>NC_088926.1:5257500-5430000 GCF_038396675.1 Hydra vulgaris | reverse complement strand
AATATATCATATTAAAATAGGGAAGAAGTTCTTCGTGAACAATTTGGCATTCGGCTAAGTCGTCCTATTGCTTCAGTTTCAAGTGGCCAGGTCAGTGTGCCAGAAGAGCCTCAAGAAATTTCCCCTGAGTTTTTGGCTGCACTTCCAGCTGATATGCAAAGAGAGGTGAGTAAAATTCATAGGTTTGTGAATATTTTATATGTAAATTTGATTTTATTTTCATTATATTTATGCTTATCTATAGCATATGTATTAAAGTGTGATTTAAAGTTATTTTTATGAATCTTGATATGAACCATGTAGTTTGATTTTATATATATATATATATATATATATATATATATATATATATATATATATATATATATATATATATACATACATATATATATGATTGGCAATCACTCTGACATTGCACTTATGCTTTTGACATTCTAGTATTTTGGTTTTGCTCATTATTCAATAATTTGATTACACTTTATTATTTTTGTTGAATAATCTTTTTCCTTTGTATTTTTTTAACTTTGTTCATTGTAAGTTTAGGTTTTAGAACAACAACGTCAAGAACAGGCTCGTTATAATGCAGCTCAGCAGAGACCAGAGCAACCTGTTGACCCTGCAGAGTTTGTACGTAATTTAGATCCATCTCTTAGGCGTCAGATTCTTGCTGATATGGATGATACAGTTTTAGCAGTTTTACCTCCAGAACTAACTTCGGAAGCACAGGGGTTAAGACGTGAAATTGAACAGCGTCAATTAAGAATTCATGCAGAAAGAGCAATTACTCGAAACGATCTTTCACAGTTGTTACGTCACAGCGGTTTAACTCGTAGAAATTCTCGAGGTGGTTTTCAATTTGCTCGTTTATTTCCTCAAAATCAAATGAATGCTTGGCAAGTAAGTGATAGTACATCAAACAACACAAAAAAAGTAGGGACTCAATTATTAGATCCTGAAAGTTTGACTTGTTTATTAGTATTGTTATTTTTAAATGATACAGCAATAAATTCTTCTCGCTTGCACAGAATTCTTAGAAATTTGAGTTATCATAATTTGACTAAACAATGGATTATAAATGCATTAATTTCAATATTAAGGCAGACTAGTAGTTTTTCACAAGAAAGCTCAAACATGTCATTTGAACCCTTAAAAAATCTTGAATCTACAAGTAGAGACGATGCTACTATGACTCAAAATCATCAGTGGCTTTCACGCACCTTAAATTTGGCATTTGGAGGTTGTGTAAATATATTTCAGCTCCAAGCAGTTGGTAAGAAACCAACTGATTGTTTTGTGACTGTTCACCAGCAAGCTTGTCTTGATGTTTGCAAACAAACATTAGAAGCTTTATCATTTCTTGCAAAAAACTTTCCAAGTGATTTTGCTCCATCACATGAAACAAAGTCTACTGACTTAATTAATGAATCCGGCCCAAGTAAATCTTTTGAGACAGAACGAGGTTCTGTAACAGAATTTTGGGATATTCTTGTTCGATTAAATTTATCTAGTCCAAATTTAAAAGGTAAAGGACCATTAAAAGTATTGCGTGAATTTCCAAAAGAACAGTTAAGTGATTCTTTTGTTACATCACCTCTCGGACAAATATTAAGTATGTTATCGCATCCAGTTGTTAAACAAAGTACTCTTTTATCAGATAAACTATTACGTCTTCTTGCTGTTATTTCAACTTCATTACCCGAACGTCACAAACAACTGCAGCCAGAACCTCCTGTTATTCAAGAAAGTGCACATCCTCCTGACGATGTTATTGTAACCCAACCAATCCACACAGTCACTTTTGTAGAACCCAGTATAGTTCATCATGAGCCTGCTTTTGAAGACCCTGACCAGCATGCTGCTGAATCTAGTACAGTTTGCTCTGAAACTGCCTCTATTACATCTTCATTGTTTGTTGAACCTTCTGAGAATAATTTTGAAAGAATATCATATCCTGTTGAGTCAAGGCATCGAACAACTGGTTTTTATTTTATCTTTTTTTTTATTTTGTTACATGTATATTGTTTATTAAATTTAAGTTTAATAGAAGTTTTTTGTTTAGGCTCAGTTGTTTCTGATGGTACTGTAGCCCAAAGTGATTATAGCATGTTGGAGCAACGTGCAGATGATGAGTGCATGGACATAGATCATCAAAATGCTCATAGTGATACATCTTCGACAGGTTTTTTTTTTTTTTTTTTTTTATTTAAAAAAGAAAAAGTTAATCTTTTTAAAGGATTTAATTTATAATAATTTAATTTTTTTTTTATTTTAAAAAAAAAAAGTTAATCTTTTTAAAGGATTTAATTAAATCTTAATAATTGATTTTTAAAAAATGATAACTTTTACAGAAAATCGATCTTCTCCAGCACTCTCTTTTGTACAAATAACTGAAAAGGAACCATCTATTTTAACTGGTCAACTTCGAATGGCGGTTAATGTTTTAGCATCTGGTTCGTGTTCTGATGAGGGTTTAGAAGACGCAACTACGCTTTTGTTACAGTTGTCAAGAACAGACTCACTAACTCGAGATTGCATCCTTGATCTCTTGTTGGAAGGTGCTCAAGATACTGCAAATATTTTGCGTGAGGAAATTGCATCTTTATTAAATGAATTAAAGGAACACAACATGCAGCATTGTAACAGCAAAAGTAAAATGAAGGTTAAGTTTAAAATCGGTTGTTTGTTTTTTTTTTAATTTAATTTAAATTTTTTTTAATAACAACATTTTTTAATGTTAGACTTTGAAACAGAATGCGCCTGTGGTAATAAATCCAGCAGCAGCCAGAAGTCAACCTTGGCGTGGAAGAGGAGCAGCTCGATTACCAAATCAGCCTCGTCGTATTGGTTTATTAGGTGCTGCTCAGCAAAGAAGAAATGTTCAAAAACCTGTGAGTTATTATTTAATGTTTTTTTTTAATTTTCACTTCAATTAAATGTTCACATCTTAATAGTAGTATCTTGAAAAATATTATATATTGTAGAAAATATAATAGTTTTGGCTTGTACATGGCTTGTACATTTGGTTGAACACACTGTAATGTTTTTTGTTTTTTTCATCAAAAGATTTCCAATGTTAAGATTAACTTTTTGTAGATACAGCCACAATGTATATTTTAAATAATTTCAGGCTTTTTTGTTATCATAAAATGTTCTGAATGCATCCATATAAAGTTTTGAATACATTTAAACAATAGACCAGTATGTCAATTTGGTGCTTATTATCTCGACTTTGTGATTCTGTGCTCATTATGTCAACTTTGCTTCCACTATGTCATTATTATTTTTAATGTTTCTAGTTTTAACAGAATTGAAATTCTTTTATAAATCTATTTATGTATTGAAATGTTGATGGCAATCAAAGTATTGTTTTACAAGTTTTTTTATAACATATTAAGCTTTATTATTTAAGCATATTAAGTTAAACAAGTTATAGTAATAATGATATAAAAAAGGTTGATTATTCAGTATTTTGATAGGTCTTTGATGTAGTTTGGTTGATTAGATTTTTTCTTATAATCAAAAATAGTTATAGTTATATTAAATTAGAAAAGTTAAAACCTACAACAAGATTTGACTATTTTTTAGATCATATTTGAACTTCATCTACCCACTATGGCTCTACTTACTGCAAAGCGTTCTAGTCAGTTATTACTACTTCGGATCCTTAAAGTTATACTACAGCTTCGTAATGCTGCAAAGAAATCAGCTTCAAAACCTAAAGTGTCTCCAATAGGTTCTCAAAGAAATAGAGGTTTTTCAATTTATATTTTTGTTTGGATTTAACTATAATAAAAATCCATGTATGTATTAAAGACCCCCTAACCCTAACCCCCAGCTCTCTATTTCAGTATGATTTCATCAATATTTATCTAATGCTGCATTCATATGTGTGTGCGTGTTTGTGTATATATATATATGTGTGTATATATATATATATATATATATATATACACAAACACACATGTATGTGTATATATATGTTGTAAAAATATATGTGTGTATATATATATATATATATACACACACACACACACACATATGCATCAACAAACACACATGTATGTATGTATGTATCTATACATACATACATACAGACATGTGTGTTTGTCGATGTATGTGTGTGTGTATATATATATATATATATACTCGCGCACACACACATAAAAACACATACCGGACAGGGATTTGGTCTGGAAAAAACCTCTTTTGAAATTTAAAAAGGCATTGTTTTTATTTTTATAAGGATAAATGCTGGCTGGGTGTATAAGCAGCTAGTTTAGGTTCTAATATACTAAGCACAAGTTTTGATTTGCTGATTGCATATTTTAGAATAATAATAAAAAAAAGATTTAAAAAAGAAAAAAAATTGTATTAACATTCCTTCATACCTAGATTGTACCTGCTTAAAGCCTTTAGTTGATGTACTGCACTGAAGCTCTTTAGGTGGCAATTTCAGCATAACATTATTAATAACATTTCATTTATATATCTTTTATTTTATTTTTATGTTGTATTTGTTTATACTTTTGTCCATTATAGGTATTCGTTTAATTGAGCGACTGCAACACGGAGGTAGCAGTTTGAGAGAAGTTGTAGCTGCTTTAGAAGCTGATATGGAAGCTATGTATGAAATGATAGATCGATTTGGGAGTGGAAACAGTGGTGAAAACTTGAGAACTACTGTTGAACCAGTTATTCAACCGCAGGTATTAGTTAGAGAAAATAATTCATCAGGTTGAAAATATAGATATAACAATGAGCAATTATAATATAAATATAAATTTTTTTCATAAAAAAGTTTTTTTGCATAAGTATAACTTATACAAATAGTTTTCTCATTGTCTCATTATGTCTAAACATTATTGTAAAGTTTCATCTCTTTCTCCTTTCTAAAAATACTACCATGGATAACAGTGGAGCATGTTATCATCTCTTGTTCCATTAACTAAAACAGAAAGTTAAATGACTCATCATTGTTTGAAAAGATTAAAAAAAAAAATTTCAACTACAGATTCTTGCTGATTAAGTTTTTTACTGTCTAATAACTCCTAACCTGAGTAGTGGTTGCTTGCAACCTTATTGGCTGCAAGTCAATTTGTTTTTAAAAGAAACAATTTACATATTTGTCAAAAATAGCATAGAGCGTAAGTGTTTGCATTTGTTACTCATGATTTCAAAATATCTATAAAAGTATCATATTGAATTTATGTTTAGGTTAAATAGATTTTTTTGTGTTTGTACATCTTATATGATTAATTTGCATAATTCAGAGTAAAATAAGGAACAGAAATTTGGTTTTTCATGATTTGACAATTCAAACTTAACTCCAGACACTATTTTTAAATATTTTATTGTCAGATCTTATTGACTTATCTGGTTAACATTATTTTATTTTAAAAAAAGCATTCAAGAGAAAAATTATTATAATATCTATGAGTATTAGCCAATAAAAGATATAAATATTATTTATTCTTGTAACAAAGCGTTTGCAGCCTATTCAGTGTTAAAATCTGTACAACTGATACATTGATAGGTACAACTTTGCAAGTTTTCTCTAAGACATTAACTGACCTTGGATTATAGTAGGTTTATTCATCTATAATATCTCTTGTTAAAAAATTCGTCAAAAATAATGCATGATTATTAAAGGGTGTTTTTTTTAGAGGTATAGAATTTTAAGTTGGCAATACTGTTCAAGATGGCGACCAATTTAACAGGTGACAAGTGATTTATTCTCAGTTTGGTTTGGCAATTCATCATGAATAGACTCACGCCTGAACAACGCTTGCAAATAGTTCAATTTTATTTCGAAAATAATGGTTCTGTGCGGAATACGTATCGCGCTCTACGTCCATTTTATCCTCGACAAAATCATCCATCAGAGCAGTTAATTCGATTAACCATGGAACGTTTTCGCACCACGTTTACTCTTATTGATAACTCGCATCCCCAGAGACGCCGTACGGTGCGTACAGAAGAAGCTATTGCTACGTAGAGCGTAGCATTGCGGAAGACCCGAATGAGTCTATCCGCCATCGAGCACAGGAATTAGATCTGTGTCCATCCATTGTATGGAAGATTTTGCGGAAGGATCTTAGTATGCGTGCTTACAAAATCCAACTCGTGCAAGAATTGAAGCCAAACGATCATCAAGCAAGGCATAGATTCGTCGAATGGGCCCAAAACGAGATTGCCATTGTTCCCGATTTTCATAAGCGAATTTTCTTTAGCGATAAAGTGCACTTCTGGTTGAATGGTTACGTCAACAAACAAAACTGCCGCATTTGGAGTGAAGATAATCCTCAAGTGTATGTCAAAACACCGTTACATCCAGAAAAAATGACTGTTTGGTGGGCTTTATGGGCTGGTGGAATCATTGGTCCGTACTTCTTCAAAAATGATGATGGCCAGAACGTTACAGTCAATAGTGATAGGTATAGAGCCTAATTAAAAGAGGTATAGTATAGAGAATTGAACAACCATGATGTCCAGGAGCTGTGGTTTCAACAAGACGGCGCAACATGTCACACAGCTTGTGCCACAATCGATTTATTGAAAGACGCGTTTGGTGACCGCCTAATTTCATGTTTTGGACCTGTGAATTGGCCTCCAAGATCTTGTGATTTAACACCGCTAGACTACTTTCTGTGGGGCTATGTAAAGTCATTGGTCTATGCGGATAAGCCACAAACGCTTGACCATTTGGAAGACAACATTCGCCGTGTTATTGCCGATATACGGCCACAAATGTTGGAAAAAGTCATCGAAAATTGGACGATATTTTTATAAGTGCTCTTCTTTCGCAAAACTTCTTTTAAAAATGTCAGTCAGCGCTTTCTTGTGAGTGTGATAACTGCCGCCACATAGCGAATCTTGAAGGTAAATATAAATTAAAATTGATACATCCGAGCCAGCCGTGGCGGTCATATGCCAGAAATTATATTTAAAATGTAATGCCACAAGATTATCTTTCTAATAAAAAAAAATTCTTTTCAATCGAATAATCTATCGTTGTTTTATTGCAATTTAAAGTTCTATACCTCTAAAAAAAACACCCTTTATTACTAATGTTATATAATTTAATAATTTAAAAAAAAGTTCTGTAGTAGATGTTCTTCATAGGCAGATGGTATGTGTCCAAAGTTTATATGTTGATTGATAACTGATATGGGCATTTATATTTTAGTTTTATTAGTGAATAAAATTTGATTTATGTATGCGCACAGTATGCATATACTGTCATCTTGGATTGTTCATATCTGTTTTAACTTTAAAATTAAATATCAGTTAATTATGTGTGTGTGTTTGTTTATGTATACATATACATCTGTGTGTGCATATTCATGCATGGGGTCTACACTTGTATGTCAATTAAAAACATAATTGGTTTTTTCAACTATGATCTTTGTACATTCTTCCCTTTAATAGTGTGTTCAAGCCTGAGGCATTTCTATATATTTATAATAACCAGCATAATTATCTTTACATTTTTAACTTCACAATATTAAACTAATCTTGATAAAGAACTAAAAATAAATCAATTTAAAGAAAAATTGTATTTTTCACCAAATTTTGTTTCAGTTGAATTTAGTTATAATAATTTTTGATTTTTCTTAAAGATTTCAAATAATGGAAAATAAACAAATTTTATTACTATTTAAAAAGAAGTTTGCTTACTAATTAAAAAGCATATCTGAAGACTAGCGTAACTGAAAAGTTTTGAATATTTTATGTTTACAAACAGAATTTATAATTTGCTTTATAGATTTGATATCTATATTTTTTTAGCTTAATAATTTATTTCTAACCTCTGAACAAATCTTTTAATGGTTTTAATTTAAAAAATGAAAAAACAAAAATTATTTAAATTTAATTTTTTTGTATTGTTTTAATTTTTTTATATTATTATTATATTTAGGAAAGTTCATCAACAAGTTTGACCATAGCAGGTAATTAATTTATGATATAAAAGGAGTATTTTTTAATATTGAATTTCCTCTTTTTTTTTAAAAAAAAAAAGAATTATTTATGTTTTATAATGCTAAAAGGTTCTTCAATTGTTATCATCCATATTTTGTAGAAGTATGAATTACCCAGTGGGCACAAGATGCCTTAAGAACCCTTAAGAACCCTTAAGATGTTTTTTGAACTTCCAAAAAACGTCTTATTTAGGTCCCATGTCTACTGGGTAGTTTAATAACTTTTAACAGGGTTGTACTGGCTCTATAAAACCTACACTATAATTTTTTTTTTAAATGCTAAAGATCTACATGGGTTTTGTTTTTGGATAGAGCTTATAAAATCATGAAAAAAATTCTCATGTAAACTACATAATAAAAACAAGAAATTCAACGTTATTAAATTAAATTAAACATATTTAAAATAAGCCCCCTGAATTAGAGTTGGCATTTGACAATGCCGGCCTGACTGAGTGTCTGAGGTCACCAATTTTATTCTGACCTCTGAAAGCAATAAAAAACTTTCAAATAAACTAAAAGTAAAAACTAACATTTTTTTATTCCTATAAAATAATTAATATAAAATGGCAAAACAAACGTTCAATTTAAATTCCAAATAGGAATCTTTTTTTAAATTGTAAAAAAAAAAAACAGTTGAAATAAAATCAGAAAAATGATTTTTATTAATTACGAAATAAATTCTTACTAAATAAGATAATTAAAATAAATCAGCAATTTTTTCTTTTTTTCAAATTTTTAAGCAAACATCAAAGTTTGAAAGATAACAATACAAAATAGGTTATACAAATTCAGTTTTCCAAACATTCATATTTATGTTCATTACCAATACATAATCTTACAACACAGTGTCCATGATGACTGATAAGTATATTTTATTTGTGTTATAATAATAACACATGTTGATGTTGATATAAAACCTTTTTTATAGATAAGGAAAGCAAAAAGAATGAAGAAATAAACATTCCACAATTTGCAAAGCTCAGTAACTTGCTAAACCTAGGTCAACTTTGGGACATTTTAGGTAAATATATTATGTGTGTTAGCTTTTGTTATTATTTCAAATATTAGTATATATTATAATTAGTATTATTACTGCTTTGATTTTAAAGTTTTCTTCAATTTTTTGACTTGTTGCTTAGGTGAAGCATTAACAGAACTAGCAGAAACTTCAGATCCCAATGCAGTCCTTGTGCTTCAGCCAGCTGTTGAAGCTTTTTTCTTAGTCCATGGTTCAGAAAAAGAAAATAAAACTACACAAAATGAATCAAACACAAACACCCAAGAAATTCAAAGTCCGCTATCCCCAAATGCAAATTTTAGCAGCGCCACTTTAGATCAATCTAGCTCAACATCTGCTGTTAATCTATCTCCTGATACACAAAAATTTTTAAATTTTGCTGGTTAGTTTTTCGAAGAGTTTCTATTTGTCTAGATTTTACTAAATTAATTTGAATGTTTTTTATTATTATAAGATTTATTAATGTTAATTGTTTCAAAAATTTAAAATATTAATTGTACTTATATGTTTTAATTGTTTGTTAACTATAGAAACTCATCGTACTGTATTAAATCAGATTCTAAGGCAGTCAAGTAGCTCGTTAGCTGACGGTCCATTCGCTGTACTTGTACATCATACTCGTTTACTTGATTTTGATGTCAAACGCAGATATTTCAGACAAGAGCTTGAAAAAGAAAATAAGGTATTTTTTTTAATTAATATTAATTATAAAATATTTTTAATTTTCACTCTAGTTTTTATTAAAATTAGGCTTTTTAGGTATACTTAATATGTTCTTGTATTAAATACAAAATATGTTGCTGATGTTCAGTACCTAGACTGTTTTACTATATATATATATATATATATATATATATATATATATATATATATATATATATATATATATATATATATATATATATATATATATATATATATATATATATATATATATATATATATATATACTATAGATCCTTTTATCTACTTCTAATTTTGTTTCAGTTTTGCTTTTAAATATATATTTGATTACTTCATATATAAGTTTCTGTGTTTACACCTTTGATTTATATACAAACTAAAAATTGCATGATTTTGATTTTACCGCATGTTTAAAAATTTATATCTTAAGCTTTTTAATCTGAAATTCAAGATTGACAAAATAAAAAAAAAAAACTAATTTTATTCAAATCAAAGATTCTTATTTCTTTACATTTAAATAAAATTTGAAACTCTAAAACACATTGAAATAATGTAGGAGAAACAACAATAACATTGCAAAATCAGAAGCAACTAACTTTACAAAATTATACAAAGTATTTTCAATTTTAAATATTTACAATTTAAATATTTACTAGGGGCATCGCCGTGAGGACATGGCTGTGCATATTCGTAGGGAGCATATTTTTGAGGATTCTTATAGAGAACTTCATCGTCGAACAGCTGAAGAATTAAAGAATAGATTGTATGTTGTTTTCGATGGTGAAGAAGGACAAGATGCAGGTTTCTGTTCTATGTTGCTTGTTGATTTAATTTTCTTTTTTTTTTTCTTTTTTTCTTTCTTTTTTTTTTAAATCAATTTTTTTTTTTCCGAAAACTGACAAAAATATAACTTGAAAAATATAAATAGTTTTATTAAATTTTAGGAGGATTATTGCGAGAATGGTATGGCATCATGGCTCGTGAAATGTTTAATCCAAATTACGCTTTATTTACAAATTCTCAGGGGGAGAAAAGTACATATTTACCCAATCAGCATTCTCATTGTAATCCAAATCACCTTTCATATTTTAAATTTGCAGGACGAATTGTAGCTAAAGCAATATACGACAACAAACTGCTTGATTGTTATTTTACAAGGTGGTTTTTTTTTTTTAATTATTTTTTATTGTTTTTAATTAATACCACAAAATTTATTGTTTTTTTATTTTGTTTTAATTAGATCTTTCTACAAGCACATTCTTGGAAAGCCTGTTCATTATAGTGATATGGAAGCGGAAGATTACAGTTTTTATCAAGGTCTAGTTTATTTACTGGAGCATGATATTGATGATCTCGGTTATGAACTTACTTTTTCTGCAGAGGTATTTACATTTTGCAAATATTGAGTTTTTATATTTATATATTTAATATATAATAACTGATAAATTGTGTTGTTTGAACATATGTATACCACATATGTAACAAAATTTAATTTTATACTGCACTATATATTTATATATATATATATATATATATATATATATATATATATATATATATATGTATGTATGTATGTATGTATGTATTAATTTTATTGACTTGACATAGTTTAAATATGTCTTATTAACTTTAATGTAGTATCTTTGATGGATGTTATTTTTGATATAACTAATTAATATTTTTAAATATCTTCAAAAGTTGTGTTTAAGAACTTAGTTATTTATAGACTCTGTTTCAATTTTGTTAAAACAATTTTACTATCTTGCTTTTTTCTTTTTTTAATTTATCCAAAAGATATATTTTTTAATATTATATAATAAATGAAAATGAAATGATGGGTTTGATGCAGAATGAACAAAAAGAGATTTTTTCTCTTGTGTTATGAAACCAAAATGTTATGCTCAAGTAAACTTTTTATAAATATGTAAGATATTACCAACAAATCATCCTTGGTAAGTTTTTTTAATTCTTTTTATAAGTAAAGAGTAGAAAAAAAACTTAAAACAGTTTCTACCAGTGCCAAATCTATACTACTTATTACATATTTTGTCATATGTTTATTTTTATTTGTCATATATTTATATTTATTCATATAAAAAGTATCATATTGGTACTATGTAAAGCACAAGATTGAAAAAAATATTTAAAATGTTTTTACAACATTTTATTGAACTTGCTTTCTTGTCGGGTTTTTTTTGTTATTTATTTTTTGGTGTCCGCGCAAAATAAACACGAGGTCAGGTAATAATAAAAGAAATCATTGAAAAAGTAATTAAAATAAACAACGCAAAACAGACTTTAGTTTAGCGTAAATAAATAGATTCGCTTTTGAATAATAAAAAATATATATATAAAAACTTTTTAAAAACAACGTTTTAAAATGGACTAAAAAGTAAAAAATAAACTATTTCACGGGACTCAAGGACTTTGTATATATACACAACCTAAAATATCACTTAAGACAATGACTGAAAATGTTGGGCAACTAAGTACAACTCGTTCCTATTGGTGCCCAACATTGGATATCTCAGGTTATGTACATACACAAAGTCCTTGGGTCACATGAAATAGTTTTCTTTTTAGTCCATTTTTAAAATGTTGTTTTTTAATAGTTTTTTTTATATATTTTATTTTTTACTTTTTAGTCCATTTGGAAATGTTTTTAAATAGTTTTTTTTGTATATTTTTTTACAAATTTCTTTAATTTCTATTTAAAGTTAAGAAATTAAAGAGTATAAAAATACTTTTAGTTTCAAAATTTTTCTTTATTTCTAAAAAATAATTGTACATCACTAGTGATGGTGCCCATTAATTTCTGCACAACTGTTATAGTCTTTTTCTTACTTATGATTGGTCATGCCTTCAGTAATTCTTGTACTGAATTAATACTCGCCCATGTTTTACTTAAATATCCTATGCCAATAGCTTAATATTTTTTGATGGGCCGGATTTGTGGGCACTGGTGCATTGAACTTTATTGATACAAAATTAACCTTTCTCAGTTTATACTACTCTTGAGTTTTTATTGACATAGTGACACGAAGCTAAATTAAGCTAAAACAAACAAGGGTTAGCGTGCAATTGAATGAGTGACAAAGTCACTTTTATAGGCACTTCTGAATTTAAATTTTTGGGTGTCAAAGTTGATGTCGCCACAAAAGCTCTACTCTTTTTTCCACAACTTCATTTTTCAAATTGCCATAAAAGCAATTTTTTGCTTTTTTTTTGCTTTTTTTTTCAAATTGCTTGGATGACATTTTAATAACTTATAAATTTAATTTCTTTTTTATTTTTTTTGACAACTATTATATTTACTTGATAAAAACATTGTTTTTTTTTTAATGTATTTGTTTATTTTGATAGTGGATTCCGTTTCTCAATATTTGCGATCTCATGGTTTATTAATTGTGAATGCCTTGTAAATCGTAGGTGATTTAATAATCCATTACATATCAGCACTATCACCATTAACTTGTGGAGGTTTATAATACACACAATGAATATAATATTGCATTGACTGATGCATAACATAACATTGTGTTTTGTTTATTTATTAGTATTTTTAAGTAGCGCAATATTTTAAATAATGCAAGACAGGTACATTTTTATTGATAGATAAAAAGTGTTGAACGTATTTTTGTTGTCTCTATTTTTTTCTAATAAAATCACTTTCAACAAAGGGCTAGATGCAACCACAATTTGAAAATTATTATAAAGTAGAGAAGAGAGTTACAGAAAAAACGATTGGCAGAGACTTAAGGAGCTGTAAATTTTATGAGTTAGAAAAACCCGAAGACAGAAAAAAGAAGTCCGCTAATGTTAAAGGAAAAAGTTTTTTGCGCAAGAAGGAACAGCTGTAAATAGATCTTTACTGAATGGCAATCATGCCAAAATTTGTTTTGGTAGTTAAAGCGAAAGTGAGGTGGTAGTTCGCTTAAACACTGTCCATTGTTGTGTTTAAAGAAAATAAAAGAGATGTGACCTTTTTTGGAAAATTCTTCGAGACCGAATTTCAATTCAGAGCGTTTTTAACCTTAGATTCCCTAGAAAACCATAAACAACAACAACCTTTTTGATATGTAGTCCTACAATAATGACCTTTGTAAGAACGCTTTCCCTACATAGAAGTTTAGGTATGTATTTTTGTAATAAATCTGTTTTTTAAGCTTTTTCACTCAGCACTTATACAAAATGAGATGAGATTGAAAAAAAAAGTTAAAAACAACTCAGCTAAAAGCAAAATTAGGAGAAAATTAAAAGAAAATATATTCCAAATTTTTTTCTGGATATTTTACCCAAACAATTTTCCGGATTTTTAAAATATGGTATGGATAATCTATGTTGTACATAATGTAAATAAATATTTTATTTTTTACAAATACAAATTTGGATATACAAATATCCAAATTTAACTAGGAGTTTTATTTGAATTCCGTTATAGTTTTGTTACTTTAAATTTGATTATAGATTTTTTTTTAATTTGTTTAAGTTTTTCTGGTTTTTTAAGTAAGATTACTTATTAGGTTCAAGTTTTTGGAATGAATGAGATTCATGATTTAAAACCAAACGGTCGCAACATACCCGTTACGGAAGACACTAAAAGGGAATACGTAAAATTAGTATGCCAAGAAAAAATGACTGGATCAATTCGACAGCAAATAGGAAGTTTCCTGGAAGGTTTTTACGAGATAATACCAAAACGTTTAATATCTATTTTTGACGAGCAAGAATTAGAGTTGTTAATTGCTGGTCTTCCCACCATCGATATAGAAGATTTAAAAATGAATACTGAGTATCATAAGTATACAGAGAATTCATTGCAAGTAAGTAAAAGTACTTATAATTATAAATTGTATCATGTATAATTATAAATTGTATCCAAGATATAATCCAACCTAAATTAATTGTAATCTAACATAAATTAATTGTAATCTAATATAAATTAATTGTAATTTAACATAAATTAATTGTAATCTAACATAAATTAATTTTAAGTGAAATAGACGCAAGAGTTTGATTAAATAAACTTGTGTAAATTTTTAGATACAATGGCTTTGGCGTGCATTGCGATCATTTGATCAGGCTGATAGAGCTAAGTTTTTACAGTTTGTTACTGGTACTTCAAAAGTTCCATTGCAAGGCTTTGTTTCTCTGGAAGGTATGAATGGACCTCAAAAATTTCAAATCCACCGCGATGATCGATCTACAGATCGTTTACCGTGTGCTCACACATGGTAAGTTTATTTGTATACATTTGCGTATATATATATATATATATATATAAATATATATGTATATATATATAGATAGATAGATAGGTATATAGATAGATAATATTGCATACAGACTTCGAAATTAGGTCGGCATCGCTGGCTCTAATTCTGATGTCTGTATGCGATGTCTAAAAATATGCAATATTATCCAAAAAATGTTTACATGTTTATATAATGTTTTTATTGTAGTTTTAATCAGCTAGACTTGCCTGCGTACGAAACTTATGACAAACTTCATTCTCAAATGCTCAAAGCCATTAATGAATGTCCAGAAGGCTTCGGTTTAGCTTAATAGATATTTGATATTCTTGAGTTTTGTTTTATAGTATTTTTCATTGGTTGCTTTTTTATGTATAAAAATATTTTAATGTTGTTATCGAAATTTTGTTATTTGGAAAATTTACAATAAAATTTTAATAATAAACTTTATTATTTAATTTATTTCGATATTTTGCTAAAATATTTTGTTCCTCATTTTACGATTGTTGTCATATTTTCATTGTCGAGGGTTTTAAAAATAAAGAGATGAATGATTATTGATAAATGATTTTTTTGCCACATTTAGGAGAGAGATATGCGTCTACTGCATTTTTTATTTTTTTTTGGGGGGGGGGGCGACTCCTACATATTAATTTAATAATCACCAAATGTCGGTGTTTTTGTATGATTCAATATATTCTTGGACTTTTGCGACCTCGTAAAAGTCCAAGAGACAACTTTTTTGTTGTTGTTTTTTTACTTTCGACACCTCCAAGTAGTCCACTACAGTCCAAGAGGCTGCTGATTCATTATGAACCTATTTTGAGTCTTATGTTTTTGTAATTGATAAAACGTGCGTTTCCTGCACATAAGGTGGTCATCTAGTGAAAAAAAACAAAAACATTTTGTAGCAAAGTTTATTTTTCAACATAACAAAATTTTACTTATATTGCAAAAAAAAATTAAATATGTTTTAATGCTGAATCAGCATAAATGTTCTTAAAACAAAGAGTTCTAGCCATCTGTAGATTTGTCTTGCATGAACTTTGGTGTGCATGCAGAATATATATCAAACTAGGATATGAATCAGTAAAAACTAATTATAAAATAATTAAATAAATTAAAATAAATTAAAATAAAAACAATAAAATAACTATTTTTAGATCCATAAATGCAGGCATACTTATTTGAGGAATGTAAAAAGGGGGTAAAATTAAACAAAACCATCCCATAATTTCTAAAATATAAATAATTTGATTCTGGTTCACATACTATCTTACATACAGATAAACAAACCCTTAAATTTCATTCAAAATGGAGTAATAGAAACTGAGATATACGTGTTTTAAGTATGAAAAATTACAAAGAGAGAAAACTAACAAAATAGAAAAGATATTTTTAAAATGACCCTTTAGAGTAACTAATCTCCTTCTTTACGGTACTTTATCAATAAATCCTTCAAAGTCTTTGGTTCCTTAAGGAAAAGTTTATTTTCTTGTTTGGTTAAAGTAGTTGGCCCAAAACAACCAAAGATCGTTGTTGTTAAGGGGAAAACTTAGTATATGTCTTTGAAAGAAGTAAATTTTAGCTAAATTTAATTTTGAAAAATTTGTAAAAGTGTATATTTTCTAGAAGAGCACAAATTTCTTTTTTAAACTACACTAATAACAGACAACCACCTTTAGGAAGCGAGTTTTTTTGTGTCCTCGATACACCCTTAGTGTCACAAAAACGCCAGAAAATTGATATAAACTGTTTTTCCAGAGTTATTGGTATAAAAGCATAATGACCACGCAAAGCATTGTTTTCCACGAATCAATACCGTTTCTATAACTAGAATTTTTCCTAATACCATGTTCACACTAGCGATGTTTGGCGGAACAAATGTTCCTTGTAGCTTTCACATGTAAAATCGGTGTGCCATGCTAGACAAGAATAAAATGAGGATAGAAAACTAGGAAAGAATAATTTCAGAATAGAATGTTTTATGATATAAATAAAGAAACCTTACTAGAAAAGAATTTTTACAAAAGAATATTTTTTGGCAGAAATTTTGAAAAGAAACTTGAAATACTTTCTAAGAAAGAATACTTTTTTAATAAACGTAAACAACTTGCTTGGAAAGAATTTTATTTAATAAA
The DNA here is from genome assembly GCF_038396675.1 of Hydra vulgaris. NCBI lineage: Eukaryota > Metazoa > Cnidaria > Hydrozoa > Anthoathecata > Hydridae > Hydra > Hydra vulgaris. Next base: position 5,412,926 of record NC_088926.1, on the reverse strand, counting down.
TCTAAAAAACTTGCTACGACAGAATTTTATTTCATTAATCCAAAAAAACTTGCTAGGACAGAATTACCATTTATAATAAAAGTGAATCACTGATGAATGATTCAGAAATTTCAGATAATCTTTATTATTTCACAAAGATTTTGTTAGAATTATATTATACTTATAATCAATAATGACGATTAAATGTTTCTTCGAATCAAAAAATTTACACCATTCAAAAATATATTGATATTAGCTTATTATAAAGCAATAATGGTATAGTCTTTTAAGGTTGAACTGAAATATTTAAGACCAGAAAAAAGTTATAAAGTCTGTTGGTACACATCGACAGATAGGGCAAGTGACTGTAGGTTGATCTCGAATCATTCTGGAGCAGTCTTGACAAAGGCATAGGGAAAAAGACAGGGAAAAACGGCCACTTCCAAAGGATTGGCAAGACAAACCTTACTAAGGTTTCTAAGTTGTTGTTGCTGCTCATTTGTACTTTGGACATTGTCTCTGGATGGTTGTTCTCAGTAGTAGCGATTATAATTATTTAACATTTATTCAATTAAAAATCATAACTGTAATTACCAAATTGCGCGCCAATTCTTTCTTAAAATTTCTTTGCTAGCACGTTTTTAAAATTTCTTTTCTAAAATTTCTTTGCTAGTACGTTTTTCCAATTTTCTTTGGTAGAAAGAAAATGACTTTTACTTGTGCGATTTCTACCCTAAAAAAGTCTTTGCTAGCAAGTTTTTCATTTTTCTTTGCCAGAAAGGATATATGTATTTCTTTCTTCTTTTCTATCCTTCAATTATTCTATCCTAAAAAGTAATCATGTTTTTTTCTATCATAGCAAGAATTTTCGTGTTTCTTTCCTAGAAAGGCTTTCCTGAATTCTGAATTTTCTGAATTCCTTTCCTGAATTCCTGAAAACCGGCCACCGTAAAATCGGCTTGACGGTACATAAGAGAAAAACAAACGAATGAAACTCGAATAAAAATTAGTGACTAATAGTTTTGGATATACACATTATTTATATTTTATTTTTAATATTTATTATTTTACGAGAGGTAAAACTAAATGCAAATAACGCTGAGGGTCCAGCTAGCTCAGGTTTAGACTATAGAAACTCAACCGACGTTGACTCAGGTGACGTTGGAATTTTGTTATCCCGTTTCTTATAAAGCTTGGCTTTATGGATAGGTCATATCTCCTTTAGTCGCTTTTGATGACACAATAGTAGCCCGTCAGTGGTATAGTGCTGAATAAACATATTATACATTAATAAGCTACCCATGACCATTTAAAACTATTCTCATTTTGTGTTCATCATATTTAAAATTTATTTATTAAGACACATTTGATAAACTCAAGTAAAGTAAGTTAAGTTTAAGACAAATAAATACATAACCATATTACAACAAAAGCTTTAAATATGACCATGACCATTTAAAACTATTCTCATTTTGTGTTCATACATATTTAAAATTTATTTATTTAGACACATTTAATAAACTCAAGTAAGTTTAGTTTAAAACAAATAAATACATAACCATATTACAATTAAAGCTTTAAATAATAAAAAAACATTACTACTTTATTTGTCCCTTTCGTAGAAAAGTAGAAACTGTATTGGGTTGAGCCACACTGTAATCATGATTATGCATCAGCCATTCTATTATAATAATGTCGTTATAATATTCACAAATGTTGTGAAGAGTGGTGCAAGCATAAACAATTCTTGTAGCAAAGTTAATATCGCATTTCGTACGTTTGTAAATGACACAGAATCGAGTTTTAACGCGTCCAAAAGCATTTTCAACTACTCTGCTAGCTCCGCAAAGTATTTTATTGTAGTTTTTTTGAACTTCACTAAGCTCCAAATATTCAGGATACGGTTTTAACAAATGACGCGTTAAAGGAAATGCTGAATCACCTATCAAACATAGTGGAACAACCGCCCAGCTCTTTTTAACATTTATCAAAAAGATTTGATTCTAAAATTGTTTTCAAAGAAGAATTCTGCAAAATATAGCTGTCATTATTTCTACCAGGCGATCCAACACTTGTATAAATGAAACGGTATCTACAGTCTACAACGGCAAAAAGTACAATGGAATACCACCCTTTATAATTATAATAAGAAATTGCTTGATCTTTAGAGTCTGAAATAGGGATATGGCATCCATCAAAAGCTTTAACGCATTGGGGAAAACCAAGAATAGCTTCGAAATCTCTACTATTATTTATTTAAATTTTCTTCTGACTATGGAAATTTAACATATTTTACTACTGAAATAGGTTCACCCATAGTTGTGGTAGTTTTGCTTAAATGTGGATGCAATTCATTAACTAGGAAATTAAATGTGTTACAATTTACTCGAAAATGTTCTTTAAATTCACATTCCTCCATTTGATTAAAAATATCATTAAACCATTGAGAACTTTTCAGCTTAACCCAAACTTTTCTTTCAATTAGATCCTCTCACTAATTTAACTTAAAGGAGGCTAAATTTAAATATGAAAATGGGTAGGTGATTGATTCATCATCGATTAATGTTCTACTTGATGATCAAAGTACGGCCAAAACGCTTTCCATGTTTTTCTAATAGTTTTTTCCTTCAACAATATCTCCTTATAAACTATAAAAATAAAAAACTATATAAATACCTTACATAACAATACTCCCTAAAAAATATATAAATACCTTACATATAATATTTATTATATTACAATTCAAGGCAAATTAGAACACATTGTTAAAAACCGATTGTTAGAATTAATACAGCATTATTTGTTAACAAAAATAAAAATGACACATGTAATGCAATTTGTATAGATAAAAAAACAAATTACGTTGGCATAATAAAAAAACATCACTATAATTCATCTACAGGCTTGTATCATATCGCAAAGAAAATATTTCTTTGGTTAAAAATACTAAATATATATATAGCATAGAGATCCAAAAAAAAATATTTGTACCATAAAAAATACACTTTGTTAAAATAATATGACAAATTGAAAAAATATCACCAGAGATGCATTTTAAATGCTTGAAATCACAAAGTAAAAATTCCTTTGATAATAGTAATATGACAACATAAAAAACATATATAAATAGAGATTCATCTACCTTTTGTCTTTAACATAATTAATTACTTAAGAGATATCTTGACTAATAGAACATCTTATTTTTTTATAAAGAATTTATAATATTCTACTTGGGCTCTAGACACTTCTACTTGGGCTTGAGATGCATTTTCAATTATACGCACATATGCTCTAAAGCAGCAACCTCTCTGATTCATAGCTCTTATGAACGGATTTGAACATCTAGATTTTTATTTGCTATTTTTAAAAATTCTGAAGAGAAATTTGCTTTTTATTTGTTCTTACCAATTTAGTTTTTGCTATTTTATTTAAAGTTTTTTCATCATCAGAGTTCTTTCGTTTATTGCAGCCGGATGTAGATTGAGTTGGTTCCTCATCAGGAATAGTGACAATAGATTTCACATTACTTGTATCATCCAAAGCTTCAATATTTAAAATACCGATAGTCTCCTTGCCATCTTCTATTGGTTTAATATGTAATTAAAAAATACACATTAAAAAATTACACATATGAGAAATGATTATAAATCTTATTTCAAACAAAATTTCTCTTGACTTTGAAAGACTTGACTTGAAGTCATTTTACTCTCCCCCTTCTCCCCCCCCCCCCCCAAACAGAAGGGATCTATATAGAAAATAGCATTTTATAAATTGATCTCTTGCCAATATTAAAAGATCCCTTTTTATAATTTGAAAACATATTATATGCTTTTGATCTTTATGTTTTAAGTCTGACAAATGTTGCAAAATTAAGAACTTCTTAAACCTAATATAGTAAAAACATTTAACATTCTTGTATATATTACTTTAAAAATATATATATAGCACTTTAAAATATACAGTAATAAATTATACTAAGCTTACATGATCATCTTGAAAATCTTGACTAGAAAAGTTTTGACTTTGAGATAAAAGGTCATTGTCAAGGGAAGCTTCACCACCTATTATTTTGGCAACAATATTGTAAGGCCACTATTAACTAGGAGTTCCTCCCGATGAACCTACTTGAAGTTTTTCTCGTCTATGAAAAATATACTTAAATATAAGTTAATATACATAAATATAAGTAAATATAAGCACATCATTAACACTATATAATATGAATCAAATAACTTTAAATGTGACAATTAAAAATTATTAATGAGCTGTAAATCTACAATACTGAATAAGAATAAGTAATTTTTAAATTAACACTCAGTTACAAACTAAATTGCAATTAGATATTATTATACATGTTAACTTTGTAAAATACTTTCAGCATTTCAGTAAGGTATCATACATTAAATATAGAATATGATAATATACATTATATATAGAATATGATACATATATTAAATATAGAATCCTCAAATTACTAATTTTAGATTGAATTTGAGATCCAGTTAACAGAGGTATGATGTTAAATGTGTTTGAAAATTCAGCTACCATTTGTTTGTAAACATTTGTGTTTCTTCTTGCAGATATTATCACTTTGTAATTATCTTTCCACAAATCTAATAATACTTTTGTGTTAGCAATATTCCATGCAAATTTATTTACAGGAGATATGCAAAGACCAGTATGTGTTGTACTGGCATCAATACTGTCTTTATCTGAATGCTGAGACATTGTGTAAAATTAAAGTTTTACCTACTTAAAAGGATAAGTACATTTAGCAACAAGCTTGTACAATCTAGCAACAATAACAATAACAAAAAGAAAGAAAAGAAATACTTAATAATAGAATTAATAATAGAAGGTTAAACTTTACAATTGGTATAAATGTTATGGGCTTATTAAATAATTTAATGTTATAGGCTTAATAAATAATGGGCTTACTAAATAATTTATTAAACTGCTAAAAACTGGTAGCCAAGAGAACAGAAACTTTCAAATGCTAGTTTTATTCTTATTATTACTTTTCCATGCAAAGTAAAAATTATGTCATTTAACAACATTGATCTGTCAACACTATTGTTTGTTTTTATTTTTAAATGTCAATAATTGTAGCACACTGTGGCAAAGATATAGGGTACAGTCCTATCAATGGTCAATCAATAATATATATTCTGAATAAAGGTCTTACTTTCATAAGGATAATGCAGAGATCAAGGACTAAAAACTCTAGCTAAGATGACAACAACTTTATAAAAAGAAGAGTTTGAGCCTTTTGCAACAAATTTGCAACTTGCGATGCATTTTTATTGTGTCATTTAGCTTATACGGTATTTTAAAATAGTTGAATTTAGGCCACCATATTTTATACAAAAACTAATAAATGTTCCGGAAAATTTATTTGTTCTGGGTTGGCGGGACGGTACAAAAGTTCCTCAAATGTTCCGTGAATTTTTGTTTAAGTTGTGTTCACAAGAGAGGACATTTGTTCATGGTCCATGTTCCACGGAATGTTCCGTCAAATGTACCCTCGTGTGAATAACCTATAAGGGGCCGCCTATACATTACGTACGCACCGAGGGGGGAGGGGGTATCCCAAGTTGAATAACTTGCTTACGAGTGCGTATGTGGGAGGGGATGGTTCAACAAATGTATGTACGCAAACGCAAAAAATTGAGGTGGTGGTTCACGTTCACTTTCCCATTAATAAAAGGTGAACGCCGCTCATGTTCATGGTCTTTTAAGGTTATAAAGGTTGAACAGTGCGAAAAAAAAAGTGATCACGCTCGTGTGTGTGGATGGAATTGGTGTCGGAGGTTTAGACCACTAAGCATATGAAACTTATATGGGGGTGGGGGTTGAGACCACCAAGCAAACGAACGCATGGGGAAGGGTATAAAAATGTACGAGGTGAACAAGGGGAGGGGGTCAAAATTTGGAGATTTTTGCGTACACAACATATGAATGGCTCTTAACTTACAATGGCATTAGTTTTTTATATCCAGGTCTCCTTATACAACTTATGCTGTTGTATTCTAAATGAAATTCTAGTCAGCGTATCTGATTTTTTAGTACAGTGATGTTTTTTGGTTTCATGCAAGTCAAAACAATTTTTTTGCATCATAGTGTAATGCTTAAATGCATACTTTGGTTACTTTTGAAAATTTGATTTATATTTGGTTACTATAGAAAATTATTGAAACATAATTTTCAACTTGTTTCTAAGTGCAGAGACCTTGTTTGTCAATGCTCGTGTTTCGGAGTTAAAGAGTTGAGATAGGATTGTAACTACAATTAAATTAGCCTCCTTGACTGAAGTGGTCTTCTCGACTTTTAAGAGGTGTATTAAAAAAAAAAAAAATCATCTAGCGTATATTTAATCTAAGATCGGCTAATTATAAATTAATTTTTTCAACGCAGAGTGTTTCAACAGCTTGATATTATATTTGATAGTAAGTTACTACGCATTCATTAAAATTAATAAGGTATAGTGTAGCTGGAGGGAGAACAAAGTAAAAATAACTTATTTTTTATGCCATTTACAAAATGTATTTTATATTTCTGTATTTAGATTAAAGCTATCTGATTTTAAATCCGGCAAAAATACTATAGTATATAAATAAGTCCTGGAGAGATTTAATATTTTCCTTGACAAAAAAAATTTCTTTAAAAACGTAACAAACCTGTAAGCGGCTATGATAGTTTAGAATACTAGAGTTAGTAATTTCATAAGTGAATTTTTTAATGACACTTTCAATAGACATTCAAAACATTGCTCCCTAGTTTGGTGCGGCGACCAAACTAGGGAGCAATGTTTGATAATTGGTCTTATAAAAGTAGTAAATGCACGTACTAAGTGTTGCACAATATTGCGCACGTGCCTAAAACCTAAATGCTTTTTTTTTATGTTATGTATATTTTTTCTCAACGCATGTAGCTCTCCTGTCTTGTCTCTCTTGCATGCTCTAAAATTTTACAAAAATCGCTCGCTTGTCATCTTATTAAATTAAATGCTCTAAAATTTAGAAATTTAAATCCTGTAAAATTTAACACTTTATCACTCACTTGTTATCTTGTCTTCTCTTCTACTTTGTATCACTTTACTTGAGTTTATTATAAAAGATGCATATTATATTAGCAGTTGTTATTTGATTATATTAAAGTAGAACATTGACTACGCGAGCTATTATTGAAATATAAGCTAGATTAAATTGTATTCTAACTATTTATTTATTATGTAAAATAAAAAATTTACTTTACTGAAGCAAAACAAATGTAACAAAAACAAAGCAGATAAACCATTCACTTTTTTCTAAACCATATACTAATTTTTCAAACCGTTTACTTTTTTCAAACCGTTCACTTTAATTTTTTGTTTAACCTTATCCCGGTTAACTTAAAATAAGATGAGCAAATTTAAATAGTCGATTATTATAATAACCTATAATTTTATATTAATATTACAACAATTGTTATTAAAAATAAAATCTATTTACTTTTAAACTGATATTCGGGTGGCCATTGATAAATAGTCTCACTTTGTATTTCTAGGACCAAAACAATTTTCCTATTTTTGCTTTTACTATTTTTTTCTAAACTGATTTTTTTATTTTTTTACATGAAAAGCATCGGGGCTTTACAACCTATTTATAAAGTTCCTTCATCACCTTTATTGAAAAGTATATGTAATAAGAAAGTATAATAAATAAATAAAGTTGTAATAAAGTTGTATATGTAATAAAACATAATATATAATTAAGGTTGCGTAAGACTTACAAAAAATTAAATTTCATTTTTACAAAAAAACAGCAAGATTTTAGAATTAAGTTATCAAGTTAAGTTCAACTATTATTCCCGCTTAAGAAGATAAAAACGTAAAGCGATTATTAACACACGCAAAAAAAGAAGTGACTTGATGCATAATGAATAAATCATATCTCTTTTTTGAGAGAAGCCCAAGTCATCATCATCTTTATCATCAGCTGGTTAAGTAATGCAACTCTGATTTGCAATACTTTTGCAAGTCTTACGCAAACCTGATGAGTACTTGAAAAATAAAAATAACAAATATTATTTAATCGTTTAGAATAAACTTCCTAAAGTTAAATTCAACTTCAATTATTTCACGCTTGTGAAGATGAAAACGTTAAATTATCTTAAAAAAGTGTTAAGTTATCAAGCAAAAAAAAAAAAAATGAAACAATTTAATTATTTGAACATTACAAAAAAAAATTAAAAATAAATACTGTGCGCAACAAAGAAAATATATTTTAGGTGATTAAATGCGTAAAATATAAACAGACTTGATAAAACTAAGCAATTCTTGACAACTTTTAGAGCTCGGTTTGAATCACTCTTTTGATGTAATCCACAGGGTTAACTATAAAAAAATGTTTAAAAATTCAGTCAGCATACTATTTTCTAAACGGAAATTACTATGAAAATAAAAAAATAGAAGCAAACCTTTTCCTTTGCAGCTTTCAATTGCATTTCTTAAGAAATCGATATATCGATTAAGCTCATTATCAACGTTCAATAAAATCGCACTTTTTTCAATTAGCATATCATAAACATCCCATACTTTACCAACTAAAACACCTGGCATGCAGTTAACGACATTTCTTACTTGGCTTATTGCTGAATTTACGGTAACCTGGGTAGGGGATAAGTACAACGTTGAGTCTTTTTCGATTTCCAAAATCATGATGTTCATTAAGTCCTCGCTACAATTGCATTCTAGACAAAATTAAAAATTGTGGTGAGGCTTAATATTAACAATTATTCGCGTAATTATAAACAAAAGCAAGAATATTTATATAATTTTAGTTAATTCAAGAATGTTCTATAAACAAATAGCTTATAACTTTTCATTATATCAATCATGATATCGATATATTATTATTATAAATAATCTACAATAGAAGTAGTTAGCATCTATGAACTGCATATCTTACGTCATCTATGAACTGCATATCTTACGTCATCTATGAACTGCATATCTTACGTCATCTATGAACTGCATATCTTACGACGCCTTGCTATACTAGACTTTATTTTAGTGGAGCAACAAAAATTTTCGATTTTTTTTTAAATTTGTTGACAGAATGTGTGGAAACAACAGAGAAAGGCAAGGTATTCGATTGTGATGCCATGATGCAAAGTTATGTCTATGCGAGTTATTTGAAGTTTTTCTGACAATGGCATGGTTGTTGAGATTGTTTTGTAAGTTTCCTGCAGTACAATTTGAAAAATAAGAGGGTGTTATATTTGGATTTAGGAACTTGACCTCATTAAAATTCTTGTCGATTTTAAAATACTGAATCAAATCGCCTCTCATTCATCGTTCTGAAAGTGTAGTTAATCGTAAATTTACCAATCGAGATTCGTTGTTCATATTTCTTAATCGAGGAACTAGTTTAGTTGCTCTGAACCTTTATGTGAAAGATAATGCTTAACATTTTAAAGTCAAATGTGAGTTTTGAATACCATAAACATTCGAAAGTTCGAAAGTTCCAAAACCATAATGATGAGTATTCAAATCGTAAATCGTATTCAAATCTACGATTTGAACAAAAAACACTCTTGATTTTTGTTCAAATCGTATTTACACAAAAGTACACTCGTGATTTTTGTTTTAGTGACATAAAGTTTTACGCTGCTTCTAAATCAATTTTCTAAAATAATTATAGCTTTTCAATACTACACTGGTAAGTATGTTGCAATTTTTAAATATTTTTGTCCTCTTTAAAGATGTAGTATTTTGATCTGCATCTAATTAGTTCACTGAATGTTACTTTTGTTCCCTGAATATTACCTTTAATTATTTGTATTTTAAAAATTAAAAAAACGTGGAGCTATGCTTCGAAATATGACAAAATATATTATAACTTAAAGTATACCAATATATGAGCTATGATAGAATGCTCTAAATTATGGCTTCAACTAGAGGGTTAAGCGTGCTGGTTAAATGCTTCTCCACGGTGCTCTGTGGTAAGACCGTTAGGCCTTCTTGAATCACCTTAAAAACTAGACAAATTATTATTAATTAAAGTTAAAAAATTAATCAATATAAAAATAAAAAATACCATTGTATCTTGATTCGAAGTAGTCAGCATTCCATTTTGTCAATAGTCTGATTGATACATTTAGAATTGTTTCATCGATATTTAAGTTTTTGTAACATGGTACAAAATTCATAAAGTCGCTGTTTGTCTTGTTGCATATAAAATCTTTCATTACCTTGGTATCTAAAGTATTTTTAACAAAATATATTATTATTATTATTATTATTATTATTATATAAATTGGTTTTATAGTAAACAGTGTTGACATTAAAATTCATTTTTAAGTTTAAAGCTTTTAGCCTTAACTATTTCAGTTTTAAGCCGACTTAATTTACTTTTATTAAAATTTATTTTAAAAAAAATTAAAGACTAATTACTTAGTTAAATATTTAATTAATAAAGTATAACTACACATACTTATTTAGAAAAAGTTCAAAATTTTTCTTTTCTTATCAGATTACTGTGGACGGAGGATTTTTTGATGTTTTGGATATGACATTTTAAGCCTTTTTAAAAAACTCCAAATTTAGGTATGTTCACGCTGATTCTAAATGACAATGTTTTAAAAAAATTGCGGCTTTTTTCTAACATCCATTTGGAATAGCCATGAATATATGCAAATTACAGATATATCTATCATTGTGATAGAGTTATCACTATGTCAAGTGTTATATTTGAAACATCAAAAAATCCTGCATCCACCCCTGTTACTTTTGCTTTATTTTTTATTATCTATTACCAATAACAATCATAGTTTAAGTACATTTGACTTGAAGATGTTTGACCACCTAATAAAATATTAGAGTTCTGATATTAATAGTGAGATTTTGATATTAGACATAATATTGTTTCAAGATGTTATAACTGACCATTGATATTGCTGAAAAATAAGTAAAATAATCATTATGAGCAACCTGCTATTATTGTTCGGTATTCTATTTATTAAAGATTTTTAATAAGTTACTGTTCACAAAACAGCAACAACAACAACAGCCAGAGGCTAGCTTAAAAAAATTACTTTGTTGTTGTTGTCAGGGCTGTCCCGAAAAGGTCTCTCATGGAGGGGGGGGTGTCGCATGTATTTTTTGCCAACTAGAGACACCAAAAAAAAAAAAGGTCCTCAATACTTGAAATTTGCTAACTATAGTTCAAAACTTGCTAACTTAAATGCTAAATATGCCAACTCCAATGCTTATATGACAGCTTTAGGTGGGAGGGACACCCCTTAATCCCCTGTTTGGGACGGCCCTGGTTGTTCTAGTAGAAGAAAATTGCTATATTTTTATTTCCAAGAACTTTTACTCAATTTATTGTATAAGTTGATTTTCATGTTTTTATCATCTTCGGTAACTACACATATGTTTGTTTTTGAAATTTTAGAATTCAAATTTTGGCTTTCTATTCATGTTAGACTATAAATAACTAATAATAAAAGTAAACAGCAGAAGATCTAGGGTTATTTCATATTTCAGGTAATATATATATATATATATATATATATATATATATATATATATATATATATATATATATATATATATATATATATATATATATAGCTTGGTGAATAAGCTCAGGAGTGTGTCAGGACAACTTTCTTTTTACCAATGTGCTCACGGTGTCTTAAGAACTAGAATTTTATCATGGTGCTTTATGAGACGCTAGCGAAGCCAAGAGAATACTCTTCTGTATTAACGTAGGCTTTTGCTTCATGCTCAAAATGATTATAATTGAACTTTACATCTTGCAAGTAAATGAAAAGAGATCGGTAAACTCTTCAATAACACCCAAATACCACCCAAATAACACCCAGGTCAGTATCATTGATTAGAAGTATTTTTAACCTTTTTGTGATAGTACACGAATAAAGAAAACTTAGGGATTGCAGCAACAACCTAGTTTTCCTTCTTTTTTTTCAGCTAACTCTTTAACCCGATTACAACAGATTTTATTAATGATGCAGCCTAACGGCTTCAAAATAAGCTCGTACATTATTGTCTATTTAACTAAATATTTTTTTATCTTTTTTTAAATAATAGTTTTTATATAGTATCTCTCATAAATTTCAAATATAGTAGTATCTCTCATAAATTTTACATATATGCTAAATAATAAATAAAATAATGCTTAAAGAAATTGATTATAATTTAAAAGTAAATAAGTATATTGTTAAATATATTATTAAGTAAGATGTTAATATATTATAAGCTGTCTCGTCAGGAAACATAATTTTCGTTAGTTTTTGAAGCTTTATCATTGACATAAATTAACATAATTAATTAGAACATTAACATAAGTTACAAAGCTTTTAGTGTAGATCTTTGTGGAACTTCACATGATGTATTTAGAAAATTGCTTAAAGAAGATCCTTTAACGTGGAGAAGTTGTTTGCGATGGCATTATAAATTTGCCTGTGATGCCATATGATTTAGTTTTTAAAAAACTATCTTACTGTAAATAGTTTCAAACGCCTTTGGTAAGTCTACAAAGATTCTGTATTTAGATTCTAAAAAGACCTTTCAAACCAATTAGTTATACTTCTAATATTGGTTGATAATTAGAACGGTTTATCAGAAATAATTGATCGTCAAATGATTGGAGATTTGAATTGGTGAAAAGTGTTATATAAAGACATATTTTTTGTTGACATACTTTGGTATCAACATTGATAGAGTAAAGAAATTTGAAAAATGATCAGAAGCATCGCTTTTTATCACCTTTTTTTAAGAGATTCGTTAAAAATATCGATTATAATGTTACTGTTAAAGCAGCTGACGTTGAAGTTACGCTAGTTAGTTTATTTATGAGTGAAATTGCTCCATTTTCAAATAAGTCTATTTAAAACCTTTTGATGTTATTAATATTAAGGCAATTGAAGACATAGGTGCAAAAAAGATAGATGTAATGATCGAGGTGTGTAAAAATTTCGATTGACTCATATGTGCTTAACAAAATGTTTAGTTTAGTCAGAACAAAATTGAAAAAGTCTGGGTTGTGATGTCCTTTGATGAATATTAAAAAAAAAATGGGTTCAATTGTACCAAAATATATTAGTTCAAGGTATGTATAATAAATTGAATAATTAGTACAGCATTGTGAGCAATTTATTTATTTTCACTGTTGATGTTATACAAATTAGAAATATGGAAACTTCTTGGATAAATAAAGAACTTAAATCTCTGGTTAGGAAAAGTAGAAATTTGAGATATATAAACTGTGCTCAAAAATGAAAAGATGCTAATTCAAATAATAAGTATAAAATACAATGTCAGATTGTAAATTCTGAAGTATAGAGTTTTAAAATAAATTACAAACAAGAATTTATTAAATAAGGAAAGCAAAATCTAAAATTCCTATATAATATTAACAATCAGTGAGGGATAAAAAATTCAATAAAAGCTTTACAAAAAGATAGTGGATGCATTTCACAAAATCCAGTTAAAATTGCTAATATTTTGAACAAATATTTTCAAAATGCATTTGTTGTTAATAGTGATAAAAACTGTGCTACAAACTGATTTATCTCCTGACAAAATTAGTTATATTGATGTTTGTAATCAGCTTCAGAGTCTTAACAAAAATAAAGTTTTTGGACATGATGAGCTTTACCCTGCCATGCAAAGAGTTCTTTAGAGGCGTGTGCACTTTCATTAAGAGTAAATTGTAATTGCGAATCCACTTTGTAAGTTTATAGGCTAATATCAAAGACATTTTCGGACATATCAAGGGCGTTTAATATTAGGCCGTTTTGTTACATGTCAATACACTATGACTCCAAATTTTTTTATTAAATTAAATCCTTGTCAACTTTTATTTCTCAAAATTTGTTTAGGGTAGAGTGGGGCATATAGGGACACTTAAGAAACAAATGCTAGCTGCGGATAAACTAATCGTCGTTAAAACTGTTTTTTATAAATTTCCTAACACTCATTGGTATAAGAAAATAAAAAGACAAAAAAATTTTTTTAAATAAGTTACAACAACCAAAGTAACGAAACTCTAGACTAGATAACTTTTACATTTTGCAAGTGGGTAGGGCAGTTAAAAAAAATAGGACAGTTAAAAAGCAGCTGTTATTCGTCAATTATAAAGCTTTAAAAATGACGAAAAATGAAGGCTATCAATCGTCTTAATATGTTCAGACATTAAACTCTCAAAAAGGTAACATACCCATAGAAATTACACGCCTCTACACTCCTACACCACAAAAAAGAAATAACAACTAACATATAAACTTTTTTTTTGTCTTTTATTATAAAATACCTCCGCTCTACTCTAACCTATATATTATTAAATTGGTTACTACTACTAAATTTGAAATTAAACAAAAAAATTTTATGGATCACAAAAATCACACAAAAAAATATCCTGAAGCTATTTGGCAACATATTTGAGCTGGCTCATTAGCAATACGCCAATGTAGAGCAAACTTAAATATGCCATATGTGTCAGCAGCTTTTCTAGTTTTAAGTTCCTTTTCACTTGAAGCCAAAACTAAATTTCATCCCATTTTGGATGATTGATCTTTCTTAAATCATTTCATAAATAAACGAAGTTATAAAAATTAGAACTTTTTTGGATTTATTACTAAATTGCTTTTCTAAATAAGAAAAATAATATTTTAAATTAAAAACAAAATCATTAAACTGTAAACAGCATCACCAAATGGTAGTAATATATTCAATTATATAAATAGCTTGTTGTCCCGATATGCCCCACTAAAGTAATTTTACTGAAATTATTACTATTCAAAAAGTTCAATTCTAAATATTTTTTTAAAACCAGATTCTTAAAGAGGATAAAAAATACTGTCTGAAAAATATTAACTTTTTATAAATTAAGCATATTCGCAATAGTTAAAGATAAATCTTTTGTCATTGTATCGGTTAAGAAAATACGAAATTTTTTTTTTCGCAAACTTGCTGATGCATTTGGGTACTTTTAATGCATATAAGTATTTCTAAAATTAAATTTTTTTACAATAATAAAGCGCAATAATTTAAAATGTTTAGTCAAAAAAAACTTTATTACTAATTGAAAACCATGTAAAATCTATGTGGCCAGAGGCGGATTTAGCCTTAAATTACTAAGTAAGTTATAATCAGTGACATATCCAGGATTTTTTTTTATGTTTTAGATAAATTTTTATTTTTATACTTATGTCAAATAATGATGCTTTTCAAAAAATTGCGACGGTTGGAGGCTGGGAACGAGCGTTCACAGCGTTAAAAAACATGATCATATAAAATTTGTAACCCTTTCAAATTGAGGGGGTTTATAATTTATATGGTCATAATTTTTGAACGCTGAAAAAAAATACTATGAAATTTAAAATTTATCGATAAATATAAGTCTAGTTGAGAATAGTACAAAAATTGTTTTATCAATTTGTTTCCCCTCGCGTTTGGGGTGGGGAGGGGGAGGGCTAAATTTAAGGGCTTTTTTGTTCCCAGCCTACAATCATCCCAATTTTTTGTAAAGCATCATTATTTGATGCTTTATAAAATTTTATTTGTTATACATAAGTATAAACATAAAAATGTTTGGAGTTTGCTCCTTGTCTGAAAGTTATCTTAAACACTAAAAAGTGCGGGATCCGTCACTGATTATAATTCAAAGAATTTTATTTTGAGTATCTAACCCTTTCTTCATTACACCTCACGTTTCCTAATTACAACTTTCGAATTTTTCTTGTAAAGGTGTAGAGGATACAATTCTAAACAAAATTAAAATTTATTATTATACAAAAAGTTTGCTAACAGAATATCAACAGAAATTTTTAAAGAAAAAACTGATGTACAACAAATCTATTGTAAACAATTGATTTTATAGCATTAAACATTGAAAATCATACTCTAGTTGATGTTGTTTTACTAGATTTTGCAAAGACGTTTGACACAGTAGCTCATTATAGATTTCTGCTAAGGCTAAAAAGTAATGGTATTAATGAATTAGTAATGAGATGTATAATACCTTTTTTCAGAAACTCGAGACATTACTTATTGTTATTTACATTAATGTTTTGAATGATACAATCAAAAACGCTATAAAGTTATATGCTTATGGTACTAAAATTCGATAAAAGATTCAAATATGTCAGATAAATCAAGGACGGTAAAACTCATATTGGTAAAACTCAAAAAACCAAATGCTAGAAATAATAAAGAAATTGTTTGTTAGCTTCAATTGTCGACTTATGAGATCTCATTATTATGTATTGACATTCATTTGCCCACTTCTTGCGATTGAAAAAATTCAGTAAAGTGCTAATAAACTTTTTTATAAATTAGCAGTCTCAAATATGAAGATCAACTCATTGCCTAAGGCTCAACAACTCTAACTAAGAAAAGAAAAATGGGAGATTTGAACTAGATTTGGTGTTGACAAGATAAAAAGTGGAAAAGGTTTTCCGTTTTTTAAATATTGTTTAAAAGGGTATTGCTTTAAATAGAACACAAAATTTGCTTAACATCCTTCAAAAAGAACATTTTCTTTTTAAAAGAATTGCAAATACATAGAACTTACTTCCGATTGAAGTTGTAACAGTGAAATCCGTTAATTGTTTTAAAGGAGCTCTTAGTTGCTACCTGAGTAGCAATCAAGCAAAATTGCTGTCGCAATGTGCACAAAAACACGCTGGCTAGCTTTGTCCTGCACAACATTAATTGTAATTACTATTACTTTTTAATTATATATTTATTAAAGTGCTCTGAGAATACTTAACGGTCATATCACTGAGCCTCGCGGAAGAGTGAGGACCAAAATGTTATGCAAACCTATAACCATGGAAAGAACATAACTCTAACCCCTGCGTCACGGCTGCAGTGGTTAAAGTTCTGTCTCAATACAAAAAAGCTACTGTTTTTATTGAGATCCACGTTAATCTACTTTAAAATCTACCATTACTTGAGTTTCAGCGCTACCATTACTTGAGTTTGATGCGACTTAATCTATATTTTTAAATCAATACATTGTTTTCATATAGTTAATGATATATATCTACCAAGATTTATTAACTCCTTGTCTCCTGGCCACCATTCTAAAAAATGGCGTGAGCATGTTACAAACTGTCTTCCAAGACACTATCATTTGTATAATAGATCAGGAAAATACTGGAACAAACTACCTGAGCAAATAGCTTTCTACATCACTTCACTTTCTTTCAAAAGTAGACTAGACTCCTGGTTGCAGAAAAAATTTTCGAACAAATATTTATAAAACTAGTTGTTTATAGTGGGGTGCTTTCCCTGCTCGCTATATGTATACATTATATATAAAATTACGGCTACAACTATGATAAATAATAACAATAATTGATAATAAAAATATTTTTCCAAAATAAATTAGAAAATTTTTTAATTATTTAGGGCAAATAACAGCCCTTAAAATCTTTTATAAGTTTATTTTTAAAATTCAGTGTCATTTTATTGACAACACATTATGGGGTGCCTAAGCATTATTTAAATTTAACTAAACTTTTTTTAACTGATTTAGAAATGTTGTTTCCGACAGAATCAGAAATGTTGTTTTCAACATAATTTTTTTAACGAATTATATTGAAAACAACCAAAATGATTTTAATGAAAACTTTGAATTTATTTTTATATGATTATGTTATTTCATTAACAAAAATCAAATTATGATGAATATAGCTCAAGTATAAATAATCTTCATATTCATTTTTCATGTTTTTCTTTTTGTAATAGTTGTTTTTTTTTTCCAAAAGATACAAGAACTTTATTAAAAATGCTTATGACAGGAAAAAAAAAATTAATGGAAAGTTTATTTACTTTGGAAATTTGCTAGTGTTGAAAGAAGTTAAAACATATTGACTATTTTGAAAACGATAATAAAACTTGAACTCTAAATCAGTGTTGGTATTCTTTCCATGTTTCCGAATCAATGAGTATTCGGTTATGGCTTATTCTTGCAGAACATGTTATACTATAATAGTTATAATATTTGAATAGCAAAATATATTATCTATAGTATTCTTAAAATATTTATTTATAATTAGTATAAATAATATATCTATAATATTTATAACAAGTTAAAGTTATAGCATAATTATAGTTTTAACTGTAATATATTGATAACAGTTAAAATTATAACATAATTATATACTACTTCCGTCACTTGTTGAACAGTTTTCATAAGATATTATTTTATACTTACAAGTTTCAGGACAAGGAACGTTTTCACAATGTGTGTTTTGCAGATTTTGTAAGTTAGGATCACACGTATCATTCGCTCCAGTTGAGTTACAAACAGTATAGTTAACTGTTCTAGTGCCTTCTCCACAGCTCGTCGAACATGGAGTAACCTGGCACGGAACAATCCAGTTCCCTTTTTGATAAAAACACAACAATTTACAAATTATTTTAAAAGTAATGTAAAATTAAAACCACTTTTCTATTTGTTTTACCTGATTCACATCCAATAAAGTTAGATGCAAGCACAACAGCAGAAAAAAATACCTTAAAAAAAAAAAAAAATTTTATTTAACCCTAGATGTACTTTACAATTATTTTTCAATATATTTGTTTTATAAAATATATGACATAAAATAATAAATGTTTGATTTTTATTACCCAATTCATTTTTACAACTATTATGTGATTCTTCGAACAATAACAATTTTCTTTAAAAATATTAGCGCAAACCAAACTTGCACAAAAAAAACTTTAAAATATAATCCTAAGATTACTCATCGACCGATTATACAATTTATATAGAAGTATTTTTGAAGGTTTAACAAAATAATTATCATTAATTCCTATAATATAAAATAACCAATCAGAAATATGTTAGCAAAACAACTCGGTCTAACAAAAACTGTCGTAATGTATATTTATATAAATGATAAACATAGTTTATAAAATAAAAAAAATTACCAATATTTTACCAAAATGTCTGTAAAATCATTATTCAATATTTAATATTATATTATTCTTATATATTAAAATTTATTTTATAGAAACTTATTTACAAAACCTGTAGTTTCCGAAATTCTGATCAGAATTTACGGATCTTACAAAGCAAATCTATATTTTAAGCGATATAGTATCTATAAAGTAAAGCTATAGAGACTTCTCTATTAAATGATCGTCATCAAATTAATAAGTTCAGAAAAAAAAGAAAAAAAAAGCAACTACTCTTATACAATTTGCTGCTATGGGCAGGATACTAGAAATAATCTCAGACTTGATCTTTCTAAATTCATCTACAAAGGTCACAAATGATGACATAAAACATGAAAGAATAAAAAAATGTGCAAACTTTGATGCGAGGAAATTATTGCGAAAAAAGTTTTAAAATGTTAAGAAATGTCTCTGTAGGACGCATCAACTTAACTTTTTGTTTTAAGAGAATCTAAAGAGATGTTAACTTCTTTTTCAGAGCAGTTTCTTTTACCATAAATGGCAATGAAGATGAACACAACCCAGTTGGAGATAAAGTTGTTCGCCATAAGTGCAACAAAATACATGATAAATAGATATTATAATATGACAATTAAGTTGCGCATTTGTGAAACATAAATGCTTTAAGATGCTACGCAGAATACTGATGCAGAGATAATTCGATGTGGTTCATTTCTAGAGGAGTAAATGTATTATAATTAAATATTTTTTTTCGATCCATTTATACTTAGATATCTACCCCTCGTAAAGCTCATCTAATTATCTTTTCACTAGTTGCATCATTATGTTGTAGACATTTTATTGGTGGGACGCAAGACCCAAAATATTCAACTAGGAGAGGTCCATAGTTACTGTTATCTAACATAAACATAAAAGATTTCTTGGCTTTTTATTAGGAAATGTATTTAATCAAAGGAGCTAAATGGTTGAAGAATACCAAATTTTACTTCAAATTTAGCGATATTTTAAAGCCTTTTTTGTTTAGTTTTAGGAAGAGATTTATACTTTGACCCGAGCGTTATCACTGTAGACATCTTTAATTGGAATATCGTTAAAATATGTAAACTAAGAGTATTTGCTGTAATTAAAGAAAAGCCAGTGTCAGTGACGATTGGGAGCAATATAAAACAAATAATAGTACCAAATAACACCAAATAATAGCCCCCATGTCGTGGAGGGTATAAAACACTCACATGCTCAAGATAATAAGGATTCTGGACTATCAATGTTTGGCAAATATATAATAAGTAGCCTATACTTAGCAGTTTTTGAATGCTTTGACTGAATTTCAGCGGAATTCAATTTATGATGTTGAACTTGTTAAATATTTTATCAACCAAAATAATACATTTTCCGTTTTTTTCAAATGATCTGATGAATAACTGTAACTTTGCTTTATCGGATAACTATTAAATGTGATGTATTTTCGCATATCCTTTATAGAAAACTTTGGGAAATCATTTATATCTAATGCGTCAACTGGTTCAAATTGCAATTTACTTTAGCTTTTTGTATTCAAAATGTATGATTCCAGTTCATTTTTTTAATTAATTTTATTTTTCGTTAAAATTGCAATATCTTTATGTCTATATTTTTTGTCTTTTTTTTTTATCGGATATATATTTTAGATAAAAACAGTTAATCAAATAAGCAGCTATTATTACAACATTATTTGAGGAAGCATTGTACTTCTTATTTTTTCCAAAGAATTAAAAGATTGTTTGAATGTACCATTAACAGAAGAACAATTTTAAAAAGTTTAATAGATTTTACAGTTCTAAAATATTAAATCTGTTTATTAATTAAATCTAACAAACTTTACAACTTAAAACTAAAGATAGTACCTAGGCAAATATACCCATTTGCATTTTGTAAGAAACCTAGTATGGATAGCTGTTAAACTTATAAACTGACTTTTAGAACAAGTTGGCATCTTGGTAAATACTTTATGAGTAGTTTTAAATTTATCAATGATATTTTTGAAATCTCTTTATAAAACTAATAAATCCTTAGACTCAACTCTTAAATCGCTTTTTGTTTTTAAAACACTTAATATAGTTGCGTCATTAATAGTTGCCACAAAAGGTCCATAAACATCAACAATAAAACCATTTGCAGTGCATACTACAACAGGCTAAACTAAATGTCTTTTAATAACTTTTTGCCCACTAAGCAACCTTTTTGACAGAATAAATAACTAACTTCGGCTATAATTGCAAGCTGTTTTAAGTCAAACATATCTTTGATCATATCTGTGTTTAGCATCCAACTTTTTCGTGATGGTGATTTTGCTCATAAATTTTTGCCTACAAAATCACCATTAAGCAAGGCTCTTATCTGATGGCAATATTTCTGAACTTTAAGCCGACATAACAAACCAAAATAACAAGCATTTAAATTTTGATCAAGACCAATCTTTAACCAAACGAGATAAACTACAATAGCTTGTTATTTCGAGCGTTTGAAAGAAAAAAAAAATATGCTTAGTTTTTTTATTGTTTTTAATTCACTTAGCATATATAGAGTTTTCATTTTTTGGTAAAACTTGTATTTTGGAGACAAAACTCAGTTGTTACTTTATTTAGATCACTAAGTTGTGCAAATATCGATGCTTATCGATGCTTAGATGATGTGATGCTGTTTTTAATATATAAATATATATATATATATATATATATATATATATATATATATATATATATATATATATATATATATGTATATATATATATATATATATATATATATATACATATATATATATATATATATATATATATATATATATATATATATATATATATATATATATATATATATATATATATATATATATATATATATGTATATATATATATATATATGCTATTTTTAAAATCTAGACAAAAAGTTATTAAAAAGCTTATTATTATAATTATTATTTAAGTTTTTTTACAATTGATATATCTTAATATTCATCATTAAGCCACTTACTATCAGTCAAAAAAAAAACTGAAAACACCGACTATTAATTGGTATTGGTATGTTTGTTTTAATGAAAACAAACATATCAATACCAATTGATAGTCGGTGAAAAACTGAAAACACCGACTATCAATTGGTATTGGTATGTTTGTTTTAATAAAATCATCGATTATCTCTTTATTTGGTATTCTTCTAAACGAAGTCAAACCAGATTCACATTTACAAATAAAAAAGATACGATGTGAATTTGCAATTCTATTGATTTCTATATTGATCGCATTTTCTTCAATAGATTGATCGCAATAATCACCATCATCAACATAATTGTAATTTTTAGAACCATTATCAGTACTCGTAGAACAAAAATCTTCATAATTTTCAAGAACAACATTAGGATTTAATTTATTGTAAGAACTATCTTCAACAAATGAAGTTAGTTCTGTGATTTAAACCAAGCAATGAAAGGCTTTATTCAAAAATTTTAAATTGTTCTAACAAATGATCTGATCCTGTATAAGATTTAATCGATTGTGTTTAAAATATTCAACAACATATTTTCATTTTTAATTTCAACAACGTTTTTTGAACCTATACTATCACCTCTCTTTTGAGAAACACAACAATATCTTTTATTATTTATATTTGAAGATATAGATTATTTAAGTGGGCACGAGTACGTTCATTGTACGTACAAAAGATGTCCGGACGGAACGTACAATTTTTGTTCAGAATTGGTTCAGATTTCTGAATTGATCGTACTATGTACGTCCAAATTTGAACGCCTAATGTACGTCTAAATTTGATAACAGAATTTACAATGCTAAGAATACTTATTTTTTACTACGTAAGGGTAGTGAAGTTTTGTTTTTCTTCTGCTTCAATGCTCAATTAGCCAGCACCAGTTTTAAGAGCTATGATGCACATAGCAAAATTTTATTTTTTCTTTTACATAATTATAATTTCTTCATCAATCAATTTACCTTTCCTACTTACTTCGTCAATTTTTAACTGATCCTCATTTTCTTTCAACATTGAATTGTGCCTATTGTATGCTAACCTACAGCTTTTTAAGAGGTCACTGAGAAGCTCATACTGATGAATAACAATGTCATTGGAATTGACGTGGTCATAAACTATTCTTCGGGAAACAAGAGATCACTCTTGCAGAATTTCTATTAACAACTGCTTTTTAACACTGAATCCTCGTTCTATACCACATTGGTCATGAGATAACACAAAAATGATAGCACAGACTTTCTACAATGCTCAATACATTTGAGTTTTGTGCAAATAGAAACCAAGAAAATTATCAACAGAATCAGTTAGTTTATTAAAGGACTAATTTTTCTCTAAATCAAACACATTTTGCACCAACAAATTAATTGTACTGTTGTTTTGCATCATCTGCAACATCAGTTGAAAGCCATTTTAATGCACTTAATCTCTCAGCAAGGCCCTTGATTTTCGGAGTAGAAACTTTCTTGTTTTGATTCTTGTTTCATTCGGAGACAAAGATGAAGCATTCCTCACTAAAGAATACTTCAGTGGACATCTTTCTTGTAATTTTAAGAAGATCTGTCTAAATTCTAATTTCTCTTCTGGTTTACAATGAAGAGAATATAGCATCTGTTTCAGTGCTGTTCCTATGTCAATTCGGTCTACTTCTTGGTTTGACTTCTAGTTGATTTCTCTACTTCAATTTTTGTTAAAGTAAATGCTGTTGCAGCTTTATTTAAAATGTTTGGTTTGAGAATCGTTTTCATCAAATTTCGCAACATATTTTTTAAAATGTTCAATGAAAATGCCACCATAGGTCTGTCTGTTTGAAATAGAACTAGAAATTCTTTCAATTTTTAAGCAAAATCTTTAAGCAAATGCATTTGCAAAAGTACTAACTTGTCAAGATAATGATTTAAAAGAGCCTCAAAGCTCTTGTTTTTGGAACATCTGTTTTTGTACAGTGATTCCCAATATTTAGTAATAATTCCTCAAAAAACCACAAATTAATCTTCTACCCAGCGAGTTGCACCGAAACTGTAAAATAACAAAAAAAAAATTATTAAAGCTGAATTACTCTTAATTAATGTGTGTATGCATATATGCATGTATGTATGTATTTGTAAATATATATATATATATATATATATATATATATATATATATATATATATATATATATGTATATATATATATATATATATATATATATATATATATATATATATATATATATATATATATGTATATATATATATATATATATATATATATATATATATATATATATATACAAATAAATAAATATATATATATGTATATATATATATATATACAAATTTTTATATATATATATATATATATATATATATATATATATATATATATATATATATATATATATTTTATATATACATATATATATATATATATATATATAATTGATTTTTTGACGAGATTAAATAAAAATAACTACATGATTTTTACTACTAAAAGTTTCATGCGTTTAGCAATCATCAGATAAAAAATGCATTGTTTTTTTCGTTAAAAAATATACTTAATAAACATCGTGGCGTTCAAAAACAATTATAAAACTATAACTATTTGCGAGCGTGGTTTGGTTTTTTAATCTTTGGGCTCGTGGTTGTCAAGCAAGAACTTGTTTTCGTGACGGCACTTAGAAATAATTTCTGTTTTTTTATTTAATAATTTTTGCGTACCTTTGTATGATATTATGCAAAGTTTTTCATGAAGGCAAAGCAAGCATTTTTTTGTTACGTTGCTGTAGGCGGGGACTTGTTTAATTATTGACCAAGTTAATTTTGGTGTTATTTTTAAGTTTTCTTTTATCTGCCATATATACTTTGAAAGGGTGGTTGAATTTTTCATCTTTTTGTTTGTGAATGAGTGTTTGTGGTTAGCCCATCTTTTCTTCCATTCACCTTCTGCTAGGCCAACATATACTTTTTCTGGGGTGTTAGGGGGGGATACTATACATTTACAAATAACATTAGAGGCTCTACATTTTCCTATTATAGGGCAGTTTTCTTTTTTTATGCAATTGCAGGGTGGGTATTCTTTTGGTCTTTCTGAACTAATTTTCTTGTTGTGGCTTTTTATTATACTTTCGATGGTGCAGCTGTAACTCAATTTGATGGTGTTTCAATTGAATAGTTTACTTAGGGGGTGGGATGTTGGAAAGTGTTTGTCGATTAAGTTCAGGAAGATATTTCCGACATTGTTAGAGACGCTTTTATTGTAAACCATATTATATTTCTTTTTCTTGTCTTTTTTTCTCTTTTTTGGGGGTTATACTTTAAATTAAAATTAGTGAAGCCATTTCTTCTTAGTTCATCTTCGTATTCTGGTATAGATAAACTAAATGTTTATTCATTCGAGGAATTTTGTGATAACCTGTTGTTGATAGAGATGGGGATTTGCTTTATTATTTGCGGAGGGTGGTTGGAATCAGAGTGGATGTAACGAAGATATTCATTTGGTTTTTTGAAAGGTTGGTAGGAGCTTTTTTCTAAGTTAAAGGATACATCTAAGAAGTTGACTACGGGTAGGTTTGTTTGGATCTCTATTTTAAAACCGATCGTTTTTATAACTCTAATTATGTTTTTTCGTATTCTATCAATTTGTGATCCAGTTTTTTTACGAAGTATCATCAGACCATCGTCACGATATAGTCCAACGTCTTCTTTATTTATTATTTTAGATAGTGAGTCTAATATATATAGGCCCACCAGTTCACAAACTTCTGCACCGTCAAAGCAATCCATTGTGACATCAAAGCAGTCGTGTGCTAAGTTTTTCTTCCATGTTTCGTTTTTAAAAAATAGCAAGGACTTTCTGCAATGTTTAATGACTCTGATGTTCTCTTCGCTAATACTTGTGTATTTTTTTGCAAACAGTATTGCATTACTTAGTATTTCTGATGTAATAGTGGGGTAAAAATGTCAAATTGAATAAAAACGCAATGTTGTGTGCTTGATGAAGTTTTCTGTTTTTTCTATCAGCTGCAGTTTAAAACTGGTTTCGTCTGGTACTGGTATATTTTTTAACGAGTAGTTAAAATTAATTTTCTCCATGATGACTTTTTGAAGCGGAAATAAAAAACTCTAATGGAATTGAAGAAAGGATAAACAAATAAAGAGGTTTCGAAAATTTTTGATATTCCACCAAACACTCTTTCAACATGGAAAAGAATAAAGATTAAATCTTTGACGCATTTTGTCAAGAAAATTTGACTAAACGGGTGAAAGTTGATTCGTATTACCTAGTAAACAAAGTTGTACCTATATGGTTCAAACGAATGAGAGCTGACAATGTACCAATTAGTGGCTTGCTGGTAAAATAAAAAGCTTTTTATTTTGCGATAGAGTTATACTTCAAAAATTTTCAAGCTTCGGAAGGATGGCTTGACTAATTTAAGAAAAAGCAAACTAATTTGGAGACAATTTGACAAAGGCTCTTAAAGATATAAATTGTGTCTTTGACATGAATTTACAAGCTCAAATCTACAATTACTGACTTTTTTTTTTAATTTAAAAGTTTAAAACACATAATATATATTGCTTTTAGGCCAAAGAATTACTATTTGTTTGATTTCTATTCGTTACTTTGAAAAAAATATTCAAAAAAAAGTCAACTTTCTATATTTGAAAAATCTAGAGAGATTGTACTGTATACATTTATATATATATATATATATATATATATATATATATATATATATATATATATATATATATATATATATATATATATATATATATATATATATATATATATATATATATATATATATATATATAATATTGGCAATAAATTTCCGACCTCAAACTGTTAGAGGTCGGCATCAAGCCGGCAAAAAAAAATTGAAATAAAGAGGTTACCATAAAACATAAAAACAAGCTCGGCAATTTTTTTCCAACCTCAAACACTTTTAGGTTACACAGTTTGGTCGGCATTGCCAAATACCAACCCTAATTTTAAGGGCTGCACACATGTATGTATAACCTTTGGTGTAACCTTAAGCTTTTGTCAAGTAAAAATTGCTTATGACTATCATGAGTCGTCCGTTGGTATTAACGGTACCATTAATTTTTCTATTGCAGTTTTCACAGAATAAATTATTTTTTAATTTATAAGATTTATAACTTATAAATCACAATATATAAACATAAGCCTTGCAATCCATCTATTAATTTCGTAAAACTTAAACTAAAGATGGAGGCCGATTAATCAAATATTTGGAATTCCATCATGGTATTTTCTATATGAGGAATGCGCTCTTCTGTTTTTATCACTATAACTAAAATGTTAACTAATTTTTAAAGTGGACAACCAAAAAATCGGTTTAACATAAATAGGTAACAATATCGTATATAAAAATAAAAAATTATTTGTGCCAAAAAAAATTAGCTATTTTAGTAACTTTATTACCTAACTTTTTATATTTGCAAGGGAGAAATTCTTTTATGCAAATACTAAGAATAGTTGTTGGTGAAGAATTCTTTCTTTTTTCCAAAAAAACTGTATTTAAGATAGGCTTTATCTTTCAGTTCCATAGTTGCGTTTGACATTCAGCAAGATCCGATCTAGCCTCAAAGCAATCTCCCATCTCTGAAATTGAAAAAAAAAAGTTAATAAATACTTCAATATTATAAGTAGAAAATTAAAACCAATATCAAAAAATATTGTTTGCATGATTGCAAGCCCGTAGGAACAAAAGTTATTTTGAGGAAGGGGCGGGGCAGGGGGGGTAACACTACTGGGAAAGTCAAATTGCAGTAAATCAAATCAAATCAAATCAAATCAAATCAATATATTTTCACTTTAATAATAACTGTATATATATACAATCTTGCGGGACATTTACAAACAGTTATAAACTAATGACGCGTAAAGACCTATGATGGTATAAATATAGCATAATAATAATGATAATAATAAAAAGTAATAAAAAATAAATAAAAATAAATAGTAATAATAATAGTGATAAATAGTAATAATAATATTAAATAGAGTAATATAATAAGTACTATCTATATATTTTACTATAAATAGGTATATATTTTACTATATATTTATCTATATATATTATAGTGATTATCATAAGGATAATGCAAAAAAAATAAAAATAAATAAAAAATATAAAAATCATAACAATATCAATAACAAAAAATATAACAATAAAAAGAAGGAAATAAAGGAAGTAGAGTCAAAGAAGTAGAAGTCATAGGAGTTTTGTTGTGATCCAGCATTTTTCAAGCATAGAAAAATTGAATATGAATTAAAGTAAAAGAAAAAAAAAAAAAAAAAAAAAAAAATTGTTATAGAGAATTAAGCGGGACGATTGCATAGAAAATAGTTTATTGTTTATTTATTACATGTTATATGGTTTAGTAGTGCCACAATTTTTAGAGCCATATAACTTTACAGGATGATGAAAATGAGGGTACTTGATTGTGACTAAATGAACATTTATATATTTTTATGTTTTATTTTTAGTTTTATGTTTTTATTTCTATTTTATTTCTATTTTATGGGTTTTATATTTTTATTTCTATTTTATGGGTTTTATATTTTTATTTTTATTTTTGGTTTTATATATTTATTCTTATTTTTATTTTTATTTATGAGTTATTTTCATTTATTTTTATGTTACTTTTATTATATTAAAAATTTAGTTATAGAGAATAACTAGGGGGTGATTGCATAACTGATAGTTCATTGATAATTTTTACTGAAGATAAAGTTTTTTACATGGGTTATAAAGGCATTTCTATTTGATATTTTGGAGAATATTTTTTTTAGTTTCAACAGGAAGAGAGTTCCAACATAGAATTGATTGATACTTGATTGACTTTATGCCATACTTGTGTGTTTGTTTTAAAGGCATAGAAAGACTACAATAAGATACAGACCTAAGTTTATAACTATGAACATCATTTGTGAATTTAAAATAGCTAGTGAAGCAGCTAAGCGTATTATGGTGGACAATGTCCCATACAAGAACACAGTTTGATAAGTAGATAAGTTCGTCAAGCTTTAAAATTTTAGAAAGATTATACAGTATGTCAGAACTAAAACTGTTAGGTTGAAAGTGAATTATTCTTAAAGATTTATTCTGGAGATTTATAAGGTTTTTTTTATAAATGGATGGACTTTGTCCCCATATCTGACAACCATAGCGTAGGTGGGAGTTAAAAATAGCATGCCAAATATTCACAAGGGTTTCGTAATTCACAAAATGCCTTATTTTGGTAAGCATTCCATTTGCTCGACTTAATTTGTTTGATATGGACTTAATTTGTTGAATGAACAAAAGATTTTCATCTAATAATATGCCCAGATATTTTATTTTATCTACAATATTTAGTTTTTGACCACTAATTCTAAAATTAAGTTTTTTGGTAATTTTTTTGCCTTGAGGTTTAAATAGAACTAATTCAGTTTTTTTGACATTCAAAGATATTTTGTTTGATCGCAGCCATTGAACCAGTGATGCCAGGTCATAATTTAGGTACTTATTTAGCTTTTTTAAAGACTTATCTACAATCAGAAGGTTAGTGTCATCAGCAAAATGATACACCTTTGAGTATTTAATACAAGTGTTTAAATCATTAATGTAGATAAGGAAAAGAAGCGGACCCAAAGTTGAACCCTGAGGAACACCTATAGATGTAAACTTAGTAGTGGATGAGATATTACCAATAGTAACACTTTGTGGACGATGGTTTAGATATGACTTAAACCAGTTCAGTGCAATTCCCCTTACACCATAATGATACAGTTTTGATAATAAAATTTCATGGTTGACAGTATCAAAAGCTTTTTGCAGGTCAACAAATACTCCACCAGCAAATTGCTTTTGATCCAAAGCCTCACGTATGGTTTCAGTTATATCTATGAGTGCTTGGTTAGTAGAGTGTTTCTTTCGGAATCCAAATTGCAGACTA
The DNA here is from genome assembly GCF_038396675.1 of Hydra vulgaris. NCBI lineage: Eukaryota > Metazoa > Cnidaria > Hydrozoa > Anthoathecata > Hydridae > Hydra > Hydra vulgaris. Next base: position 5,383,037 of record NC_088926.1, on the reverse strand, counting down.
TATAAGCTATCTGATAGATTTAAAAAATTGAGCAGCCTGTTATACATAAATTTTTCAATTAGTTTACCTATATTTGAGAGTAAGGATATAGGCCGATAGTTACATGGATCTTGTTTACAGCCGCTTTTAAAAATTGGAACAACTTCTGCAACTTTAAATAAGTCAGGGAATATCCCTGATTGAAAAGATTGATTTATTATAATACTCAAGGGGAAGCTCAATTCTTGAGATGCTAAGGTCATTATTTTTGAAGGAATGCTATTGGGACCGGTGCTTTTTTTTGGATTCAAGAGGGAAATATAGTCATTTACTTCTTGAGGAGTAACTGGAGATATAAAAAAAGTATCAGGATTTTGATTTTTCAAATAGTGGCTGAAGTGAAATCTAGGAGGTATAATTTCTTTAGAAAGTTTATCTGCAATTGAAGAGAAGTAATCATTAAAAGTGTTTGCAATTATTTTCTTGTTAGTTATAGTTTTATTATTGATATTTAAACTATCTATATTATTGTTGATCTTTGATTTAATATAAATAATACTCCTTATTCCTTTCCAGGTATTTTTAAGGTTATTTAAGTTTTCATTAAAGTAGGTTGAATAATATGATTTTTTTGAGTATCGTAGTAGGTTACTAATTTGATTTCTGTAATATTTGAATTTTTGAAAGTATTGTAGCTTTAAATTCTCATTTTTACATTTTATAAACTTCTTGTGCAACTTATTTTTAATTTGTATTGACATAATGATTCCTTTAGTAATCCATGGCTTTGATAAAGATTTATTAGCTTTTTTGGTTGACATTTTAAAAGGGGTGTGATTATCAAGTAATCTTTTAAGTGCATCCAACAACTTTGAAGTAGAGTTATTAACACAGTAGTTTAAATGGTTTATTGAAAGCCAATCAGTTTCTTTAAGGTCTTTTAAAAAACTTTTTTCATCAAAATTTTTAAAACATCTACGATATAATTTGGGATGAGACTGTTTTAAGTTCTTGGATGGGAAGGATATGAACTGAACAAGATGGTCAGCAAGACATACTGTTAGGTTGCCTGATTTAGTATTTGGAGTGTGAAAGTTTACAAATATATTATCTATGAGAGTCTTTGATTTTGGGGTAATTCTGGTTGGTTGAGTAATTAATGGGAAGAGGGAGAAAGAGCACATAAGATCTAGAAAGTTAGAAACATCATTGCAGGAGTCATATTTTAAAAGATTAATGTTAAAGTCTCCTAAAAGAACTATATTTTTATTCTCTAGTGATAACTTGTCAAGTAAGGTTTGTATATAAGTGATATTAAACTCACTAGTGCTCATACATGGGTGGCAATAAATGCAACCTACAATAATATTTTTTTCTGATGGCAGTAAAATTTCAATAAAGGTTGATTCTAGTTCTTTGTTGTTCTGGATTATGAGGTCAGATCTTAAGTTATAATTTAATTCAGATTTTATGTATATAATAGTTCCTCCTTTATTAGAATGTGAATCAGTATGTTCAAAGACATAGCCATTTAAAGCAATATCAGTTCTAAGTGTTATGTTACGATTTAAGCGAGTTTCAGATATAGCAATGATATTAGGTTTATTATTCATAAGGGAAAGCAGAAGTTTTAGATCATCAAGGTAATATGTCAGGGATGATATATTTACATGTAAATAGGTTTTTGAATCAATACTAATAGCTTTGTTATACTCTGTTGTATCATAGTATTTACAATTAATATTATCATTGTCAAGTTTATTTTGAAAAAGATTATTTAGGTTAGATGAAGTGTCATAAAATAAATTATGAGTAGAAGTGTTTGCACCATTTATAGTGACCTTAAAATCCTTATCTGTAAGGGAAGAGTATGGTAGAGTGTTATTTAAGCAATTAAAACAGTACCAATAGCCAGTTTCAGTCATCAAAGAGTTGTAGAATTTTTTATCAACATTATTACACCTAATGTGGATCCACTTATTGCAAGAGTCACACTGTATAGCTTTTTGATTGCATGTTACGGTTTTATAACAAACACCACAAGGAGATTTAACAACCATATTATTCACTTCAGCATTTAGGATAATGAAGATGAGAAAAGGGTACTTGGTTGAACTAAATTTATATTTGTATTTTTATTAGGTTTTTATTTCTATTTTTAATTTTGAGTTTTATATTTTAATTTTTAATTTAAGAGTTATATTTTAATTTACAGAATTTTGTATTTTTATTTATGACTTTTATACTTTTATTTTATACAAGTTTTATTTTATTATTGGTATCAAATTTTAGTCTATATTTTAATTACAGATACTAGTGAACCCTATGCAATACTGTGTGTGAGATTTTGATGAAAAGTGAGAACGTGACAATATTTTAAAAGTAAAGTATGTAACCCTTTTGAAACTTATATATTCAAACAGAAATAATGTATTAAATAATTGTGGTATAAAATATAGTAACTTATAAGAATCAGATAATGATAAATAATATAATAGATATAATATAAATACTATATAAGCATTATGATACTGTATAAATAATCTTTATATTTAAATAATAAGTCTAAATAATCTAAGATTAAAGAGTAAAGTATAACTATAAGTATATAAGTTTAAAATATAAATAAGATTTATAATATAACTATACTACTATAGTATAAATATAAGTGATATAGTAAGGTAAATAAGATAAATATAAGTGATAAAATAAGATATAAATGACAAGATAAAACTTATATATACATATAAATATATACATACATATCTACACACACATATATATACATACATATACATATAAATATATCCATACATAAGTATGCACATATATATAATCATAAAACAAACATGCAATCAAAATATATACATATAATATAGATAATTTATATACTATGGAGTAATATATAGATCAAATTATGAGTATTTTAATAGAAGTAATAAAAGTTAATATTGAACAACAGCAAAAATTTAAAACTGGAGTAATTTTTAATTTTTATCTTGACTAATTGAAGGAAATTATTTATCGCCACAAGATTCTCTTTAACTGATTGAAAATGACTTGAGAAAAAGGAGAACCACTGTAATGAGTTTGTTGTGAAACAGTTGAATAAGTAAATAAAATTTGAATAAAGTAAATAAACAAAGTAATACTGCTTTACGTCAAAACAATACTTTACGCCAAAGTGCAGAACAGCCAGTCTGATTTGAAACAAAATATTAATGTAACTCTCTTAGCTTTCTGTAATCTCACTTCAGCGAATCAGTTTTAAAATCAAAGTCAAGCATCCAAAGCAATCACTGCACTATTTAGAATATTAAGGGTAAATAATAAACATAAAATATTAAAAATTTAATTTTTATCATTCTAGTCCGAAATCGAGCGACCTGCCGCCATTTTTTTTTCCCGTCAAAAAAAGAGCCAAAATTTGTTAAGCCAAAGTTTGTTGTCAAATAACAAATTAGGTCCTTTCGATCCTTTTGTTTCCTTTATTTCTTAATTTGTAACCGTTTGCTTTTTATTAAAAACTAACTTCAAAATTATTTATTTGAAAAACTAAAGGAAGGGGGGGGGGGGGGAGGAGAACAAATACCCCTGCTGCCTCCCCCTTCCTTCCCCCCCACCCTATCGTTGCTACGGGCCGGGATTGTAAAATTTTTTCGATATCTACTATTATATCACGCCCACTCAAATAAGAGTATAAAAATTTTGGTTTTTATTATTTACGAACAACCTTTTGTATACACAATTAAATGCAACTAAATAATTGTCATTTTTTACCATGCTACACCATTATCCTTTAGACAGCCATCGTTCCCAATATGGTAATCAATGTTAGTTTTCAATACAATGAAAAAGAGAGACAGCGCATATCTATTGTTTAGTAGTAGCATCAAGAAAAGCCAAGCTCATTTCATTCTGTATCAGCAGTATTTTTTTGGTATATATCTTGGTATACAAACGACAATAATTTGTTTAGATCTAGATCATTTTCTTCGGAATTGAATCCTCTCTAGAGTCTAAACTTGGTCAATCCATCTTCAAACTTTGTTTTCCATTTATTTATCATGGACAAAGACATTCTTGATCTATCATGGATTTGCAAAGTTTTCGTCTAACTATTGTCGTTTCATTTGCAATGGTCTCATCACTTGGAAAAACACGTTTGTTTGTCTTCCGCAGATTAATTTAAGAATTAAGTTATAAAAATTAAAATCGTATAAAGCTACAATTATAGTAGATGATAACGACGAATTTTATTATGTGTACGGCTAAGCTTATATAAATATTTTTAGTTTAGTTGCTATTTGGGTTCGATTTATTTAAAACTAATTTTAAAGGTTCATTTTAAGTTCACGAGCGGACGGACGTGCTTTGGATACACATTCTACGTACAATGAAAGTACATGTGCCCGCTGGGTTAAAACCATTTTGTAATATTATTATACATTTTTTTCATTTTTAGTAATATAAAAAGGAGGCAATATTTGATTATGTAACAGAGCTTAGTTTTTAATTAATAATTTGTTAAGTGATTATTTTTGCATGCTTACTTTGTAAAAAATAATACGTCAAATTAACGTATTTGCAATACTTTTTTCAAATTTAAAAAAAAAAAACTCAAATAATTTCTAAGAGAATTATTTTTTTATGGATTTAAAATTATTTTCAAGTTGAAAAGTGTAGTTTTATATTGTTTTCTAACATCATTGAGCGTAAATATATGTTTTAGAAAAAAGAAAAAAAAATTGGGCCAAGTATGTATGTAAGTTGGACAAGTAAATATTGATAAAACAAAAATTATTTAATAGTTTATTCCCCTCACGTTTGGGGTGCAAGGAATTTTCGGGGTATTTTTGCTTCCATGTTTAATAACTGGAGCCTAATCATTGCAGTTTTTAATATATATTTAAGAAACTTACATCGTAAACAAAAGACTATAAAGTTATACATTATACACAGTTTAGAACCTTATTTGGCTACATCTATCCTCATACATTCGTCATCATCTAATTCTAGATTTATGTTAACGTTGTCCACATTTAAATATAGGTCATCTATGTTCATACTACATCCATGTTCATACTACATGCGTTTAATGTCGAGATTCAGCTGCTTCTGAATTATTGATAATTTTACCACCATGTGCTAGTACATGTGCTGATTTATTGCAATTGAATGCTATGCAACCTAGTATTAATTTCCTGATCAATTTCTAAAGTTTTTCTGAGTAATTTAACATGAATAATTAATGTTGAATAATTAAACATGAATAACTAAGAATTTTTTTTTCCTCAATAATTTTACCTCAATAACTTTTAATAAATCCTCTTTTTTTTTCTTTTATATACTCCAGCATAATTGGTCTACAGAATCTACTGTTCTGTGACATTGTGCAATTCAATAAATTATTGTTTGGACCTGAAGAACGAGTGTTCAATAGAAATCAGTGAAATTTAAAAAAATGTAAAGTGGCTATTACTTTTTAAAATTTTAAGCTACCAGTTTAACAAAAATGTATTTGTATAGAGTATTTAGTATTTTATTAGTATTACCTTTAAACTTCTTCTACCAGTTAATTATTTCTGATTTTTGAATTTGAAAACGAATTGACTTGACTACATTTTTTAAGAGGTTCTTGTCAACTTTTTATGTGGCAGGAATTTATCCAAATTTGAAGTTGTTTCAGATATCTTGCCTGCCTATTTTTTGCATAGACGATTTTTTTCAAAATACTCAAAAAAATTGGACAACATTATGGTATGTTTGGCGGGTTATCAACTTTGGTCACATAATTTATGGAATTATTTTTAAAGAATGACGTCACTGTTTTAACATAATGCAATGAAACGAGGTTAGGACAAAATAAGTTTTAGTCATCTCTGTGATATTCTTTAATAAAAGACACTAATCGCTTTTGATGCAATGTTCCGAGAAAAGATTTTGGTTAACTACAAGGTCACAGAGAATAAATTGCGGTTTTAACACCCCTTTATCAGAAAAGCACAACTAGACGCAATTGCAGTTTTTCTATATTTAACCGCGCAGGAGTTTGTTCAATATTGGTTGAGTAAAAAAATATGATTGCACTTGGTTGCGCTGCGAGCCAAAGTAAAAGAATGTTCATCGTCAATGATGCACAATTTCCATACAAAATTTTGCTACAAACAATCACATCCTTTGCAAATTCTTTCTTTCTGGTCATTATTTTGCATCGTTATCTTTTTCGTATTATAGAAACGGATGCTGCTCTTTTTTTATGACGAGTAACTAATCAGTGCTTTGCTACATTTAAATTTTTGACCAGCTTCCTTTTGGGAAACCTTATTACGGTGCACAGTGGTTTGAAATAATCAAAAAGTGCCATTAATTCAAGATTTGTGAAAATCCGATAAAAAAGTTCTGATTATGCAAGATTGTTGCGAATTAGTCATATTTTCATGTTCTGAAAGAACTTATTTTTTAGACCACTTGGCTCTTCCCCGCAGATGCTCAAAGTTGCCATTTTTTAAAGAACAATTATTTAGTGAAAAAGCAATAATTTCAAACTTTTATTTTATTTCTTAAACCACACCTGTGAACCTCCATATATTATATCAATCGGAAGAATATTAAACAGGCTTTCAAAGTTTATTGTTAAATTATTTATAAAATTACATTTCATGCTGTAAAAATGCAGAGAAAGATAACTTTTTAGACTTGGAAATAATAGCATGTTTGAATGTGACTTTTATTAAATTCTGTATGTTTCTGTAAAAATCTGAATACGTATGGATAAACTTCGACTCTTCTTCTTTTAAGCCAATATAGGTTTTGATGCCGCCCGGACCCGCCCAAAGAAAACTATTTTCAATTTAAAAATGTTTCTACTTAAATTGATTTTTTTTTTTTACGTAAAACACGACTGTCATTTTCAATCAAATTGCATTATATTGTCATAAAAAGATATCTTTGTGGTAACTTAAAGACTTACTATTAATATAACCTTAAAATACTTCCTTTAAATTAATATAACCTCAAAAGCTTTTGCAAAATGAAAGAATTTACAAAAAATCTTTTTGTTAATTTAAAGTTGTGTAAATAAACAATAAAGTACAAATTGTCTTTAATGAAGTTAAAGAACAAAGATTTTATTTCTTTTGTGATATTAAAATGTCGGAATGTTTGCAATTTTCGGAGAAGAAGAATGTTATGAAAATTGAAGGTGCTCAAGATAAAGAATTAGAAAAAAAGTTATTAACATTACAAGCCACGTACAAACAAAATAAAGGATGTTCAATACTCCAAGTATAAATTTCATAGAAAGTTAGCTTCCTGGTTAGAACATGAATTTAATTTTGAATTTAAAGAAGTTATCTGGAAACTCTCAAACGTATTAGAAACGCCAGAATTAAAGAAAGGGCGGCAAACATTGCCTTTTAAAGACAAAGGAAAACGAGCTAAAAGAATAACAAATTCTAATCTGTCTGAAAAAGTTGATATGATACAAAGTATATACTCAAAACAGCAAGATACACAGCCAAACAAATAGGTAATAAGAACTTAGAAAAAAATCATGTGCATTCTACAAGATTAACAATTGGCGTATAATATCAATAAAAACATTGACAAAGAAATAAAGAAAATGTCTCCAGAAGAGGGACTTGCTTTTCTATTAAATTATGATTTTACTAAATCTTAGTACATGGCGATAAGATTAGAAAGCAAAGAGAGAGGTGCAAATATTTATCCGCTTTACAGCGATATTCTGGAATCTAAAAAAAATGTAGACCGAAAAATATGCACATCTCTGACAAGGAGGCAAATGTGCCATTACGAAATCTTCTAATGCATACTGTTCAAAGAATAGTAGAATCACAAGAGGCGCAAATTGTATCTAAAATTACTAATAAAGAAAAGGACATGGTTGAGTTGATTTTTGTTGTAAATTGGGGATTTGATGAAGCCAGTAATTTTTCCCAATTCAATCAAAAGTTCGATGATTTACTTGAAAGTTTATCAGATGATTCGCTTTTTTCTGTTACCATTGTACCTTTAAGACCTCAAACATATGACTGGGATGTGTTTTGGGCAAATCCAACTCCTAATAAAATGATTTTTCAGACCAATGATCTTAAAGTATGTAAAAGAAAGTAAAGAACTTATTTTCGAAGCAAATCTTTTTGTTGAACGACAAATAAATGAACTTTCTGATATCACAATATGACTACCAAATGGAAAAGTTCTTAATACCAAAAACTCTGTATTTTTAATAGTCAAGCGGAAATCACTGAAACACGGTCATAACAATTGTGCCGCTTTGTAAAGCAACACCTACGGAAATGAGTCACATTGGAAACTACACAAATAAATTATTTAACACTGAGAAAGCATTTTTACTCTTTGGAATAAGACCACTTCATTGTTGGATCCGTTTCATTGAAACTCTCCTTCATTTGTCGTACAAATTAGATATTAAGCAATGGCAGGCAAAACGAAAAATAAATAAAGGTTATGTAAAAGTTCGAAAAAGTCTTATACAAAAATCATTTTGGAAAAAATTAAATTTACAAGTGCACAAACCCCGTCCAGGTGGCACTGGTTCATCTAATAATGACAATACTGCACGGCAAGCTATTTCTGATTCAATATTGTTATCAAAAATTTTGGATATAGATATAAATCTTATTGTCCATTTAAAAACAATATTAATATGTTTGTCTTGTCAAATTTCAATTGATCCAATCAAATTGTCTAAAAACAGTTTTAATTATCAATAAGAAATATAATCATGGTATAATTTTCCTACTTGTGTTCATAAAGTGTTAGCTAACGGAGCTCAAATTATGGTTGAATTAATTTTGCCAGTTGGAACTTTTGCCGAAAATGCTGGAGAAAGTCTTTGCAAATGCCATAGAAAAGATCGTATGGATCATGCAAAAAAAACCTTAAGAATTAACAACTTAACTGATTTTTTTTGTCGAGGTTTAGAAAAATCAGATTCTTATATTTACAGCATTATTTTGAAAAGTCGTTTGAAGTCTGTATGTAAATCAGTACTACCAGAATAGGTATTGCCACTTTTATTGATTGAAAATTCCACAAGAAGTAAGGATGTCGATTAAGAGGTTTTACCTGAACTAATTCATGTTTATCGACAATTAGATTGCGTTGATATTGGAGCCGATAGCAGTTTATCCGATAGCGAATAAATACTCAGCTATAACTACGAAATTTACTTTTAATTAAAATCATTCGAAACCATTATTATTAAATGATATCAGTGCTTCTATTTTGCATGTTTTTTTCTTATTCCACAAGTCCCCATACTTAGGGAAAATCTCTTTGTACTTTTTAAAAAAAATCAATTTTTTTGATTATATTTTTAATCTAATAATTTTATTTTATGTATGTTAAGGAATATATGAGAAATAAAATTAGAGAATCATTTTTAGCACTGAATGAAAATGACTATCATGTTTTATGTTAAAAAAAAAAAAAATTCATTTTAAGCAGAAACATTTTTAAATTGAAAATAGTTATTCTTGGGCGGGTCCGGGTGGCATCACAACCTATATTGGATTATAAGAAGAAGGGTCGAAGTTTATCCATACGTATTCAGATTTTTACAGAAATATACAGAATGCGGTTCATATCAATCCCTACGTATTCAGATTTTTACAGAAACATACATCACAGGTGCGGTTTAAGAAATAAAATAAAAGTTCGAAATTATTGCTTTTTCACTAAATAAATGTTCTTTAAAAAATGGCAACTTTGAGCATCTGCGGGTAAGGGCCAAGTGGTTTAAAAAAATTAATTCTTTCAGAACATGAAAATATGACTAATTTGCAACAATCTTGCATAATCAGAACTTTTTATATCGGATTTTCACAAATCTTGAATTAATGGCACTTTTTGATTATTTCAAACCACTGTGCGGTGATCAAACATGATTTTAAAGTGCTTAATTTTTTTTTCAATATTTTGAAATTTTATAGGCAGAGCCAATTTTCATACGTTGTATTATGTCGTACTTTTTTTTTCTTAAAGTGGTCAAAGGTAAACTTTTTTTCCTAAATGAAAGTCGTAAATTCATTTCCTGCTCGCATTTTGTTTTTACATCTATTTCTTAGAAATGCGCAACTTTTTTAAGGTATTGTGGTTTATCCTCCTCCGGTTAGTTGGCCACATACCAAGACCCGCAAAAACAATTTAGCTAACTAAAGAGCATCATAGATCGAAGCCACACTTCACAGGGTAGCTAGTAAACACTACCGACTAAGAAAATATCAAAAAATATATAAAAAACAAATAGGAATACTTTTTTAATTTCAAATCAAAGTTGAATTTAGTATTTTTGTAAAGAGTTTTTTACTATTAATGCACAAAAATAGTAGTAATAGTAGTTTTCAGATCATTTTTTTATTTTTACTTTTTAGCAGCCAATATTATAACCTCTCCAATGATGTATGGATTATCTTTTTTTCATTGATCAATTTAATAATTTAAAAAAAAAAAATTAATAATTACTAAAGCTTATTAATGTACTTAAAAAAATATTCTTACAATATTTCTATTAATATATAAATATTGTAAGAATATTTATTAAAGTACATGAAAGAAACTACGACTATGAAGTCAGTCACATTTAAAATTTCATAAATTAGAAAACTTGAGTGAGGGTGTTAGTCACAAAACCCACTATCAGACACTGTTTGTAATAAGAGCTCACCTATAAATTACGCAACGCTCTAGGGGAATGGGTGATTTTGTCACGTCTCGTCGGGGCTTGTTACTTAAGAGTTACGATGTTCTGACGAGAGAGGGGGAAGGGGGTCCAAAATTGCATGACTTAAATTATAGACGTCACTAAGACGCTTTTGTGATTTCCAACTGAACCGTTCAAATGAGATTTCTTTGTAAGGGAATCTCATTAGAACCGCTGATCTTAATGATAATTATTATAGTGATCATTGGTATAATCGGTAAAGCTTCCGTAAATTGCGCGTAAAATGTTGGAGGCCGACGAAAGTTGTAAACAATAAGTGTCGCATTTGTTCAAAAAATTTACAGTAATTGTTATTAGAATCAAGATATTTATCTATCTGAAGAACTATCTTTATTTATAAATAATATAATTATATATTTTTGTATATCTCTTTTAAATGTAACCTATAAAAAGCTAAGGATAAAATCAAAAAGCTTTATCATATTTTATCATTCATTGGACTATTTTTAAATTTAAATTTAGATTCAAACATGGCAATTATATTGGAATAATATTTTGTCTAAAATATAAAAATTTGAGACAATTTTCTATTTTAAAATCTTGGTTGTGAAAGCTAAAAATTGTTTATTAGAGATAATAAAACATTTTTTACCCCTATTATTGTCTTACAACATTTTATCAACTTAAATCCTTAGTTATTATAAGAACTAATCCCATTGCAGATACCTGATTTTAATAGATATCTTTAATGGATTTACCATATATAAATTATATATATATATATATATATATATATATATATATATATATATATATATATATATATATATATATATATATATATATATATATATATACATATTATGTATTTAAGTATAGATAAAACTACAATGAGCAATCTGTCAAGCGATCCAAGACGTCCAAATCGTATTTATCGTTACAAGCCTTCCTCTAATAAACCTGGTGATGACCCAATAGCTGACTATCTCAATCTATTGGGAATGGTTTTTAGTATGTGTGGTTTAATGATGAGACTGAAATGGGCTGCATGGGCAGCTGTGTATTGTTCGTTTATTAGCTTTGCAAACTCAAGAGCTTCAGAAGATGCTAGGCAAATGTTTAGCAGTTTTTTATTATCTGTTTCTGCAATTGTGATGTCATATTTACAAAACCCACAGCCGATGGCAGTTAGTTGGTAGCAAATGATAAATCAAATTATTTAATGTCAAATCAATTTTATGTATACTTTTAAATTGAATAAAAATTCATTTTGATTTTTTTAAATATATTTGTCTATTTTTCTAATATTTTTAAAACTTTGAATAAAGTTTATAAAAGCAAGTTTTACAGCAAAAATAATAAAGTTGCTGTTAAAGCAATATATGATTGTTAAGTTGTAAAAACAAATGATCATATGTTTGCAATATAAGGTAAATATTATTATGATAATTGAAGTATATACAATATTTCAATTAGAACACAATAAAATTCAGCACACTTAAATTGTTTATTAATTAAAAATAAATATAAGATTATAAAATTTTTTTGCGCAAGGAAGTTAATGTGTTAATGTTTAGTTGTATTAATGTTGAGTATTGGTTATCATTGTTATCAGGTTAAATAAGTAAATAAACATTAAATAGAGAAAAAATTTCAAAATTACTGGTGTTGCTCAATCTTCAGTTAGATTTATTTTGTATTGATATAAAAAAACTTAATTCTATTGAAAGAAAAGCAAGCAGAAAAAAATCATTTGCTCCATCAAACTAAAATTCATGTCATTTGCAGAGAGATATAACTAAAGTGCAGAAAATTTAAGTGCGGCCAAGCTTTGATAAGCTTGATAAAAGACATAAATATCAAGAATATCATGATTCAATACCAAAGCATACCATAAAAAGAAAACTCCAAAGCTATACATTGCTGGAAAAATTAAAGCAATTTTTTGTTAAAAAAAATGTATAAACTTTTAAACTGAGAAAGTTTGTGTATTATTGAAGACAATAAAACCTATTGCAAAAATCATTTTTTACTAATTACAACAACAAATTTAAGTATATTTAGACTGAAATAAAGCTGCTTTTGTGTTTAAAAATCGCACCATGCATTATGTAAGATAAGAATTCATCTTACATAATTCATGGTTACAACACTATATCTAAGGAAGAAAGTACTCCAAATTGTCCTGAGCAAAGAAGTCTTGAAATTGGTCAATTTAGGCAAGAAATTAGATTCAGATGAAGATTTTAAGAAAAAGGAGGAAGCAGTTTAAAAAAAAGCAACTTAAAATACAGATTATGTCAAGTACTCACAAAAATATTCAATTTTTATCTAAGGGACCACAAAATGGGCCCTTAAATAAAAACTGAATGATGGGTTGATGGGATGGGTTTAGATAAATAATTTAGTCAGTTTAATTGTGTAAAAAGAAATTAAAAAAATCTGTTCAGTAGTTTTTTTGACTAATAGTTAAAGGGTGCTGAATTTTGTAATGAAATTTTGTATTCAGCAGATAAATATTTTATACGATAACAATCCATTTAAATATTTATTAATTTATTATTTCATTTAACTTTAGCTTGTTATTATTATTATTTTTGTTCTTTAACTTTTTGTGTGAATACTTCTACTTTTTTGCATACTGTTGTGATTATTTATACACTTCAATAATGGTAACTACTTTAATAAATTATGAATACTTATAAGTTAAGTTGTTGGAAGTATATAATAATAATAATAATAGTAATAATAATAATAAAAATAATAATAATATAATATAATAAAAGTATATAATAATAAGTTAATTAGATTAATAAGTACAATTCAAAATTCTTTAAAAGTTGATTAAGTTTTTGGTTGAGAAATTAAAAAAAAAAGAAATTTTTTTTAGATATTGTAAAATTTTGCACTTTTAATATTAAATTCTCTATAATTAAAATATAATTTTGATATAATTACAATATAACTTTTTCAATTTTAATTTTGAATTTAGCTTCTATTTATAATTTCTTTAATAAAAAGTCAATCAAAGTTGTTAACTACATACACACACACACACATATTGTTTTCAGAAATAATCTAGTCTTGCGCAGAGAAGTTTACTTTTGTTTGTCAAGAATTTAAAATTTTAATGAAGTGTTTTAACGCAGACACATCCCAAAGTTTTCTATACTGCTGATTAAGGGCTTTGTCATTTTTCAATTTTGAGCAATGACAAGCTTTTCGTTAGCAGGAATAGCATTTCAACAGTTTGTTTGATGGGCGAATAGTTTGTTAGCTTATCAAATAGTACTATTCGCTTATCAAATAGTACTATTTGATAAGCGAATAGTACTATTCGCTTATTGAATAGTACTATTCGCTTATCGAATAGCACTATTCGCTTATCGAATATCACTATTCACTTATCGGATAGCACTATTCGCTTATCGAATAGCGCTATTCGCTTATCGAATAGCGCTATTCGCTTATCGAATATCACTATTCGCTTATCGGATAGCACTATTCGCTTATCGAATAGCGCTATTCACTTATAGAATAGCACTATTTGCTTATCGAATAACACTATTCGCTTATTGAATAGTAAGCTATTATCTTATTTTTAGATCGGTAAATTTTAACAAATTGTACTATGTGTTGAACTTTATAACCCAAATTTAAAAAATTGCTGTTCAGTATTCCCTATTCGTGTATAAAAACACTATTTGCTGATGCTGATGATTATGATTATGATGATAACAAATAACATAATTATTTACGTTTGTAATTATCTATGTAAAGTAAAATTATTTTTAAATGTACTTGTGCTAAGAATTTTATTGAAGTATTTATTTTACAAAAATGCTGACTCCAAGTTTTGAACTTCGACAGAACAATGAATTCTTGATTCTCACTATTAAAGCTCCTTATGTGAAGGTAGGAGTTCTCTTTTTCTTGGATTCTATTTTCTTTTTGACAGTAACAAATGTTTTATTCAAACAAAAGTTCAGAAAATGTATTTTAATTGAAGAGCTGTTTTTGGTTTTGCATTTGCAAAGTAAAGATAAATTTTTATTTTTTTGTAAAAGCCCTTCACTTGAAAGAAAAAAAAATTTATGTCGACTTAAAATATGGTGTTATATAGCATATTGCTAGTTTGAATTTAAGTAATATGACTTTTAATACCATTTTTGTCATAAATTTTTTTAAAAAAAATTCAAATAAACCACTTTAAAAAAGGGTGTCTTCTGCGTGTATTCGTTTTCTGTAAAGATAAGTAATAATGGGCATGAAAAATGTAAATCTGCATGTAGAGAGGTAGCAGCTTTAAGAGAAAATCATAGAAGTAAGAAAAATTAGAGAGTGTGTTAAATATTGTATAAAAATTTTTTATACCATATGTAACACACTCTCTAAGTTTTCTTACTTCTACGATTTTTTCTTAAAGCTGCTACCTCTCTACACTTATCTTTACAGAAAACGAATACACGCAGAAGACACCCTTTTTTAAAGTGGTTTATTTGAATTTTTTTTAAAAAAATTTATGACAAAAATGGTATTAAAATTCATATTACTTAAATTCAAGCTTATATATATATATATATATATATATATATATATATATATATATATATATATATATATATATATATATATATATATATATATATATATATATATATATATATATATATATATATATATATATATATATATATATATATATATATATGTATATATATAGGACTCATATATGTTGTCCGAAAGTTTTTTCCATATTTTGTTGACAAAAAGTAAAAATTAAAATGCAAGACCGGAATTTTTTATTTTTTTTAATTGATAGACTGCCTGCCCCAACCAAACCCTCAGTCGATGTAGCAGCACTCCCTTGCGGGTCAGGCTAAAAGATAGTAGATGTAGCAGCACTCCGTTGCGAGTCAGGCTATTTGTCAGTCAATATAGCAGCATTTCCTTGTGAGTCTGGCTACTTGTCAGTCGATGTAGCAGCACTTCCTTGCGAGTCAGGCTATAAGATACTCGATGTAGCAGCACTCCGCGCATGATTTACAGTAAAAAAAATAAAAATAAAACATTTTATTAAAAAAATTAAAAATAAAAACATTTTATTAAAAAAAATAAAAATAAAAACATTGTTTATATTGTTAAAAACATTTAGAATGTTTTAAAAACATTCAGAATGTTTTTAAAAACATTCTGGTCAATTAAATTTGCGTTTTGTGGTTTTTTTAAAAAACAATTTATTTGTAATTAAATTAATGGTTTTTACTTTTGTCCAACACGAAAATGTTGGACGAAAGTCAAAAGTAATTAAAAGTGATGTATGTGTTGGCGTAAGAATCACTTTATTTCTTCCGTGCTTCCCAAATGCAACAAACTATAGAACTATATATATGTATATACATACATGAATTTCAAATAAAAAATAATATAGTTTTTAAAGGTTTTAAATAACTTATGCTAGTTGCAAATTCAGCCTGGCATTGGCCATCTTTTATCAAACTCAGCCTTGACCCCATTTAAATATAAACTCCAGTTGCTTACTAGTTAGGAATAAATTTTAAACAGTTGTGGCACAATGGTTAGAGTTCTGGCTAACATAGGTATAAATGGAGTTGTGAACTGCCTGGTTAAATGTTCTTTTTCAGTGATAAAATTGCTTGGTTTTCTTGGGGTACCTTAATAACTTGAAAAAAAAAATTTTAAAAAATTTTAAGATTTAAATTTTATAACTTATTTTTTTCTTTTTGTTTTTACTTATTTTTCTGTTTCAGGCAAATGAGGTAGAAATGTATATTGATGAATATGACTTTAAATTCTACGTGAAACCCTACTTTCTTAGGTATGTAAAAGTAAATATTTATAGGAAATTACTCAGTTAAATATTTAAAGGTAGTTTTGTGAGTCTACAGTAGCATAATGTTTGATCTAGCTTGTTTCACTGCTGAGAAATTTATATTATGTATTTTAGATTTAGAAAACTTCATTATGATAATGTACAGTATGTAATATGTAGTGGATGTGCTTTAATTTTATCCATGATGTAATAGTTATATTTGTATCTGTTAAAATTTATTGATATCAATAGCTGTGATTTGCTAATATTAGTTTTTTTGCCAATATTGGTTTTTCTATCTTGAATTTTTATGAAATTTTTTATCTATCTTGATTTTTTTTTTTAATTTCTTCTTTATTCTCTCTTATATTATCCTGGATTATGACATTAAACTGATCATGACTATAAACTGTTCCTACACTGCTTCTTAGTTGCAGTGAAGGTAGGTTTCCTTGAAAAAAAATCTTCAAATTATTTATAGGTTAAGGTAAGAGGAGCTTGTAAACTTAGGTTGCAATCCTCCTTGTGGTAGTAGCACAAAAAAAAAAATTAGTCTGCAAAATAGGTTAATGCTATGAAGAGTAGCAGGTTGTAAAATAATAATATTTTATTTTAATCAGAAAATGGCATTAAGAAAAGATTTTGAAACCAAACCACATAAGTGTGAATCCATGGAAGATAAAAATGACAATAAACTTTTAAAATGTTGATTTACAAATACTAAATTTTTTTTGAATAACTAATTTATCTATGCTTTACTCAGAAAATTAAATACAATAGAGCTCAAAAACTTATTGCAATTCTAAACAATTATTGTTTTTATTATTTTTTTTTTATTCTATGTAATTTATAAAGATAAGTTTATTTGTGCTTCTTTTCGCTGGTAGACAGTATGATTGAAGAAAGAATAATTTGTTTTTAATTGTTGTTTATTCTTATACTTTTTATATTGTCATTAGTTTATTATATTTTCTTGATTTGATAAGTAATTGACTTCTCTCAAATACTTTTCTTCTCTGTTTTCTCTTTTGTTCTCTAAATTAATATTTAAAACTTTAGCAAACTTTTGTATATATTAATAATAATCATAACAATAATTTCTCAGTTTTCTCTTGTTCTCCAAACAATTATTAAGTTTTCTTTGATTATTTTTTTTTAATTTGCCTAAAGTAAGGTTGTTTTTTTTGACTTGTGTTTTCTATGTGTGTAACATAGAAAACACAAGTAAGGAAGGTAATTCATCGTTATACAGTTGTGGGTTTGCAATATTAAATTTACTTTATAAATGATCTAAAAAAAAGTTGTAAGATGGATCAAACTATTATTTTTGAATCTATTAAATCTGGTTACTTAAATTACCTCATTTGTTTTATCTTTATAAAATTATTTTTATAAAGATAAAACAAAAGAGGATTTTAATTTTTTTTTTGTCAATTTTTTTTTTATTAAAAAAATTTATTTTATGAGAATACTGTGTTTTTTTTTTCCTATTTGTTTTTGTATGGAAATAATTGTATAATTTTTCATTTATATAAGAAAAGAAGTTGAACAAAAAGTTTTATCTTTCTAAATATAGATTAACCTTTCCATGTAAAGTTGTTGAAAATGGTAAAGAAAATGCATCCTATGACATTCACAAAGGTTATTATTTTGTATTAAAATAGTGTACTGTAGTGTACTGAAGTGATTTACATTTTACTGATCAATGTCAATTGAAAAAAAAAATCGTCTTTTGATTGTTTAACTAATTGACAATTGTTTAACCAATTGATAAAATTTTTAAAAACATTAATTATAGATTTTTCTTAAATAAAACACATTTATATGGCGTGTTCCATTTTTAACTTACGTTACACTTGCAACAACTTTATCAAAAAAAAATTTATTGAAACCCTTAATTAAACTTTTAGCAATTTTGTTTGTAAGATGTTATTCTGGATAACAATATAGGCTGAAAATTTTTGATTCTGGCAATAAAATAGCAAACTTATGACCAAAAATGTTATTTAACTTTTTGAAAAGTTTCATTAAAGAAGAGCGACTAAAAAAAATTGATGGTTATCTTAATACTTACATTACATCATTTACATTACTGTGCGATTGTTAAGGACCATTTCTTACAAAATGGGCTCTGCAACAAAAAATACAGTTCAGCTGATAGATACATGTGTGGCTATGCTGCATTATATGATGGCTGAAGGGGTGGGAAATTGTTGGCATGTCTTTGTATTAAATGCCATGTGTTTCTCCTATTTAAGGTGTATATGGTAGTTTTATTCAATTTAAAATGCCAGATCATAAGCAATGGATCTGACCTTTTGAATTAAATATATATATATATATATATATATATATATATATATATATATACATACATACATACATACATACATACATACATACATACATACATACATACATACATACATACATACATATATATACTCTTGCATAGTGGTAACATGACATAAAATGTCAGTTTTAGGTTTTTTAAAAAAAAAATTATTTTAAAGACTGGAAAAAAATTTTTTTTATTATTATTTGATAAACTACCTGCCCCAACCAAACCCTCAGTCAATGTAGCAACACTCTGTTGCAAGTCAGGCTATAAGATAGTCGATGTAGCAACACTCTGCGCATGTTTTACAGTAAATAAATAAAAATAAAACATTCAAAATGTTTTTATTTAAAAAAATAAAATAAAAACATTCAGAATGTTTTTAAAAACATTGTGGTCTTTTAATTAATGTTTTGTGACTTTTTAAAAAAATATTAAATTTAATTAGTTTCCTCAATTAAATTAATGCGTTTTGTTAAAATCAAACTTAAATTTTGTCAGTCAAAATACCTTAGATAAATGAAAAGCTTTTTTTTGTACCACAAACTGTATATCTAAGCCCTTTACTATAGGTATATATATTTACATGCATATTTATATAAATTAGTAGAAATCACTAATAAATATTTTTTCATTTTACATGATGTTTATCAATAAAGGCTCTTAAGTAATGAATGCTAAAATTAACACATTTTTCAGTTTCATCTTGTTTGATAAAGAAATCCGTGACAATAAAAGCAAGATAAGATTTATGTTTCCTTATTCCAAATCTGAACTCATATCTGATCTTTTTCAAATGTTGACTGGAAACAATGCTTCAGTAATAAAAATGTACAAGAAATGTTTGATGAACTGATTTTTACTGAGTGAATGATTTTCAAAAATGTAGTATGTGAGATTAAAAAAGTAGGACCAAACTTTGAATTTAATTTGGTAAAAAGACCCACCAAAAATCCAAATTCAAAAGATATTGCTGATATCTTAAACAAAATTTTTCAAGTTGCATTTGTGAAAGATGATGGTCTACTGTCCTCTTTTGATTTAAAAACTACTTAAACATTTATTATGACAAATAAACATTTTACATATAAAGATATCCATATGAGTGATATATTGGTCTAAATTGCACTGGCAAACTGCCAATTAATTACTACAATTAATTATTACAAGAAATTACCAACCTGTATCACTTATCTCAATTGCATACAAAATAATGGAAGGCATAATTATATGTAAACTTGAAACTTTTCAAATTCAAACTAATAGCAAGCAACAGCACAGTTAAAAATAAATCATGCTCAACAGATCTGCTAGAAACACTTGATTTTATTTCAAGCACCTTAGAGAATGGTAAACCTGTTAATATTGTTTTTTTGAATTTTGCTGGAGCATTTGACACTGTGCCAAAAAAAAATTGTTGCTTAAACTAACAGTTTATGGAATATCTGGTCTGACAATACAATGGATTGACGCTTTTTTAAAAGAAAGCAAAGTGTTATGATAGACAAAAATGTATCCTCTTGGGCAGAAATTACCAGTGGTGTGCCACAAAGGTCAGTAATTGGATCACTCTTATTTGCGCTATTTATAAAAGATTTGCCTGAAACTCTAAAAAACCTAACCAAGCTGTATGCAGATGACACCAAACTATGAATGAAATGCTTTCCAGTGCATCGACTCTTTCTTTGCAATCATATCTTGATTTAGCTTTTAAGTGGATTCGAGACTTGTGAAATTTAATATTTCGAAATGTATGGTCATGCACTTTGGCTGGAATAATAAAAAATGACCCTCTTTATGACAATGAATAAAAGTTAAGCATAACAGAATCTGAACATGATCTTGGAGTAATCTTCTCAAGCAATCTGAAATGGAAAAATCATGTAAAAAATGCATAGGCAAAGCCAAACAAATGTTGGGTCGGATTAGAAAGTGCTTCATTTGTTTAGATATTAGACTCCTGAGAATACTTTGTTTCTTTTCTGCAACCACTGTTAGAGTTTGCAGTACCAGTTTGGTCACCTATTCGAAAGGGTGAAATTGATTTATTAGAAAGAGTCCAACATCGTGCAACTTAATTAACATCATTTTTAAAAATCAACTATGAGAATTGTCTTAAAGCTCTTGACTTAATTACCTTGACAAAAAAGTGACAAAGAGGAGACATGATTAAACTTTTTAAATTCTATAACAGTTTTAACGATTCGAAATCAATAAAAAAAAATCAGTTTTCAACAAACTCAAACAAGAGGTCTCCACTTTAAATATGTCAAAGAAGTCACTAAGCAAGCTTTGAAAACTTTATATTTATTAGATCAGCCATGGAATAGCTTGCCAAGCGAATTGGTTAATGTACAATCAGTTTAGAGTTTTAAAGCAGGTCTTGATTGCTGGATGAGCAGCAATTAAGCAAATCCGCTGTCATAGTGTGTTAATACCACACTCACTGGCTCAAATCAATTATAGCAATTACTAATACTAATATTAATTCATTGAATGCGGGGCACATAGTAGTATGTTTTTTGATGATTGATGCTAAAGCGCTGGTCACATACTTGTACATTTTCTGAAAGTTGTTACTTAAGCACATGTCCCATACTGGTACGGGTTAGTGTAGCAACATGGTTTTTTTTGTGTGTTTCTGTATTTCATCTGTATTTTAGTGTTAAAAAAAATCAATTTAGATTTAAAGTTAACCTTATTTTTTACTTGCAAAGCCGCTCTGAAATGTACCGCAAGCAATGTGTTTATAAGCATCAGTTTATACCAAAAATTAAATCACAAGAAGTCGTAAATATTTCAACTGTAATATTTTACGCATCTGTAGAGTATGTTAAAACTTATCATTAAAAGAAAATTCTTAAAAAATGTTTATATAATTCATAATTTCAGACTAAAATTTGACCCCTGATAAAAAGAATGCATAAAAGCAAAGTAGGTCTAAAAAACATAATTTGTTTTAACCTCCCATATATCAAAAATGTTTCCACTAACCTTGGAAAAGCATTTTTTAAATTTATTGGATTAACACTTCCCACCCTCTAATAAATTGCACAAAATTGTTAACTGAAGTAAAATTCAAGTTGGCTACAGTTGCATAAAAAAGATAGAGAAAATTATTAAAGATCAAATAAAAGCAAATTTAATACAAATTATTATTAATAATGAATATTAACTACAAAATTAATAATGCGTTGCTCTACAAAAACATCATTCTTAATAAAAAAGTAACAGAAATTTAAAAGACACCAACCTGTCAAAATACGCATGGGAATTATTTTTTGTATAAGTTGAAGCCATTAATTAATAACATAAATATCAACATAAATATTAACATATTGGCAAAACATTGTGTGAAATAAAAATATATTTATAAGTGATTGCTACTAATTTATTATTGCACTTTTTTAAGAATTTTTAGACCCTCTATTTTTATAGTGTACATTTGAATTTTTCTTGTAAAAATTTTTTTTGATATTATTTATTGTGGTTACAAGCCTCTCTCATCTATTCAACTCTAAAACACAAACCATGACAAACAAAGTTCCTGCGAAAAAATAAAAACAAGTTGAGTGAGGTACTACCAGGGAATGATGGGGATAAAAATCGCAAAAACCACTAAATAACTACTTTTACTTTTTCTTTTAAATTGAACAAACTGGTAAACTACCAAAGTTGAAGCCATGCATATGCTCAACATGTATATCACAAGTCTATATTACACCTGATTCAGTTTAACAAAACCTAAAGTAATTAAGGCCAAACAAATCAACCAGTTTTGATGGTTTATAATCATTTATGCCATTTAAAAAAAAAAAAAAAAACTCCTAACTTTTTTTGCTAAACAGCTTAATCTTGTTTTCTATCATTCCTTACACACAGGTTCAATATTTCAAAGCTGGTCGTGACAGCAACTTTTTTTGAAAGATGCATTGGCTTGAAAACATGTTATTAAACTGGTTAAACAAGCAAAAATAGATTAAAAAGATAGCATAGCTTTATCTCTGATGTCTAACTATTCAGCTCTGCCCAACTTTTTGTAGAATAACTGCATGGTAACAAATGTTCCAAATCTATTTCTTGACTTTTATGCCTGTAACCTTGTTGACCTGCAAAAAATAACCACTACACTAATTAACTACTTTTACTTTTTTTTTGAAATTAAACCAACTGTTAAACTATCAAAGTTGAAGCCATGCATATGCTCAATGTGTATATACATGCCTACATTACAATTGATTGATTTAAACAAAACCTAGAGTTATTAAGGCCAAATGAATCATAAAGCTGATTTTGCTGGTTTGTGACAGCTTAGGCCTAAAAACTGTTCTGCTTTTTTCGCTTAGTCTCATTCACATCTTTTAGTCTCATTTTCAATCATTTGTAATCTTCTCCAAACCATTTGATAAGTTTCCCCATAAAAAATTACTTATTAAGGTCAAAGCATATGGGGTTGTAAAGAATTTACTAAAGTAGGTGGTTATCTGAGCACACACAAAGACTATTGGTCAATATAAATCTAAATAAAAAATGTCTTCAGTGGCATTCTTTTTGGAATCCTTAGCCCTCTCCTTTTTATTTTATATGTTAATCTCTTTTTGTCTGTTAGAGGTTATAGTTAGAGGTGTCTTATTTACTTTTTTAGCCCGCCCTTAATTTACTACCTATATATGTTTGTCTGAACTTCTAGCGCTGTGATCATCCACCCATAAGTTCCTATATATATGTTTGTATTCTGTCTAAACCTCTGGCATGTTGTTTGCTCACCCATAAGTTACTATATATATTTTTGTATTCTGCTTAAATCACTGGAGTAATGTTAGCTCATTTACTAACAATATCGAAAACTCAGTTTAATGGTTTTGAGGCCGGCTAGTAAGGTTTTCCAAACTTTGTGGCAGCTCTCCGAGTCATCAACATCTGTAAAATATTAGAGTATTCATGATATTAGAGTTATTATATTAGAGTTCCATGTTGCACATAGGTATCTCTGTTAGTGCTTTTGGTGCGCATTGTCGAGGCCACTTAAGAAGCCCTAAGGTATGACTTTGAGTTAATTAACAGGGCTGCGGCAACTGCATCGTTCATTGCTTGGGATGCCAGTTCAAGATATTTGAACATGATCTAAGTAATCAAAAAATTTTAAACATAAACCATCACCACTACCTAACTGTTTCAATATATCTTTTACAAACATTTGTGGTCTTCAAAGTAACTTTCATCAGCTGAATCTTATCTCTTGCAAAATTCACCAGATTTTTTTGGTCTTTGTTAGACTAATTTGAATTCGGCTGTTTCTTCTTTGTATCTCAGTATTGATGGCTACTATCCTTTGATTCGCGAAGACTCCAATAGTCACATGCTTGGCTTGGGCATTTACTTATGCATCAGTTCATCTATTTGTCAAAAAATCAGGTTTAAATCCCCTGACCATTCTTTTATGTGCTTTCGCTTTGCACTTCTTCACTCAATCACCTTTCTCTTCTTTTTTATTGTTCTCCTTTATCTCAAGACTTCACTTTTTTAGATTTAGTTTCTTATAAGATTGACCAAATCCTTTCCCTTTCATCTCTTTGCTAATATTATTGTTATTGGTGACTTTAATGCTCATCACACTGATTGACTTGGCTCTAACACTACTGACCCTGCTGACTTAAGCTCATAACTTCTGGATTTTTCAATCTCTTACTCAGATTTACTCTGACACTTGTGTTCAACTTCTCCTTGTTCTGCTTTAGGTGGCTGACTTTAGGTGCAATGATTTCTATAAATTTTTTGTCTCACGCTTCTTCTTTGGACTTACCCTATCATTGCACTACTTACTACTACCCTAAAGCTGACTGGGATTCTTCTCTTGATTTTCTTCATTGCTGTCATTGGGCTGATATTTATGTCTTTTTACTAATAAATGTGCCTCCTACATAACCTGCTAGATCCAGGCAGGTATGAAAGCTTATACTCCTTCTTGTCGGTTTCAAGTCAAGCTTTATTTTACTCCATAGTTTTCATCTTCCTGTGCAGTTGCTATATCTAATTGTAATAATTTTTTTCATTTTTTTCTAAAAACAACTTTTATCAAAACAAACCCCTTTTTTTATTGCAAGAAATTGATGTAAAAAGGTGATGTCTGATGCTTTGCTCTATTATTCCCAGTTTATAAAATCTTGTACCTTTTGGAAAATTTTCAACAGTGTCATTAACAAAGATCGAACATTCCATCTCTAATTAATAGGTCTGATCTTATTACCTCTTCCAAGGATTAGTTAGAACTATTTGCAAAGAACTTTCCCTCTAATTTGACTTTTGAATCTTATGGCCATACTCTTCCTGCCATTCAAGTTAAACATGGCAACCCATTTTTAGTCATCCAAATCACTGCAGCTTCTGTTGCTAAAGTCATTTCTCAATTAAACTCCTTTATGACTTGTAGTCCAGACATCATTTCTGTGATAGTCTTTCAAAAGTGTTTTCCAGAACTTTCTTCAATACTTTATAAAATATATAAGTGCTTAACTGAATTTCCCTGCCCGATGACAAAATGGCTGTGTTTCTAAATTTTTAAAAAACTCTGAACACTCTGACCCCTCCAACTATTGTCTTACTCTATGACATTTAATGCTTATTCCAATTCTTTCTCTCTGCAGCTGATTTGTTAACTTTTTTACTAGAAAGGTTCCATCATTCATTATATGAAAACAACAAACAAAAGGCTATTGCTTTTTGGCATATCAAAAGTTTTTAATAAACTGATGTTTCTGTGAAAATTTTTAAGATTATCCAATCATTTCTTTCTAACTGCAGTATTAGAGTGGTCCTTAAAGGGCTATACTCTTCTTTATTTTCAATAACTTCTGGGGTACCTCAAGGTTCTATCCATGGTCATATATTGTTTCTTATCTACATTATTGATCTTCCTGACAATCTTACATCTAAAGTGGCTCTATTTCCTGAAAAGTATAAATTTGAGTCAATTTATACTTTTCTTGACAAAAAGTCTTCTATTATTAATCACTTAGAACAGGCAGTTGATCTTGAATCTGATCATTCTTCTTTAACAGTTTGGAGCCTGCAGTGGCCTATGAATTTTAACTTCAACAAAACTAAGTTATTTACTGCAAACAACTATTGCAATATTATCGACAAAATTATATTAATGAATAGCAACACTCTCAATGAGTCCTATTCTTTATGTCTTCTTGGATTACTATTCACTTTATCTTCCAAGCTTGAGCCCCTCTCCTATTGTTTTAAGGTTGCATTTCTTTTTCTTTTCCACAAATATTATTATAACTGCTACTGTAAAAAGAGCTATCATCTCTAGTTCCATCAACCAAATCTCATTTTTGCTCGATTTGTCATTTTGCATCCTTTTACTTTATATGTCCTTTAATGCTCTAAAATTCATCTGGTTTTTTCCTTGCACTTCAATGTCTTAGAAACTCTTCATATTTTCCCAGTTTCAATTTTTAAAAGTTTCAATTTTTTAAATCTTCTGTTATTTCCTTGCTCTTTAACTCTTTGTTTTCTACTTTATTAACTCCAAACTTTATGGTGTTTGCTTGAAGCCTTGCTAGGAGTAAATTAGATTAAAGAAAAAAAAGAAAAAAAAAAGGCATCATATTTTTCTTTATGCCCATATATTTCTTATGATAGTAAAATTATTGGAGTTCTTGAATCACCAGATAAAATTTAGCCAAGAATTTAAATCATCAAGTTTGCTTTACGCTAACAGAATTAAATAATGAAAGAAACTAATTAAAATTTATTGTGTTTGAAAAAACCACAAAAATTTATTATTATAGAATATATTCTTTCTATCATTTTTGTTATATTTGTTTTTGAAAATTTTTTTTTTAGTTTTGGTTATTTTTGTTATTTTACTATATTAGATTTTTTTTTTCTTGTTTTGATTTTAAACTGTTGAAAAGGAGAGTAAAAGTTGTCATTTGTTAATTTTTCAGGTGTTTTTACAATTAATATACCAAAGCTACAAAGTGGAGAATTTTTTCCAAATCTTGACATGCTAACTTTACTTTTGGCTAGCAAGAAGAAACAACCAAATAAACCACTGGTTGAGGTTTTAGCTGATGGTAACTTTTTTTTATATGGTTTTATTTTTTTCATAACCTAAGCGCAATATTACTACATCTGTAGTGTTTTTACACGTGTACAAATAAATATGATCACCACAGAATAAATAAAGACTGCAACGAATGCCAAAAATGTTTACAATGCATACAAGCCACTCATTTCATTTGTCAGTATTATTAAGTGTAGTTTAAAAAAAGTTTTAGCAAAAACCAATATATCTTTTTCAATTAAAAAAATTTAAATAAAAGACTATTGGAAAAAAAAAAAATCTTTTAAATAATAATTTATAA
The DNA here is from genome assembly GCF_038396675.1 of Hydra vulgaris. Lineage (NCBI taxonomy): Eukaryota > Metazoa > Cnidaria > Hydrozoa > Anthoathecata > Hydridae > Hydra > Hydra vulgaris. The sequence continues at coordinate 5,355,795 of NC_088926.1, read as the reverse complement.
AAATTTTTGAGATTTTGTTTTATTGATTTTTTTTATTATTGTTCACTTTTTTTAATAATTTTAGTTATCAATAATTTAGATTATTAAATAATTAAATTTGTTTTTGTTACTGTTTTTATATAATGTTTTCAGAAAATTCAAATAACAATCAGAATGATGATAAGAATGAAAATGAGGTGGATGTTCCAGATGATGAATTCACTTGGGAGATAGAACAAACATTAAGTTCTGAATCTGTGAGACATACAATTTTAAAGATTTATGCATGATCTCTTTGTGATTGGTTTACAAGTTGCAAGCAAAAAAAGAGATCTTGGATATTGTTTGGAAGTTTATCATGACAATCCTTTTTGATTTGATAAAACTTTTTTGCTTTAGACATCAGATAAATGCTTTCAATACAAATATGGTTTCGGCAACAAATATTATGGTTTATTCTCAAGTTTTAAGGTTTTTAAATTCCTTGTTTTGTTCCTGCTAATTTTTTCTTTCTTTTGTTTTTTTAATACTTAAAGCATTATAATTTTTTATTTATTTATATTATATCTATATATTTTTAGGGTACTAAAGGTACATTTAAAAAATATATTTCATGTATTATAGGGTGAAATGTCTGAAGTTATTGATCTGGACTCTCCTGACGAGACAACACCTTCGGATAGGCAAAGACTAAGAAAGTTAGCAGATGCTGAAAAGTTTGATAAAGATCATTACATGTATTGTTGTTAATTTCTTTTTAAGAGAGATGTTAGATGGGTGTTGATATAGAAAGTTGGGGGTGGGGGTGGGTTGGAATGATAAGATTTTTTTTATTGGGTATCATTTAAATATTGTAATTGATTTTCTGTAACCTGTACAACTACAATTTATACAATGTTTATATACATAGTTAATAAACTATTTATTTTATTAACTTGTTTTATCAAATGTAAATTATTTTTTCAAATACAATTTTCTTAATCATGTAAATGTGGTTCAAAGTTTAATGTGATTTATTGGGGTAATCATATTTTTTCAAAATTATTTTAAATTTAGAGCAGACTTTTTGGACGAAGAACTAATCAAACCTCTTCTAGAGTTTTGTCCATCATGGTTAAATTATAAGGAGAATCACTCCCATCTTGAGGAAACATCACCGGTATTATTAATTGGAGATTGTTTTTAAATTTTATTTTCTTCTTAAATACTTAAATTTACTGATTTTACATCTAAAAGACAAAAAAATTTGAATTTTTTCAAAAAAATCTCTTAAAATAAAATTACATTTTTTATCTTTTAAAAATCTCTTTACTTTCTTATTCTTTTGAAAACTTAATATTATAACATTTTATATATTTATTTTTATATTATAATAGTTTTTTTTTTGATAATGATAGTTTACTGTTATTTAATTACAAAAGAAAGTTTTTAATTTTTTTTTAGAGTTTATGTCAGCCAGATGGTTTAATCAAAAATAGGTATTTCTTTTGTATGAAATAATTTTTTAACATTAGTCAACTTTTGTTAGTATTTATTTATTAGTACAAAGCATGTGTCAGGTCATCTTGATTTATCACATCTAGTTGCAAAAAAAGGTTTTTTTTGAACCCCTTTAATCTAATCCCTGGCGTTGGTTTGCAGTTAGGGGGGTTGCTTTAGCAGACCTCGGCGGGAGTAAATGAGTGCAAGAGCAAAGAAAAGCTCTCCTAAAACAAATATCGCGAGGCATGCAAGCTGCTCCTCTAAACAGCTTCTTACAAGAGCTTTTGGTTTTTGCATGAGTTATCTGTTTATTCATTAAAAAAATTGGTTTATAAATACAAACTTTGGTTTTATACTTGTTACTAGCAAATGTTTGTAATGTTAATGTCACAAGAATATATTTATAACAAGTGTCATTGAGCTATGAAAAAATTCTTTAGAAAAGTGTTGTCTTTAGGTTTTCACATTAGCTATCCATTTATTTAATTATACTACTTATTTGATAAGTGATGTTAGCTAGCTCTTTAGAGCAGTGCCCATTATAGTATTTATAGAAAAGAGAAAGAAAAGCAACATTACGATGATGTGATAATTGTTGGAGGTTGGCTGCAAGAGCATGTCCAACTATTTTTAAATGCCTTTTTGTACCTTGTCTTAAAAAGAAAGGGCATCATTGGAAGATTCGTCCCAGATATGGCAACAGTGTTCCATACAAGGACGGATTTAAGGTTTATAAAGATAAAGAGTAGAGTTCTGTATGAGGAAGTGGCGAGCACGATAAAGAGATGCAACCTTAGCAGACGCTAATTTTGCAACAGAGTTGATATATGATTTCCAAGAAAGATTGAGTTAATCCAAGAAGATGAAGAATAGATTACTCATTAAGCACTTTACCGTTTATAAATATAGAAAGATCTAGATTATTGCGATTACGATTAGCTAAAAAAATTGTTCACGATTAGCTGAAAAAATTTTTAACGATTAGCTGAAAATTTTTTTTGAGTTTTGTCTGAGTTAAAGTTCACCAGCCACTGAGAGGTTCATGTTGTAGCAGAAGTGAGATCCATTTTAAGCTCAAATGTCTTCTCCAAGCAATCAGAAAGTGTTGGCTTCTTATCAAGATAATAATAAATGGGTAGTATCATAAGCGAACAATGCCGCCTTAGATGTGAGAATTTCTGGGAGATTGTTAATTTAAATTATAAAGTATAGGGCCAAGGATAGGAACTTAAAGAACCTCTGAAGTTACCAGATATGAAGAAGAGTGCTGTCCATCAAGGACAGCTTTTATACTACGATTGATAAGGAATGATTCAATAATCTTAAAGATGTTACCTGATACACCATAAGACGAGAACTTATTGAGAAGACCAGCATGCCAAACTTTATCAAAAGCTTTAGAAATGTTGAAAGTGATAACCTTAGCCTCTCCACATCAATCTAATGCAGAATAAAACCTATCAGTTATTACCATTAATAAATCAGCAGTAGAACAAGAAGATCAAAATTCATATTGATGATCAGAAAGAAATTTATTAGATTCAAGATGAGAGATTTAGTGTTTGTTAATTAAAGACTCAAAAACCTTGCTTATGATAGTAAGAAGACTAATGGGGCTGTAGTTAGACGAGTCAGATTGCTCTTCAGAATTTTTGAAAATAAGGATAACAGATGCTGCGTTCCAGCAGGCTGGAAAACAAGACTCTGATAAGACCTTGTTAAATAGTTTTGAAAGTATAGACGACAGCTCTGGAGAACACTTCTGCAAGACTATAACAGGTATGTTGTCTGGACCACAAATTGTTGAGGAGTATAAGCAGGAAATCACTTTAGATACTAAAACTTGAGTGATAGGAAGGTCAAATAATAGATCAACCTGTTTGTTGGCTATATTAGGTAGAACATGACTTGGTAGTGGAATCAAGAGCTGATATTGAAGTTCTTAGAAACAATTCAGCTTTGTCTTTAGGTGAGGTGACAAAATCTGAAACATACAACCATACAGAGGGGTGGAATAACAGATTAGCCCTTATTGTAGACACTGTTAAAAATTCTCCAGACGTCACAAGGGCCTAATTTTTGAGATGAAATATGAGATTTTGTGACCTGAGAATAGCGGGCTTTGGCGTTAGACAAAACTTTTTTACAATGGTTTCTAGCAATATTAAACAGACGTCTTTTTTCAAGAGAAGCCTGAATCCAAGAAGTTACTTAAAAAATACATTTGTCAGCAGGAAAACAAAAGATTCGTACCCAGGGGCCATCACGAAAAAAACCACGGAAAGAGTCGCAGTCAGCCTTAAGGTAGTTTTAAGGTATGATGATAATGGGATACTGATGATGAAGAAGAATGAGATAATAGCTTTAGAGAGATTAAACTGTGATTAGAAGCACCTTAGGGTGAATGTGGAAAAACTGAGCACTGAGTAGAACGGGAAACAAGACGAAACTTGAGTAGAGAAAGTAAATGATTCGGATTGTCTGAAAAGCGAGTTGGAAAGTTGACTATTTGTGTTAGAGATTGAGAAAGGCAAAAGTTGTGTGTTTTAATGCTTGCAGAGTCACTGACACTTGAGCCAAGCAATTCTGTGTAATGAGCGTTAAAGTCATCAACAATAACAATATTGGCTGAAGGATAAAGAGAAAGGCTTGGTCACTTTGATTAGAAATAATTTTATATTTTATTGATATAGTTTAGAGTGTAATAATTTTACATTTATCAGTTAGCCTAATGTAATCAAAAACATTTGCATTTAAATCTGCGCTCTTTTTTAATTTTTTTTTTTTTTTTCAACAACCGTGAAAAAAAGCATTGCAGTTTATTATGTAATTAATTTTTAATAAAAATGACTTTATGTATTTCATTTTAGTTACAATGGTAATTATACTTTTGAGATAAAAAAACTGTTTTAGGGGAGTGTGGGCAAGAGCCCACATGTAACTTTTCTTCTGTTGAGTCTTATCTCTTGCAAAGTTCACCAGACCTACTTGCTCTTAATAAGACTAATTGGAGTTCAGCTGCCTCATCTTGTGATCTTAGTGTTGATGGTTATCTTCTTTTAATTCATAAAAACTCCAATATTCACATGCTTGGTCTGGGCATTTACATTCGTAACAGTTCACCCATTTGTCAGGAAACTAGGTTTGAATCCACAGACTGTTCTTTTATGTGCTTTCGTTTACCTTTAAGTGCTTCTTATCACAGTTTGATCTCTCTAAAACTATTATCTCATTCTTCTTCATCAACTAAATCCCCCTATCATTGTACCTCTTACAACTACCTTGAAGCTGACTGGGACTCTTTCCGTGATTTTCTTCTTGATGGCCCTTCGGTAGAAATCTTTCGTCTTCCTGTTGACAAATGTGCTTTTTACATAACTTCGTGGATTCAGGCTGGCATGGAATCTTTTGTTCCTTCTCAACGATTCCAGAACATGCCACACTCTTCTCCATAGTTTTCCTCACATTGTGCTGCTGCAATTGCCAATCAAAACCATTACTTGCATATCTATCAGCAAAACAATTCTCCTGAAAGCAGACGTCTGTTTATTACTGCTAAAAACCATTGTTAAAAAGTTTTGTCTAACGCCAAATCTCTATTCTTAGGTCATGGAATCTCATATTTCATCACAAAAATTAGGCTCTCGTGACTTCTGGGGAATCTTTAATAGTATCAATAATAAGGGCAAATCTGTTATTCCACCCCTCTTGTATGGTTCAGATTTTGTCACCTCACCTAAAGAAGCTAAATTGTTTGCTAAAAACTTTTCATCAATATCATCTCTTGATTCCACTAGTTGCGTTCTACCTGATACAGCCGTCAAACAAGTTGATCCATTGCTTGACATTCGTACTACTCCAGCTTCCATATCTAAAGTGATTTCCTGCTTAGACTCTTCTACAGCTTGTGGCCCGGACAACATACCTTTTATAGTCTTGCAGAAGTGTTCTCCAGAGCTATTGTCTGTACTTTCAAAACTATTCAACAAGTGTTTATCAGAGTCTTTTTTTCCAGCCTGCTGGAAAGTGGCATCTGTTATCCCTATTTTCAAAAATTCTGGAGAGCAATCCGATTCCTTTAACTACCGTCCCATTAGTCTTCTTTCTATCATAAGCAAGGTTTTTGAATCTTTAACTAACAAACACTTAATCTCTTATCTTGAATTTAATAGTTTACTTTCTGATCATCAATATGGATTTCGATCTACTCGTTCTACAGCTGATTTGCTAACAGTAATAACCGATAGGTTTTATCATGCATTAAATAAAGGTGGAGAGGTTAAAGCCATCACTCTTGACATTTCTAAAGCTTTTGATAAAGTTTGGCATGCTGGTCTTCTCCATAAACTTTCTTCTTATGGTGTATCTGGTAACATCTTTAAGATTACTGAATCCTTCCTTTCCAATTGTAGTATAAAAGTTGTCCTCGATGAACACCACTCTTCTTCTTATTCTGTATCTTCAGGGGCTCCTCAAGGTTCAATTCTTGGCCCTATACTCTTTTTAATTTACATTAACGATCTTCCAGATATTCTCACATCTAAGGTGGCTTTGTTCGCTGATGATACTACCATTTATTCCTGTCATGATAGAAGCCAACACTCTCTGGTTACTAGGAGGGGGCATTTGAGCTTGAAAAGGACCTCACTTCTGCTACAGCATGGAGCTCACAGTGGCTGGTGAACTTTAATTCAGATAAAACTCAATTTTTTTCAGCCAATCGTTATCGCAATAATTTCGATTTTTCTATATTTATGAACAGTAATGTTCTCGATGAGTCATCCACTCTTCATCTTCTAGGAATAACTCTTACTTCTAACCCTTTTTTGGAAACCATATATCATATCTGTTGCAAAATTTGCATCTTCTAAGGTTGAATCTCTTTATCGAGCTCAACACTTTCTTACTTCAGATTCTATTCTCTATCTCTATAAATCTCAAATCCGGCCTTGTATGAAATACTGTTGCCATATCTGGGGTGGATCTTCTAATAATGCGCTTTCTTTTTTAGACAATGTGCAAAAACGCATTGTAAACATAGTTGGACCTTCTCTAGCAGCCAACCTCCAACAATTATCACAAGGTCATAATGTTGCTTCTCTTTCTCTTTTCTACAAATACTATAATGGGCACTGCTCTAAAAAGCTAGCGTCTCATGTGCCATTAAAATCAATTCTCGTGTTACTCATCATTCAATTAATTGTCATTCTTTTTCTGTGACTGTTCCCAAATGCTCCAAAAACTCTTATTCGTCTAGTTTTTTTTTCTCAAACATCAGTCCTTTGGAATTCGCTTTCTTCATCTTACTTTCCTGATTCATCTAAATTGCAATCCTTTAAGTTGTCTGTCAATCGTTATCTTGCTCTACAATCTTCATCTTATCTCATCCAGCTTCCAGCTTCAATTAGTGGTTGCTTGCAGCCTTGTTGGAAGTTTATTATTTATACTTAACCATCTACTATTACTACTTTGAAATAGTTCAATTTGTAGTCTAGTATACTAAATTTGCGGCAGTAACTTTTTTAAGCGAATTTAAAATTTAATTTAAATGATTATCTGGCAAACTTCTACATAAAATTTGGAACGCAATTTAGTTTTACTTATTTGCACATTTTATTTGAAAATTGATTTGATAATTTTACTTATCAAGTGGAACTCATTTTAATTTTAATTATATAATTACTAATTAATTTTAATTATGATTAAATAATGTTATTATAATGATAACAATAATGTATCAATGAAAAAATTGCAAGAGACACTCCATCAAACCTAATATGCTCACTGGTCCACAGTGCAAAGTATTATTGTTTTAAAAAACAACAAAAGCATATATATCATGCTGCTTTTAAATGATTGATAGTTTTTTGTTTTTTTTTAAATAAAAATTAGTTATGGTTTTCTAATCATTTCATAAAAATAAAAAAAAATAAATGGTTTTGTCATTTATTTTGCCCACTGTTTTTTTTTTGCTTTGAAGACAAGTTGCAATTTTATTTTTGATTTTTAAATCATTCTTTACATTGTTAAACTTTTTTTTTTAGCTCCAAACTGCCTTGTACTGAGAACAGTTGTAAATGTTAGTATGTTAATTATGTTTTAATTTTTATATTAAATTAAATATATACATAGATATAATATTCTATATAAATATGTTTAACATATATATATATGTATATATATATATATATATATATATATATATATATATATATATATAATAATAATTTATTATATTACTTTGCTCATGCAATTATAAAAAATATAGCGTCCGTTTTTACCTACTGACCATGACCTAAATTAATACCTCCGTTTTTAGGTCTGCATTTGTTATACTGAATTTCAATTGATTTTTAAATTTTTCTTTCAAGTTTTTCAAGTTCTATTTTCAATATTTTTACTTGCTTCCATTTTATATTGCATGGACATTTCTTGTTATGACGCCCAATTGCAGGTTGGTCCCATTTTTCTTCTAATACAAATGATGAAATACAGGTTTCTTATGGCGTTATCAATTTATACCCACCAATCCATCTGGAAGAGAGTTCACAAAAGTTCTTCTTGATATGTTAAAGCTCTTCCCAAATATAAATACATTAACAAAACTAAGCATCTCAAAAATAAAATCACTAATAGAACTGTGTTTATATAAATTTTATTTTTTGTGGAATGAAGAAATTTGCCAGCTTTTGGATTCAGGCCCAATAGGGCTTTTACTTGGGGTAACACTTGCAGAAGGTTTCCTGCAGTTTTTCAAAATAAAGCAATTGACATGGCGCTTCATTCTAATCCACCGCTAGAAATAAAGTTGTTTTTGAGGTATGTAAATGACAGCCACTCAGGATTTACCAATAAAGATAATGCCATTAAATACACAATCGAATTTTAAATTTTTTTAATATCCAAATAACCAACAATTAAAAAGGTAATTATGATTTTAACATACATTGAAAAGAAGCAATAAAAAATATTCAGGTTAAGCTCAATGCAAACAATGATCCAAAAATCATAGAAAGAAGATTTAAGGGATTTATCCATAGAGCATTATTAATTTCCTCCTAAAAACCTTGCAAATATTGTTATAAAAAAATGACACTGAAATAATGAAATAGTCTCATCTAGCAATGAACTAAACATGCCAACTATATTGCTACTGTGGATCCCAATATTATCACCAAATCTTTGAAAATTATTTAGGAAAGCAGGCTGCAAGACTGTACTTTAATTAAACACAAACCTTAAATCTTTGCTAACATCACAGAACAAAATAAAAGCACTATCAATATTAGACCAATCTGCAATCATAATAACAAATGTCCATGCAATATAGTAGAAACTAACAAATTTGAAAAAAAAATTTGAGAATTAATTAAAATTCCATATAACAAAAAATTCTAATCTAAATACAGAAGTATGAGTTTAGGCCATAGTCAGTAGGTAAAATTGCTATTACACTTACATAAGCTCATATAAAGGGAACTTTAGGGAAGCCATTAAAAAGTGATATTACTGTTTGTTTATAATTAAATGTAATTGTTTATAATCAAGTTGAAAATGCTAGTATCAAAAATCAAGCGAAAATTTCTTAAATTAATAAAAAGATTAGTATTGAGAGAACTGGTATTTATTAATGTTTATATATTAAAGTATATATGTGTAATATTTAATTTTTACCATAAAATTTTAACTTATTTATTTAAAAAATAATAATAATTTAGAAGACTGGAAAAAGTTTAAAAACTTTAAAAAGTAATTTTTTTAATTGATAGATTAAAAAAATTACTTGCTCAAACCAAAGCCCTTATTTGATGCAGCAGTACTCCTAGGGGACACTGGGGCTAGTTGTCTTTGCTTTTTCTCTTTGAGCTCTGTAGCCCTAACAACACATTTTTCTGTAAACATTAAGGTGTAGTCTTGAAGAGTATGAGTTTAAGTGTTATTTTAAATATTCGTTATTAAAAAAACTCCTTCGGATCCTGGTTGCTCCTGGGTGTGGGTTCACAACATTTTTTTAAATTAAAAATTTGATTAGCATAAGTTTTGCTGAAGTTCAAAGTTAGGCAAAGCCGTATTCACAAATCTTTTCCACACAAAAATATAAATTTCTTATGTATTTACATAAGTTTTTACTTACCCAAAAATTACTTACCCATTCATCTTTATTCGATAAAAAGTGATGCAACTTTTATCTCCTGTACAAGTACCTCCATAGAGTCTTTTAATATTTAAAAATTTAAAAATATTTATAGTTATTAAATGAATTTTTAATGCAGCCCCTCTTTCTCTTCACAAAATACTCTTAAACAAGTCAATACATTTTGACATTCAGTTTGTTAAGACAATATTGCAGTTTCATTAAGTTTAGACAACTTTGCAATAACATCTTTTTCAAATTAAAAATGTTTTTTTTTATTTTCCATTTTGTTTTTGTTATACCTTTATAAGTAAATCAAAAAAACATAAAAGTTGGTATTTTTTTGTAAGCTATTGCAAACAAATTTTTTTAAATTTAGTCAAATTAAATAAAAATCAATTTTCCAGTTTCAAAGACTAATAATTAATTAAGAGTGCACCGAATATTATCTGTATTTAGACCTGTCTTTAAGAAATGTAATATTGGTCAAGGGGTCGTCCATAAAATATGTACGCTTTTTTTCATTTACACCACCACCCCCACCCCACCCGCATTTTGCAATACGCTTTTTTGAGTACCCTCTACTTCCCTAAAAGTACCTATGCTTTTAACTTATTTAACTAACATTTTATAATATTTTTTAAAATTTAGTGTCTCCTTTCTTTTATAATTGACCCACTGCCCTCCCATCTCATATACGCCATTTGCAGACCCCCTTTTCCCCTCTGAATGTATGTACCTTATGGACGATCCCTAAAGTACAATTTTAAAAATTATAATATCTAATATTCTATCTTTTGATGCCAATAAATTTTTTCATCAGTCATCTACTAGTTCATAGTCATCAAGTAATTAAGAAAAATTGAAAAAAAAAGTAGTTAAATGAAAAGTAAAACTTTTTTGCCAACTTTTTTGCACACTATGGATTTTATACCTAATATTTTTTTATTAATAGTACTTTTCCTGTAATCAGTTAGTAAAGAATTCAAATTGTTTATTACAGCAAGGAGACAACTATTGCATTGATGTAGTTCTAAATTAAAAAGCAAGACCGGAATTATTATTTTTTATTAATTGATAGACTGCCTGCCCCAACCAAACCCTCAGTCGATGTAGCAGCACTCCCTTGCGGGTCAGGCTAAAAGATAGTAGATGTAGCAGCACTCCCTTGCGGATCAGGCTATTTGTCAGTCGATGTAGCAGCACTCCCTTGCGAGTCAGGCTATAAGATAGTCGATGTAGTAACACTCCGCGCATGATTTACAGTAAAAAAAATAAAAATAAAAACATTTTATTAAAAAAATTAAAAATAAAAACATTGTTTATATTGTTAAAAACATTCAGAATGTTTTTAAAAACATTCTGGTCAATTAAATTTGCGTTTTTGTGGTTTTTTTAAAAAACGATTTATTTGTAATTAAATTAATGGTGATTTATTTGTAATTAAATTAATTGGTCTTTTGTCCAACACGAAAATTTCGGACGAAAGTCAAAAGTAATTAAAAGTGACGTATGTGTTGGTGTAAGAATCACTTTTTTCCTTCCGCTCTTCCCAAAGACAACAAACTATAGATCTATATATATCCATATATATATATATATATATATATATATATATATATATATATATATATATATATATATATATATATATATATATATATATATATATATATATATATATATCACCATGATCAGTTGAAATTTGGACAACTTAAAATTGAATTTTCTCAAAAACCACTTAATCAATTGTTATGATTTTTTTATTATGATGCTAACATAATTAGTTTTCTTGTGTGTGAGTGTAGTTTTGTTTACTCCTCATTAGTGTTTGCAATGTTGAGTTAAGAGTCAGAAAATCAGAAAAAAAATTTACATAGAAAATCCATCATTCTCATGTTCCATGATTTCATGTGAAGTTCCAAAATTAACTGTTGGAATTATTATAAAATGTTATAAGGAAAACAAAACTGTAAAATAAAATTGGGAAGTGGTGGAAAATCAAGATCTATTTTTAAAAAGAAGGCAAAAGCAATAGTCGACTTAATTCAGCAAAATCTGACTCAGTCACAACAAGATTTAGCTACAAAGTTCAAATGCAATAAAGCTTTCGATCAACGAGTATTTAAAAAAGAAAATCTGAAAGAATATTACAAGAAAAAAGTACCAAAAAAGTTGCTTGATGGAAAAGTCAAGGAAATTGGATTAGGTAAAAATTTGCTTAAATTAATTATGAAAAAAATTTTATGCATTTTAGAAGATGACGAAATTTACTGTAAGAAAGATCACTCAATGCTTCCAGGTCAATACTATTATCAGTCAAAACGTTATAAAGCTTCTGACAAATTTAAGTACATTTAAGTAAGAAAATCACTTTCGAGTTTCTTGTATGGCAGGCAATTTGCAGTTGAGGTTTTAAAGGTCTCCTTTCATAACAAATCAATCTTTTACACCAGATCTATATGTAAGTGAATGCTTGAAAAAACGACTTCTTCCTCTAATTAAAAAGTACAAATTATCAACTTTATTTTAGCCAGATCTAGCATTGATCCACTATTCCAAAAGAGTAAATCAGTGGTATAAGAAAAAAAAAGTCAATTTTGTTCCAAAGGATGCTAAACCACCAAATTGTCCTAAACAGCGAGTTATCAAATCTTACTGGGCAATTGTGAAGGGAATATTGAGGAAAAGAGACAAATGTGAAAATAGTGTTAAAAATTTTCAAGATTTATGGATTAATGCTACAAAAAAAGTGGCACAAAGCAAAATTGTGGAGACGATGTACTTTATAAAAAATTAAATTACTTGCATGTCGTGAAGTTAAGGCTATATTTATTTTGATTGAATTAAAAATAAATTATGTAAGCATCATTATAAAAAGAAAATCATTACAATTGGAGAAGTTGTTTCTGAGAAAAGTCAATTTAAAAGTGTTCAAATTTCAACCGATAATAGTGATATATACATTACTGCCATGGTTAATGGGTTCAGCTCCACCCCCTAAAAATTGTTATTAGGACCCCAAATTTTTTTTTTTAACGCATTAGTCTTATGTGAATTTGATGTCATAAAATTCTCTTTAATTTTTTATTTTTTAAAGACATTAACTTTTAAATTACTGCCATAATATTAATTACCGCAAAACAAGTTAAATATTATTTAACTCTTTTATTATTTCTATTAGGGAATGTTTATTTTCTTTCAAATTTTTTTATATATTAAATTTATTATTACATTTTTAGAAATGTTTGATATAAACTAATTTCTTTTTTTTTCTTGCCGTTTGTATGAATTAATTAAAAAATGATAAATTTTTTAATATTATTATTTCATAAATTTTTAATTGCGGCTTTGCAACTAAAAACTATTTTTTATTTTAAAAAAAAGTTAGCGAGTAACAAATAAAAAAAATTTCGTTAAATTACTTACTAATTTGTAATTTATTGAAAGTATATTTTTTTTTATTAGCGATTTTGATGTGGAAGCAAAGATTATTTTTCCAAACACAATTTTTTAAAGTTATATTGTTATATATATCATTCATTAAAAAATAATCACTGAGGTTTAACTTACAAAAAAAAGTTTAACCTACATTTAGTGTTTAGTGCAAATTTTTGATGCAGCCTTAGAACACGTTTACAAGGAATTTAATATTAAGTAAAAAAAAAATGTTTAGATAACAAAACTGAAAAATATTTTTAATATTTAAAAATAAATTTGACAGTTAAGTTAACTCAAGCATTAACTTTGATTTTAACAAACTTAAATATATACTTTTTAATCAGATATAAATTATATATTTTTTAAATCAAAATTTAATTATATATATTTTTTATCAGAATAAAATCATATATTTTTATTAAATTAGTTTTTTTTTTTTTTTTAAACATCTTTACTTCAAACAAGGCTGCAAGCAACCACTAATTGAAGCTGGTAGTTACTGGAAGAGAAATGGTGAAGATTGTAGAGCAAGATAACGATTGACAGACGACTTAAAGGATTGCAAATTATATCAGGAAAGCAATACGAAGGAAGTGAATTCCAAAGAACTGATGTTTGAGGAAAAAAACTAGACAAAGAAGAGTTTTTGGAGCACTTAGGAACAGGCACAGAAAAAGGATGACACTTAATTGAATGACGAATAACACGAGAATGAATTTTAGTAGATGGCACAAGAGACGCTAGCTCTTTAGAGCAGTGCCCATTGTAGTATTTGTAGAAAAGAGAAAGAGAAGCAACATTACGCCGATGTGATGTGATTGGCTGCTAGAGCAGGTCCAACTATGTTTACAATGTGTTTTTGCACCTTGTCAAAAAGAGGAAGCACATTAGAAGATCCGCCCCAGATCATTAGAAGATCCGCCCCAGATATGGAAACAGTATTCCATACAAGCCCGGATTTGAGATTTTCAGAGATGGAGAATAGAATCCGAAGTAAAAAACTGTCGAGCTCGATGAAGAGATGCAACCTTAGCAGATGCTAATTTTGCAACAGATTTGATATATGGTTTCCAAGAAAGATCGGAAGTAAGAGTTACTCCTAGAAGATGAAGAGTAGATGACTCATTGTGTACATTACTGTTCATAAATATAGGAAGATCTAAATTATTGCAATAATGATTGGCTGAAAAAAATTGAGTTTTATCTGAATTAAAGTTCACCAGCCACGGTGAGCCCCATGGTGTAGCAGAAGTGAGATCCTTTTCAAGCTCAAATGCCGCCTCCAAGCAATCAGAGAGTGTTGGCTTCTTATCATGACAAGAATCAATGATAGTATCATCAGAGAACAATACCACCTTAGATGTGAGAATATCTGGAAGATCGTTAATGTAAATTAAAAAGAGTATAGGGCCAAGGATAGAACCTTAAGCAACCCCTGATGTTACAGAATAAGAAGAAGAGTGCTTTCCATCGAGGACAACTTTTATACTACAATTGGAAAGGAAGGATTCAGTAATCTTAAAGATGTTACCAGATACACCATAAGAAGAAAGCTTATGGAGAAGACCAGCATGCCAAACTTTATCAAAAGCTTTAGAAATATCAAGAGTGATGGCCTTAACCTCTTCACCTTTATCTAATGTACGATAAAACCTATTGGTTATTACTGTTAGTTGTAGAACTAGAAGATCGAAATCCATATTGATGATCAGAAAATAAGTTATTAGATTCAAGATGAGAGATTAAGTGTTTGTTATTTAAAGATTCAAAACCTTGCTTATGATAGGAAGAAGACTAATGGGATGGTAGTTAGACAAGTCATATTGCTCTTCAGAATTTTTGAAAATAGGGATAACAGTTATCGCTTTCCAGCAGACTAGAAAACAAGACTCTGATAAGCACTTGTTGAATAACTTTGAAAGTATAGACGACAGCTCCGGAGAACACTTCTGCAAGACTATAACAGGTATGTTGTCCGGGCCACAATCAGAATTAAGATATATTATTATGATCTTAGCTTCAAGCTTTAAGTATTTTCAAGCAAAAAAATCAATTATTACAATAAAATAAAAACAAAATAAAAAATAAAATATCATAATATAAAAAAAAAGATAATCTATAAGAAAATTTAGGGTTTTTTTATTATTGATTTATTTTTTATTATTAAATAACTATTAAAGTAAAATTTTTTTTTATTGCAATTAATAATTAAATGTGCTTTTGCTTGCAAGATGATTAATAAAAGTTTTTATTTATATATATTTCTTTTTGGTTTTTTTTTTACCTTTCATTTAATAAATTTGTTTACAAAAAAAAAATTTGGTTGTTAACTCTAAACAATTTTGTTTTCTGCTTCTAAATATTTTAATATAATAGTTAAATTACCAGAGATTAAGTTTTTGAGGTTTTTAGTTTTATTTGAGTTTTTTCTGATTAGTAAATAGCACTTATATCTAACGCAATTGTCATTCAAACTTTTGTAACAAACTTTTTTACATATTCATCACTTGAAAGTGAAATAGTTTTTTATTAATTTAATTATTTTTTTTAACTTACCGCTTATAGAATAATTTAAAAGTTAAAAATGATGAAAAAGTTGCTTAATGAAAGTTGCTCTAGGTGTACGTAAAATTGTTTTACATGTATGTAAATTGCCAGCAGCTTAACGCTTTAAAACAAAGCCTGACTAGGGAAGGCTAATGTTCATCAGCCATTGTTGACCTATTTAGAGATTCAGAAAAATACAGCTTTATGTATTTTGTAAGAAAACAAGATTTATACTGATCTATGCTATACTATACTATGCTATACTAGATTTATACTGATGTGTAAAAGGTTAGTTTTTGCTTTCTGAAGAATTTTTTTTGTACATAGTTAAGGTAGTCATTATAGAGTATTTTTTCCGTCTGTACAACTATGACAAATCGTTTCAACTCCTCGCAATCTATATCACCAAATTTTGTTGACAAACTTTTGCAATATGCAGACAGAAAATATTCATTAAACGCTTTGATTAGACTCTTAGAGCGGTAAAAAAAGTTATAAAGTTTTGTAGGCCATATAAGGCCATACCCTTATATATTCTATCAGGAATTATTTCACCGATCAATATGTCAAATGCGGTTGTAGGAGGCTGAAGAAGCTTACTTGATTTGTTGATTTAAAATAAAAGGTCGTACCAAATAATGATCAATGATAAGAAAGGCCATATCCTTATATATTCTATCAGGAATTGTGCTTCTGTGGCTGCTACCTTGAATCTATTTTCTAAAGCATACTTTTCCATTCCGTCGAGTGCCTCTAAGATTTCCTTTAAATAATATTGAAGTGGTTTAGCACAGTTTATTCTGCTTTACCATATTGTATCTGATTGTGGTTTGACAGAAATTGCTACACACAATTTTAGTATTATCCATTGATGAGAAGACAATAAAAAGAGTATATATAATCTTGAAAAAATGCAAAAAAGAAACAGGTTACAGTGCACTATCAACAAAAACAAAATTGAGTGAATGGTTTTACAAGGAACATATAAGCTCTTAGGATTCATTTCTAGAAGCCTAGCTTGAACAGCTTTTGATTCTTATTTCATGTTGTTGATTGAGCTGTCATGATTGTTAAGATTTTTTTTCCTGATTTAAAAGCATTACCAAAAACCTTTTTCCAATGGTATCATTTTCTGTAAGATATCCAAAGAGTTTTTATTGGAAATGTCTATACCTACTCCAGGAGTACATGTTATTAATAGCATAGTTATGTTTTTGATAGCATAATTATGTCACTGATTGCATAGTTATGCTCATTTATTCTTTATGTAAAATATCTGTGGTAGCTTGATTTGCTATTCTTGCAATGTTAAAATTGTGAAAAAAATAATAAATTAGTAATAAAAAGGTTAACAATTACAGCCTAATCATTTTTTTAATAAGTTAAAAAAATCATTATTAACTTTTTTGTATTGTCAGAACAAGAAATGTTCTCTGTGTGTTTAGTATCCTTTAAGTGTTTTTGTTAAGCCTTCCCAAATATTCTTTTTTTTTTCTGTCCTTATGATTATATAGTAAAAAACCAATTATGCAAGATGAATGAATCTGATGAATGAATAAAAAATGCAAAATTAAAGTGCATACATAAAGCATTGCAGTTTTATGCTTCACATTTGTTTCTTTAAAACAATACCTTTGATTAAATTTATACAAATAATTTTTTTTTATTATTTCATTTAACTAAAAAAAATAATAATATAGCATAGTAATAAAATAAATTTTTACCATAATAAAATGCGAGTTATTAAAAACTGTGATTTACTAAAAATAAAAAGTGATTTATAGTTTATAAATATAAACCTTGAAATATGAAATTAAAATACAAACTTTTTTTTTTTATTCGGATATAATCATAAAATAAACCACAAACCACATTTTCTTAATAAAACGCAAAGTTTATAAAAAGATAAATTAAAGTTTAAATTAGGGCTTTTGAAATGGTTTCCTTTACTTTGCATAGAACTTTTTTTTTCACTTTTCAGCGTGCATAGTTTAGTTTATATAAAGGATAAAATCTTTTTTTTTGGTAGTAAAAAAGCAGTTGAACTTTTTTTATTGAAAAAAAATTAATGAAATATTTATTTTCTTATATTATAATATATATTATATTTATATTTGTAGAAATGGTTAATTATGAAAATTTATCACTAAAAATTTAATAAATTGTTTGTTTTGGATAAATAAACTTTAAGAAAAGAGAAGTCAAACTATATTTAAAAAACTAATTAAAAAATCTGATAATTTCTGATGAGTCCATATTGATGAAACACAGTGTTAAATGAAAAATATTTGTTAAGTGATTTTCTACTAATTTATTATTGCTCTGTTTTTTTAATAACATTGAGCACTCTATTTTGTAGAATACATTTTATAATTGTTTATATATATATATATATATATATTATATATATATATATATATATATATATATATATATATATATATATATATATATATATATATATATATATATATATATATATATATTTATATATAAATATGTGTATATATACTTATATATATATATGATATATATCATATATATATATATATATATGTATATCATATATATCTATATCATATATCTATATCATATATATATATATATATATATATTTATATATATATATATATATATATATTTATATATATATATATATATATTTGTGTGTGTGTGTATGTATATATATATATCATATATATAATATTTTCTTTTTACTAAAAACTGTCTGCATTCGAAATGTTGGCATTTAAAAAGTTAAAGTGAACAAACTATATTAGTTTCAAGAACTGAACCTTAACTAGTAGTTAATATAGTGGGATCTAATCTTGTAAGTTATTTTTGAAAAAATTCTTAAAAAGAAAGTTATTTTAAATTTAATTTTTTTTTTAGTTGAGTTCACCGAGGATGAAAAGTACCAATTAATGCAGCTCGCTCAGAATGATCATATCTTTTCTTTTTATTAAGTGAATAGTCTTTTTTATAAATGTTCATTTTTTAAAGCTACTTTCTTAACATTTCTTTTACATATTCTTTCAAAGGAAGATGAAACTATGTGTTTTTTAAGTTTAGTTGACATTTTGTTGTCTTATTGTTATGACATCAGAACTACAGAAGCAGAGCATACGGTTAGTTTTTTTTTTTTTCATTCAGAAAGAATTTTAAAAAATAAAAAATTGGTTTGACATATCCTATTTTTTTAGACTTGTTCAGCATGGACGATATCAAAACTAAGTTCTACACTGTCTTGGCTTGAAGTATTTGTTAATTTTTATCTTTTTATGTTATAATTTTTATTGTTTTTATTATTGCTATGGTAGAATAGGTTGTGTCTATTGTTTTTTAGGATTTTTTGTTTTATAGTCATTTTAAAATTGTGTTAACAACATCGTAACAACAATTGTGTAGTGTATAAGAAGCTCGGTCCTGGTTTAGTGTAAGGGTAGCTCAGTCTTGCGTAGTTTAGTGTAAGTATAGTTCAGTCTTACATAGTTTATTATAAGGATAGTTCAGTTTTGCATAGTTTAATGCAAGGGTAGCAAGTGAGCATAAAAAGTATCAAAATATCAGGCAGTAATATTAAAAAATCAGGCTAGAAAAGATTTGTTAAATGGAAAGAAATTCTAAAAGAAAAAAGAAAAAAAGAAATGAAAAAGATTATTTCTTTATATTTCTAGTAATTTTTCATATAAATTTATTTTGATTCAATTTTTGAAAATTTTAATTTATAAAAAAAACAACCTTTTTTTATTCTTTTTAAAAACTTGTATTGGGAAATATACTATTCTTTTTAAAAACTTGTATTGGGAAATATATTATTTTGTATTGGGAAATATACACTATCAAAGTTTACAAATAATAACCAATAATTACACAATAATAACCAATAAATACACAGTTATAGTTTATTACAGTTCATTGAGTTGCCAACTACAAGTTGCTTAAGAAGTTATTTTTCAGTATATTAGTTTGATTAGAAAGTTTATATTTACTTTATAACTCTAAACTTTAGGCAACAGTTGGCTTATTAGTAAAAGTAATTTGTTTGAGCAAAATCTGTTTTGTTCAGGTCTACTAAAACAAGGTCATGAGACCTTGTTTTAGTAGACCTGAACATCTAGCCACTGAACTTGGAGCTTCATTTTCAATTGCAACAAAGACATGTTTTTGTTGTTGGCAGAGTTATGTCTAATGATTTTAAGTTGTTGCACTCGATCAACATTAGTAGCCGCTGCAACTTTTTCAGCTGGATGATCCTTAGGGAGCTGGGTTATGAGTTTCCATTTTGTGACACTTTAAAAAAGTGTTTTAAGCTCTTAACATGAAGTAAATGTTAAGAATGTAAACTATCCTTTTGAGAAATTGCAAAAAAACTGTTAAACTTTTGGCAATAGAAGTTTAAAAAAATTAAATAATTATTTAATCTAAAACTTTATTAATAGGAATACAGTTTCTTTTTTGAGAAACCATTTTGAATGAACTTTTTCACTTGAAGCTAAAAATTATGTGTTTACAACACTTCGTAGACAGACAACTGTTTCTGAACAGCTAAGCGTTACCCAAAATTTTGCAAAAGAAAAAATTGTTAGTTTTAAAAAAAGAACTTTTTGTTAAATTTGGTATAGCAAGAAAAGGTTTTTGTTAAAGTTTTGTTTTGTCTGGTAATGAATTGAGATTAGATTTTCAACAAGATAGATTAGATTTTTTCATTATAACAAAATAATAATGATAAATTAAAAAGTAAATGAACGACTTTTGAAATAGGCTGCTTATCCTCAATATATAGTTAAAAGTTTCTTTAAAGGAGATATTCTTACATTTTTTGTGTTGCATTTTAAATTGATCCAAAGAGTTCATAAAAAAATGTGGAGATAAAGATATATTTTAAAAGAAATAAATGTTTTCTTTTTTTAATTTTTCATTAGGTGCACAAATCTTTAAAAGATGTTTTGGTGAGTTTTGCTTCTCGCTGTTTATGCTATCCCCTCTATCGCAATTGGGATTTATTTGTCAAAGTTATAGATGATGCAAGAAACTTGTTTTTGCTTGGTAATTTTTTTTTTTAGTTTTTTTTATTACTCTTATTGATAATTTGTATTGTTTAAGTTTGTTTTCAGTTTATAACATTCACTTTATGTAATGTTTTAATTTTGTTGTCTAAATATTAGTTTAATTCAGCTGCTTAGTTATCTTGTATATTTTAAATACACGGTCTATATTATTACATTATATATTATATATTACATATAATATATTATCATTACATTATATATTAGAAATAACATTATTAGCTTGTGCAGAAATGCACAAGTCTATAGTGCAATGCAAATCCCTTTAATAGGTTAAAGGCATAAACAATAAAGTGACTATCTCAGAATTATGACTAGAAAAATAGTGAGTCCTTTGAAAACTGTGAACAAAAGGGTGATAAACAAGGGCGTTCATTACCGTTTTTGATTTTTTTGTTTAATTTTTGTAATGTAAATTTTGTAATAGTAATTGTAATTGTAAATTTTGATTAATGTTTGTAATGATTTGCATATTTTATAGTAGCAGATTCAACAGGGTTCTGGAAATAGCAAATAGAAAATTGAAAATGTATCCGCAATTATTTGGACACAATAAAACTTTTGTAAAACAGACGTTGAATATATTTGACAGTTTGTAGTAATAGGATATCGTTTCTCTGTGCTCAATAATGGTTATGTGCTTGTTTGAATTTTTAGACTTATTTAAAAGGAAAGGCCTGCATATCTTCTAATGTAATGTGGAAGAAGACCTAATGGAATCAGTATTATTAAAAAATATTTTTTACTTTCCTATTCAAGTTCACCTCATTATTCCTTTGTTTCCTATAAAGAGACAAAGAAATCTCTGATTTATCAATCTGCTTCAAGACCATTTTTTTAATTTACAGCTTAATATAAATGGCTTATTATTATTAAGGTACAAATAGATTTAGAGTTTTGCAAAAAATATTATTAAGTGGGAAATATCATCACAAAATATTGTAGAAAACACAGGATACTGTAGAAAAAGATAATTACCAAATTATTTCACTATAAATTTAATGAGTCCATAATAAATTCATTTAAAGCAAGTTGTTTGATTAAACTACTTCAGTGTTTAATCAAACTACTAAGTTAAGCCATTTAAATTCAATTTAAATTTAAATTAGGCTAATTTAAATTTCAAAGGGTAAAGTTTTGGCATAATCATAAATTAGTATTTTTGTTGATATAAAAATACTTTGATATAAAAATACCACCACTTTGAGATCAATTCGATAAGAATTTTTATTACCTGCATATAAAAACTGATCACTAGGGAAAGAGTCATTTAGCTTAGTTTCGCCAAAAATAAACGCATCATTAGTTTTATTTATAAAAATGGTTACATCTGTGAGTTTATTGCGAATAGAAATAATATTGATAAAAGTCTTGCTTTTATCAATATTAGTTCTATTTTGAAGATACTTAACCATTAGTTTATATAAATCAGACTTATGACAGTTTTCTTTATTGGGATTATGCAAGGCTTTTTTGTGAGCTAAAGTCATAGGTGAGTATTAATTATTAAAGAGAGATCATAATGTCCAAGGTATTCTTTATTTAGATTAGAATTATTAATAACATTAAAATGGAATTCTTTAATTTTTATCGCTATATATTTAAATGTCAACTGGGCTTTAGCATTGTTAAAACGATAGGTTGGTGTAACAAGATAATCAAACACGATGGATTCCAACTTAATATATGTCCGACAATGTCTCTAAGTTTGTTCCTTACAGTTTCAGATAAATCGTTGACACAATTATTTGTTCCTATATGAAGAATTTGAGGGTTCTTTCTTTAAAAGTGGAATTAAATTTTAGCACATATGATGGCTCCTTTGAATTTAGTTTGAATTTAATTCGTTGAAAAAAATCACCATGTTAAAGCAATACCATGCGGCCATTTATAATTATTTGTCTCTTATGCAATACCGGTAAAGATATCTTTGCTGGAATTTCCTTTATTGACATTCAGGGTTGTTATCTGTCAAATATGTCTGAGACATATTTTCTGCCGACATAAAATTTGTCCCACATATTTTCTATCGACATATTTTGACATAATTTTATGTCTGAATTATTTTCTGCTGACATAAAATATGTTAGACATATTTTCTATCGACATATTTTGACATAATTTTATGTCTGAATTATTTTATGCTAACATAAAATATGTCAGACATATTTTCTGTCGACATATTTTGACATAATTTTATGTCTGAATTATTTTCTGCTGACATAAAATATGTCAGACATATTTTCTATCGACATATTTTGACATAATTTTATGTCTTAATTATTTTCTGCTGACATAAAATATGTCAGACATATTTTCTATTGACGTATTTTGACATAATTTTATGATTGAATTATTTTCTGCTGACATAAAATATGTCAGACATATTTTCTGTCGACATATTTTGACATAATTTTATGTCTTAATTATTTTCTGCTGACATAAAATATGTCAGACATATTTTCTATCTATGTATTTTGACATAATTTTATGATTGAATTATTTTCTGCTGACATAAAATATGTCAGACATATTTTCTGTCGACATATTTTGACATAATTTTATGTCTTTGCAATCAATTTTGCTTCATAAAACTTTTACTTTAAACCCTATAAGCAAACATCAGTTGTTTCATAAAGATCTTTTTCTGCCCTTTTTAGCAATGTATCATTTGATAGTATTGACTAATATTGGCATTTATTGACTTATTTATTGATTATGACTCTTTTATTGATTATGACTAAATTGACATTAATAGTATTGACTAATATTGACATTTGATAGTATTGACTAATATTGACTAGTATTGAGGCATCATTTAATAGTATTTGATAGTATTGATTAGTATTGATTAGTATTGGCGCTTTCCCTTATTAGAATGTAAAAACCATCTCAAGCTGAGTTTTTATTACTGAAAGTGGTTTTTATTAGTATGACTAAACTTAAAATATTTCTTTGATTAAAATAATAATAAAAAAAAAACTTTTACAGTTATTTTTAATTATTAGTTGATCCTGAAATAGATTTCATTATGAAAAATTGAATTCAAAAGATTCTATAAAAAAAACGGTTCACAGAATTTCAAAAAATTCGTGCCAAATTAAATTCATTTAAGCTGAAGAATTTGAAATATTTCACAAAAGTTATATTCAGCTCATTAAATTCATATTTAGAAGACTAACCGGTAATAGTTTATAATTAATTACGAATAATATACTTTTAGTTATAATAGTTATGATTTATTTAACAATAAAATAGTTGACAATTGCATTATAACAGCATAATTAACTACCATTAACTTGCATTAAATGTTTTGAGTGAAATGTATATTGGAATCATTATTTTTTTTCGTTTTCCTTACGATTTAAAGTCAAAAATGGAAAATAATTTATTGAATGAATCAACTATTAGTTAAAAATGACTAAAAATGTTTTTTTTTAAATATATTTTAATCAAGAGAATGATTTTAAGTTTAGTCATATTAATAAAAACCAGTCTTTTGCATTTTTTCAAATAATTTTTTTGCCAAAAAATTTTAATGAAAAATTTTTATGTTTTCTAAAATCTCTATACTATCTTCTAAAATACGCTTTTTTTGAGACCCAAGTTGACATACTTTTGAACAACTTTTTTTTTGACAATATTAGGGACTTTACCCCAAATATTAAAAATCTGAACCCAAATATCTTTGCAACTTGACATGATGGTAAAAAATGAGTTGCATATTTGAAATCAAAATGTGAAATGCAATCCAAAAAACAAATTGTTTGCTCGGCACCAGAAAAAAAATTTTTTTTTGTTGACCTTCAACTATAATTGATTGCAAAAAAGCAACAAATTTGTTAAATTATTTTTACTTAACTCTGTAAATTAAGTTGAAATGCGCAATAATTTTGTTAGATTGATTTTTTCTTCAAGAATATCAAACAGCAAATAATTCAGATATAAAACTAATGTCAAAATATGTCCATAGAAAATATATCTTACATATTTTATGTCAGCAGAAAATAATTCAGACATAAAAATATGTCAAAATATGTCGATAGAAAATATGTCTAACATATTTTATGTCAGCAGAAAATAATTCAGACATAGAATTATGTCAAAATCTGTCGACAAAAAATATGTCTGACATATTTTATGTCAGCAGAAAATAATTCAGACATAAAATTATGTCAAAATATGTCAATGGAAAATATGTCTGACATATTTTATGTCAGCAGAAAATAATTCAGACATTAAACTATGTCAAAATATGTCAATCGAAAATATGTGGGACATATTTTATGTCGACAGAAAATATGTCTGAAAATATGTCGACAGATCTGCCAGACATATTATGTCGTAACAACTCTGTTGACATTTTCAACTATTACTTATAGTTACTTATAGAGTACTCCAATCCACGTTCCATAAAACTTTGATCGTGCAAATTGGTTTTATCATAATTTCCAATGTTACAAGGTGGAATTCCTTTACGCTTATGTTTAATGTTTTTAAAATATGCTTTTAGTTGTTCTTTGTTTATAACTACACGTTTTTTTTTTCAATGTTTGATGCAATTTTTTGGGTTAACTGTGAACTCTTCATAAAAGACCTAATTGACACCTAATCATCACCGGTAATTATATTTAATAAGATTTTTACTGTGCAATGTTTTGATTTTAAATAAGCAGCAACTAACATTTTGAAATTAAGATTATTATTTTTTTTTTTTTTTCATTTTTCCAAAACACGAACCTCGACGAACAAGTCGCTGCGCGGAGAAACAAGTTGAGCCCGGTACAGGGACGTGGTGGGAATCGAACTCGGAACTTCTCGCTAATAAGGCGAGCGCTCTACCACTACACCACTACCGCATATCTAATGGAAATACTCAATTACACATAACTTATGTACAGATTATAGTTGAAAGTAAATGCTCCTCATCATGAGTGTATATGGATGGTGTACCAATGCACTTTTTATGCTTTAAATTAATTTTATTATGTTTACTACGTCTTGGTATAATGAACCTTTTTGAGGCCTGACGAGTAGACATTCCTTTATGAATTGCTTTCAAATACTTTTAAAAAAGAATGGTGTTAGAAAAAGTTTTCCTATATTATGTTTGTTATATTTACGAGATATTATACTTAAAAATGAGCCCTTTAGATGCATAGTGATATAAGTCACTCATATTTAGTTTTGAGAAGTCTGACTAATATCACTATGGCTGTGAACAAAAACAGCTGTTTAGTGAGGAGCATTACAAAAAACAGTTCCAGCATCATTATCGATATCATTAGACTTATACCACTCTGCCATGTAATAGAATAAACAAAATGCTAACCATTGGTGGCAATAACTCACAATATTGAAAAAAGTGACTTATACCACTATGCATCTCATGGGATCAAATAATAGTAAATTTAAGTAACACAAACAAACTCTACAATTTGTACTTGAAAATGTGTTAACATTTTTCTGGTATTTAACAATAGTTTATATAATATTCAATTTTGTTTTTTTTTAATCAAATATATTCGGTAATAAATAAATATATAAATTTTCGATTTATTTTTAATAACTACTTTTAAATTATTCTACCTATAAACTTTCTTTGCAGACAAAAAGTCATCAATTTTTTTTTATTTTAAGGGAAATCTCATATTCTGCGATGTCTTCTTGATATGAAAAGAATTTTTCAAAAAGATGAAAATAGATATTTATTAAACGAACTTTATATAAATGATTACTGCGTTTGGATTCAGAGACAGAGTAACGTTAAAATTACATCTCTTGCTACAAATATACAAAATACCAAAATATGCAAAGCCGATGTTCCATTTAACTTGAGAGAAATAGAAGAAGAAGCTTCGAGAGATTATGTTGAGTATGAATCACCGCTCAATAGCTCAATTGATGAAGATTCGTCGGCTAACGACTCATCTTTAAGCGAAATTGACTCTGATGATACCGAATCCGAAGATGACAATAATGCTGATATTAGCTTTAATTTAACAGAAAAGTTATTTTTTAAAGTCACAGATATTAAAAAGGAACAACTCGATGTGGTTAACGCTGATGGGTGCTCTGATGAATCAAAAAAAGATTTAGAAAACTGTGAAAATCGGTTTAACGCTGCAAACAATGATTTACAATGCATAAGTACGGGTTTAAAAAATCTTTAAAAATTGTTCACAAGTGTGAAGTGTTTAATTTCTTTAACCGTGATGGTAATAAGTTATCATAAACTAAAAATACTATTGTCTATTCTTTCTCTTTAAACTTAATCGCTTTTTAGCGAAAGATGAAATAAAAGTTATAACAACAATCAATATATTAAGGATACAAAAATCAATTAACGTAATTGTAATTAGAGTTCTGGCTTCAAAACTAGAGGTCCTTGGTTCGAAACCGGTTCTTGTTATATATGCATCATTGGAAAGAGGCGTGAACTTTCTGGTTAAATGCTATTCCGCAATCCTCTGTGATAATATCGTTAGAACTTCTTTAACCGCCTAAAAATAATTTTTAAAAAGTTTACTTAATTCTTGAAAATCAATATAGTTAATGCTAAAGATTGCAACACTTTAAAATTACCTTGGAAACCTGAAACCGATATTGATTCTAATATAAATTAAAAAGTTCTTCTTTACAAAATCTCTCTTTGTCTTTCTAAAGGTTCCTAGAAGTCTTTGTCAATGTCAATGCCGATTTCTGGGCTAGAGGCGGCGTCGAACTTCGGACCTCTTGGTTTTGATTCGGAACTCTAACTACTGTCCCAAAGCTGCAAAATAAATATACCCTTCATTCATCAGTAAGGGTGTCGAAAATCGTAAAAATGCCTGCCCGGGTGCCTATTTTGAAACCCTATACAGGCTCAGAATAGGCAGAAAAATGAGCAATCTGATTCGCTGATTTTGAAAGAGAGGCAAGTGCGATTTTGTTGAAAAATAATTAGAATCAAAACAAACAGATTTTTGCAATAAATTTCGAAGTAATGATATACTAAGTTTATCAATACAAGTCATGTGTTACTATCAACTTATTTAAAATGTTTCAAAATCTATATTTTGAAAATATAGACTATATAAAAACTATAATCAAGAGAATTTTTACTCGTAAAAATCTCAATAAAGTTTATCTTGGTGATAAAGATTTTATCTATTGTTAATTTTAAGAAACGAAAAAAAAAAAGTGTTAAAGTAAATTTGAAAAAATCTACAAATGTGTTTCTCTTAAAATATGCTCTTGGCCTTAAAGCATTCTCAAATACATAGTTTATATAAGTATGTTGTACGAGTCTAATAGTGAAGCACTTTTGCATACAAAGTTTATATGCAGTTTTACATGACTACTGGTGAAGAACTTTATTTATAAACTGTTTATATGTTTATTATAAAGAGTTGAAAATTAGAGTTTTTTTAAAAAGAAAATTTGTACTAAGTGCAAGACTAGCTTACATGTTCCATGCCAATATATGAGCTCTGAGGAGATTTTGTTTTCATGCTTTGTTTCAACCATAGTTTGGAGGAGGCTGATATATTTTTTTATTACGTAACTTTAATAAAATATCGTGTTAAACCATTAAAAACTTTTTTTAAATTTTGGCAAGCTACATTAAGTTATAAAATATTTGAAAATTTAACAAAAGAAGTGGTATTTATGTTTGTCTACAAAACATTAATTTTTGTACAGTTACATATAAACACTGACACTAAAAGCAAGAAAAAGTATTGAAGTCAAATAAGTTAACCAAATAAAAGTGGATAATGGCATAAATATAAGTGGATTATTGCAAATGATTGTGGCATTTTTTGTATTGTATTAATTGAAAAAAAAAAGATTTAAAAAACTAAACTAAGTGGTTAAAATCAAACATTTTAATGAAAAAGGAGTAATAAAAAAAAATAAAATAAAATTATCAAAAAAAAGAACTAAATAAGTTGTCATGCTATGAATATTTTTGCTATTATAAAATGTGTTTTGTATGTATAAACTCTTGAAATATTTCACTTGAATTTGCATGTGTGCAATTTTACAAGATTTCTAAATATGTTTCTCATCAAATATTATGTCCGTGTTCTATAAAGCATGCTCGATACAAAGTTTATATGCAATTGCATCAGACTACTGGTAAAGTACTTAAAATATGCAAAGTATAAACTTTAAGCTGAGGTAAAGGTTGTTCTAAGCTCGTTACTGCATCTTTATACCAACTTGTTAATTATAAACAGTTTAACATTTAAAATTTTGGAAAAAGAAAATTTTTACAGATGTTTTGCCAAACTTGCTTACATGTTCCATATAAATCCAAATAAGAAGTTACTGTTCAACCTAAATTTTGAGAAGGCTGATAAGGCGTACATCAATATTTTTCTTTATATATATTATATAGAATGAAAATTGGATATTAATCTAATGGAAATAATTTGAATAATAAATTGGATAATAATCTATTGGAAAATTTAAAAAAAAAATGTGATATTTGTTTTTTCACTGAACATTAAAACTTTACTGAGTATTAAAGTCAAAAAATTTAACCAAATAAAGGTGAATTATGGCAATTTTTGTAATAAAAATAACTTCATCAAAATTAGCTTTTACATTTGAAGAAGCAAGGTTTCGAAAAAATTATTAATATTACATCAAAATAAAACATGACGCATCTCTGTTTTTACATTAATAAACAAGAGATATTCACAGAAATTTAAAAAAAGAACACTTGTTTTTATTGGTTATACCAAAAATTACATAATGAAACTATTCATAAAATTTGTAAATATGAAGTACATTTTATTTAAGGTTTTTTTCTATTTTTTTTAGAGCAGACATTTTCTTTTTCTTCTGGAGTATATAATGTAAAATAAATTATTAGCATTATAAATATATAAACTTTATCAAAGTTTGCTGCTTTATTTAATATTATTTACCATCAGTTGCTATTAAAGGATACACATTTTATATTAATTATAGAATACAATAACGAGTATTTTGTTCGGGTTAAAAGCTATATATCAACAAACATGTATTGAGTTTTGAAATTGAAATAAACAACAACATGAACTTGCATGTTTCCAATCTTTCTTGTTTCTACCTTTTTACACTTAGTTTTTCATAAAGGTGTGGTAAGTTGAGAGTTACTGCTTTTGGTAATCAGTTTACTATATCAAAACACACTTGTGAACATCAGGTTATAGATTTTTTCTAATAGCTTATTATGCTACAATGCTTTGTGATCTTTTATTACTATACATTACCAAAGGATATCTAAATTCCCTCTTGCTTACAATTGCTTTTAATTTAAGAGTGTTCCAAATCATCTGGGCTAACTATAACAACCAATAAGCAATATTCTCAAACTTTTTTTAGTGTTGTATATAATTTATATATGGGAGTAATAAGTGTAAAGTTCTAAAAAGAAATTTATTAGGATATTTTTTAAAAATACTTTTCTTGCTAAATGATTGGATAAATGGGAACTTAATTTGAAAAAAATTATACCAAGTTAATAATTGTCTATTGATATTAGTAAGTAAATTTTAAAACTGTTTTAAAAAATCTATTGTATGAGAATCACAGCATAGTCAGGTTTTACCATCTGGTTTATAGTTTGTTACAATGGTTGTCTTTTTTATATCTTAGAATTATAAAAACAATTAGAAAAACAAACTAATTATTTTAAATCTTTATTTTTAAGAAAAAATTCTGAAAATCACGGGTGTTTTGAGTTGCGAGGGTTTGTATAAGTATTTGTACTATATTGCACAAAATTGGATAGAAAAATCATTCTTTTTTTTACTATTATTATTTGGTTTTTTATGAAATTACTCGAATTCACTTGTATATATTCAATACGTTTTTTGACATGTTTTGATTTAAACGCGCAAAAGCCTCTCTTTCAAAATCAGCGAATCAGATTGCGCATATCTCTGCCTATTCTGAGTCTGTATAGGGTTTCAAAATATGCTGCCCGGGTGCCTGTTGAACAAGCGGGTACACAGACACCCGTTAAAAAAGATATTTTATATAAAAGTTGCACTTATCTTAACAGCCAATAAAAACTTCAATCATCGATGTCGTTTGTTTAGATTCTAACTTTTTCACGTATATCTAAATTTTTTTTTACTTCAAGTGTCCAGGTTGACAGAAGTCTCAATTACGGTTCAAAAGTACTGATATGTCCTCTGTTTTGTGTGCCAAATATACGCGCCTTTAATTGACCGCATGCCCATCAGTTTAAATAAGTATACTAATGGCACTAAATCAACAATGATTCCAAAAAGTTTGATGCAAAATTCATTCTTACATTCTAACCATTCGTCGGCTGTGCACAGCAATGTCTGTACATCAAACGCGTTCTGCTTCAATAAATCTGGTTTCAACTGACTCCGTGTTCGCTTTAGGAGCGTCTTTAGCTCTTATTGGCCCCTCGGCATTTCTAAAAAATTGGCTTTTTAGAGTGCTGACTTAGGAAGGGAAAATTCCTTGGTAACGCAGTTTTAGATTTTACCCAATTTTTAGGAGGATTTTTTTTTACTGTTTTCTTTTTATGGTAATACGTTAGTTTAGGGTACTTGCTTTAAATTAGCCTCTTAAAAATCTCTTATTCGGCACTAACCTCTAGGTCATAAATGGCTGTATATTTCTTTACCTCCTGTTATTTCAAAATGTTTTAACATAAAATATAACATTACAACCCAAATTAAAATACAGTAGAACAAAGATTTAAAATTCTATTAAATTTCAAATTCCAAAAACAAAGATCAGAAAAAAAAAAAAAATTCAAAAAACTGTTGTTCATACTGCTTGTAATTCATATTTTAAAACTTTATGCATGAATGAAATTTATAAATCTAGCGCTTTCTTTTAAAACCAATTAATGTAAGTAAATGATACTGTTTTTGCAATTAAATGATAATAACAACACATCTTTAACTTAATACAACTTGTATAAAATAAAAAAGGTCCTCTTATAAAACTATCATTAATTTTAAAATGGTTTCAACTTTAGCTGTGGCCTCGCAGCATTTGGCCGTGATGACCGAATAAAGACGGAACTGTCTGCTACTCCTACGATACTTTGTTTTAATACTGACATAATAATTTAGCCTCCGTTTCAGATCTGCTGGCGAAACATTATTTAATTTGAATAAGTCCTTGAAAAAAAATTGAAAAGTGTATCTAATACAGATTTTTGATTTTTTTTGTTTTTTTTTGTTTACACTTTGTTTGCGTTTTTCATAAATACTTTCATACATGACAAGCTGACTAAAGGCCCTGGAGGAAAAATAAATTGTGAAGCTCCTGTCATCTATACAATCGGATTGTAAATACAGTTGTATAGACTTTTTGATATTTAACAAGTATTTAAGACGGGTAAATTATTTTATTTTATTTTTTTTTTTTTTGTGTTCTTTTTATTACATTATAAATAAGCATTTCGTTACAATATTTAAAATACAAATATATAATAATAAAAAATATATATATAAAAAAAAAATATATATATATATATAATAATATTCGTTATTAAATAATAAAAGAACGCGGGAACTTGTAGAAGACCATACGTTCTTGTCGTCGAGTACCGCTAAGAAATGATCGTGTTAAAATTTATAAGATATTTACAAGATAAAAAATAAGTTAACGAAGTAAGAAACTTAAAATATTCCGTTACAAATACAAGATACATTATTATATATTACAGTTGTTAATGATGCATATATAATTTTTATAAATCAATAGTTAAATAGGGGGTAAAAAGAAAGATCACTAAAAAAAAAAAATAATATCAAAAGTATATTGTTACATCTTCAATTGTAAAAATGAGTTCTTTAAGCTTTCGTTTAAAAGAAAAGTAGTTACTTTGATGAATAAAATCCTTAGTAAAATTTTTTAAAACTATTTTATTCCATAAGAATGGTCCGCGATAATCAATACAAAATTTAAAAAGATTTGTTTGAAAAATGGGCTGCTTAATAAAATTATCATTCCGCAAAATGTATTATTTATTATTGTATTAAATAAATGTATTAATTATTAGATCTTAATAAATTAAGTCTTAAATAAATGGTCGCTTCGTCGGAGTGACCCTGCTCTCAAATTGTTTTGCTCCATTAATAATCAAATGATATGGTGTTTAAAAATGAAAAACGAATAAAATTGACATTAATATTTTAATGTCAATTTTAATAATAAAATTGACATTAATATTTTAAATTTCTTTCAAAAAAAAATTTTTTTTTTTTTAATTTCCATATTTCGATTAAATCGACTTTAAATCAATTTTGTCGATTTCGAAAGTGTATTTGCTAATTTTAGAAAATATATATTAGTCGATTTAGTCGACAGTCGAGTTATTTAAAAGTTGTAGCAAAATGTGTTTTTATTGATTTTAGATTTCATTTAAATATGATAATTTCAGTATACTGCCAGCTAGCACACTTACGTTACTAGTATTCAGTGACAGTTTGTTAGACCGAAGCCATTGAACTAGATTTGACAAATCATGATTAATGTATTTGTTTATTTTTTTGTTTTTTTTTAACAACTTTTTGATAATAAGGAAATTGGTGGCATCAGCAAAATTAAAGTTCTTAATGTAAATTAAATTGTTAAATAAATTCTTAATTTCTAGTTTACTTAAGAGGATAAAATGATCAGCAGTGCTGAATGTTTTCTGCATATCAACAAACGCATCACAAAAAAAAGTTTTTTGTCAAGAACTATTCTGATAACCTAAGAAGTTTCAATGAATGCTTGCGCATGCAATGCTTGTTGCATGTGGTATGTGTTGTAGAATGCTTGCTGCACGTGGAATGTGTTGTAGAATGCTTGCTGCGAAACTCTTATTGGTGTTTGCAAAGACATTGATATTTACGAATAAAGTAATATAGTCTGTGATGCATTCAATTCAAATATTTCACCTATGTTTGACAGAAGCAAAATATGATGATAGTTAGTATGGTCCATTAGAGAACCCTTTTATAAAGTGGAATAGCTTAGCTATTTTGCAGACATGAGGTAAAGGTCCATTTTTAAAAGAACTATTAGTTATTGTGCTGAGAGGCTTGGAGATAAGATCGAAAAAAGTTTGAAAAGAAAAATCTGGGAATACTATAAGGATCTTAAATCTTTTGATTCCTCATTTTTCAGTGGCTGGATCTATTTAAAGTGTTCTAAAAACTCATTTTAATTGGTTAGATTTTAAAATAGGAGTTAATATTTGGGTTAATTAAATAGTCTGTTAAATGAATTTAGCAAACAAAATAGACAATATAGATTTTGAAATCAAAAACTATTAAAACGCTAGTTTATTTCTTTAAATTTCATATTCAAAAAATTCAAGAATCAAAAACGGAAACCCCAATTGATTTACCACCAAAAACTTATACTTCACAACGAGAAAAAATTCCAATTAAATTTTCGCAATTACAATACAAGAGCAGTTGTTTAAATTGATAATATATGCCGTGCAGGGTTGGTAACTAACAAATTTAAAATATAATCTAAATTTTTAGAAAAGCAAACAAAAAAATAAAACAAATATATCTTAAAATAATTGCGAGGCCATCCAGAGCAAATTTAAAACGAAGGCCTTTTGATATTGTTATGATATTGATATGTATACTGCAATTGTTGATGACACGTCCAACTTAAAATTAAAGTACTCTAAATACAGTAAAGAAAAAAAGTGGCAGACAGCTGTAATTGGAGATCAACTAGTTTTTTTTAATGGCATTGTTAACATTTTACCAATAGGAGCAGCTGCTGGTGATTGACGAAGATTGTAGAAGTTATGTTTTTTTACAAACACTTGATGACTTAAATATAAGCCCACTAAAACTGGCTTACTCTCTATTGAAATCTGCAACTTATTTAAGACTGCTTCCTAAGCACGCCTGCAATCAAGAAAACCTGAAGTAAAAGCGTTACATTAGGACAGTTTGTAGTGGCTTTCAGACATACGATTAAACCTCAATTTATACAACTTATTATTAATCCAGACAAATGTGCTGATGCAGTATCATGTTCTGGACCATCATGCATTGCTATTAAATCTATGAAGCATTATAGTAGCACTTTTACTCATGACTTTGATTTGGAGCGTTAGGTTTCAATTAAAAGTTTTAACCTTCACATTTGTACTCCAGAAGATCAGGTAAATTTATAGTTGTTGTTTCAAGTGATGGAAGTCCTGATGAAAATCCCAAACCATTGCAAGTTGCAATTGCAAAATTTATTAAATGGGATTTAAAAGCCTATCTAATAGGAACTTATACACCAAACTATTCAACATACAACAGGATTGAATGAAAAAAAAACTTTGCTAAAGCTGTAGAAACTTTAGATGAGGTCGGATTGATAGTTGATAGGTTGGATTAATAGTTGAGGTGATTGATAACTACTCTGATTGTGATGAATATGGTTAACATTCTCAACTGCTACCAATGACAGGGCAAGATTTAAAGTAGATTGCAAATCACATGATACAAAGTCAATATTTATAAATGATTGCTAAGTGTGATGTTGTAAATTGCTGGACATCTTGGCAAAGTTCCTGGAAAAAGTATTTTTGTTTTTTTCCAGTTCCAATTTTTTTTTCTCGTGTTGCGAAAGGATTTTTTATTCGTGCCGAAGGTAGCACGAAATATTGCTAAACCTTACTTTTCTTCTCTAGTGCAGCGAATCGGTTACTTAAAATTTTTAATGGAAACTTACTTTGATTTTCACTGTTTTGTACTTACTTTAATTTGTACATTCCATCAAATATTAATAAAAAAATGATCAAAGAACTTAAATAGAAAAGTCAAATTTGCAAAAATTATCATGCTTCAAATCCGAGAGAAAACACAATCGAAGCTTGAGTAGGGGCAGTTGATTCAATTCTGTTTTTAAGGCTGATCTTTTTAGGAATGCTTTTGCCTTTTAGATTAGTTGCATTTTCCAATTTTTTAGTGGTTCTCTCATAAGAATTAGTTATATTATCAAGTAGGATTTTCTTACAGTTTTCGGTTGTGAGATGGTAGTTGTTACTTGTTTAATCTTAACAGCACCTGCGTATATTTACAAAAGAAGTAAACAGTTTAAAAAAAATTCTTTTTATAATAGTGTCAACATATTTCACAAATGTGTAAAATATTACAGCTGTTACGATATTTATGTAAATTAACTTTTTATAAATTGAAGTTTATTAATTTGATCATTTATTTCTGATAAGTCTTTATTGATAAAACTCAGTATAAAATAAAATAAATTGATAATTGATTTTCTACTAATTTATGTTAAGTTTTTTAATATAATGTAGAGTACACTAAGTTAAGTTAGTGTATTCTACAAGTAGCGATCAATGTACTTAAAGAAAAGAACAATAATAAATTAATAAAAACACTTATCTAAATTTCTTCTACAGTCTGTTTCACCTTCAGCAGCTTCCTGATGAACCTGCTGAAGGTGAAACAGACAGTAGAAGAAACTTAGATAAGGTTTTTTACTAATATATATATATATATATATATATACATATATATATATATATATATATATATATATATATATATATATATATATATATATATATATATATATATATATATATATATATATACATACATATTGACATCATTGTATAAAAATAAACTTCAACTTCTTTGAAATTGAAAGATTCCATCGAGTTGGTAAGAAAAAATCATACGGTTGTAAAAAAAAGCAGAACCACTGAAGACATTGAAAACCACAATATTGGGGAAATATTTTGTTCAAATTTTGAAAGTTTTGCATAAACAAAGATTATAACGAGCATGAGCTAAGACTGCGAAAAAAATCTTTGAAATGAGGCAAAGGTAAGTTTGCTAAAGATATAAATAATAAGTTAATTAAGCATGAATTATAAATACAGTTTTTATCTTTTTATATATTATTCTTTAAATAAAGAAGATAAAATGGATTCTAACAAAGCTCCAAGTTTTGAGTCTAGTTTTATAATACTTTTTAAACTAATAACTTTTCATAGGACAATTAATCCGATCCTGGTCTAAGTTATTTTACTGAACGTGATGATTTCATAAATTAATGAAACTTTTATACTCAAGAGATTAATGTATTTATTGATCAAAATAAAATCAATGAAACACACATCAATATGCAAAGTTTAAGAAAACGTTTTAAAGTTTTTAGGAATTCTATGAAACTCAAAGTCGTTTTAATATTATTTGATTAATAGAAACTTGGTGCAGTTTTGATGACATATATGTATTTACTAATTCCGAATTATTTTATTTTAATTTCGTTTGCACAAAACATATAAGCATAGCAGAGGCGTTCTTATTTGCATGTAGCATTGGTAATGACCAGAATTACACAATCAGGTGCCCTTAAATAAAAGTTTTTAACGAATTTTTCAAAAGGATTTATAACTTTTTTTTAACTCTCATATCTGAAAATAATATATATCTAATCATTTTCTTATATTCTTTTCTATAAATATTGATAAAAATAGTACTTAATGAAAAATCTATATTGATAAGATATATTCATATATTAAATAAACATTTAATGAGAAACAAAATCTGCTTTAATGAGTTATATTTTTAAAAAAGGGGTACCCATAAAGTACGCACGCAGTAAAACCATCCCCAATCCTCCTCAATAATATTCTTGGCAGGTTTAACGTTCCCTCTATAATTCAGGGAACTGATTTACAAAGAACTTTTCTTCTAATTTGGCTTTTGAATCTTATAGCCATACTCTTCCTTCCATTTATATTAAACAGTTTTGCCCATTGTGAGATATTCAAATCATTCCAGGTTCCGTTGCTAAAGTCATATCTCAATTAAACTCTTCTACGGTCAAGACAACATTCCTGTCATAGTCTTACAAAATGGTTCTCTAGAACACTTTTGAAATCTCTCTAAACTATATAATAAGTGCTTGACTGAATCTTGTTTTTCTGCTAGCTGGAAAACGGCATCAGTGGTTCTAATTTTTCAAAACTCTGGAGAACATTCTAACCCCTCTAACAAACAGTGAGAAAACTGAATTATTATTAAACTAAAAAAATAAACACTTATAACCCAGTGGGCACAGGACCTAAATAAGACGTCTTTTGAATGTTCAAAAGACGTCCAAAACGTTCAATAGACGTTTAAAAGACTTTTTTATGTCCTGTGCCCACCGGGAAAACCCCTTTTATCTTTTTATTGTTTTTAACAGTTATTTTCAATGTTGATAGAAATCGTACATTTTGTTTTGCAAGGACGTATAAATGGATGAACGTTTAACGCATTTGTTATAGATCAAAGTTCTATGCGGGTATAAGTATTAGTGTCATTTTTTTACAAATTAAATCGGCATTTAGCCGACATTTTTGCTTTGCTAACTTCTTTCAGTAAAGATTTTTTAACCCGTAAAATATTAACTTTTGGCAAATATAAATCCATTTTATATAATTAAAAATGTCTCATGTGTTTAAAAATTTTTATTTGATGAACAAGCTTAAAAACTTAGTTGTAAAAAACTTTGATGTCAAAAGTAACGTTTTTGTAAAAATGTAATATATGATAAACTAAAATGAATATATATATATTTTTTTTTTATACATATTTATTTTACAACTACAAAGTATTTACAAGTAACCAATCACAGATTGGCGGTAAAGGTATGCAAATATAAAGTTCGAAATATACGAAGTAAATAAAAGTATAGTTGCATACAACTCCGAGACATGATTAAAATAAATACCAATTATAACAATATAACAACGTGTACGTAAAAATAATCCGAGAAATATATCTCTATATTATTCCAATTAAAATAAAAAATACAATAAATAAAAATAAATCTGCTGATTTTTCGGAGGAGTGTTAAGATGTTTCGCTATAAGTTTATTTACTACATTTACAAATAATGTTAGTGTATAAATATGATAAAAACAAAATTTGTGTAAGATTGAGAAAAAGAATTACTTATTTGCAGTTATAGGAAGCATGCAGAAGACTTAAGTCAGTCTTGTCATTGAGTATCTTTTTCAGAGACGTGTAATACACATAAAAAATTAGTTGCATACGTGTATATATGTATGTGTTACATACATACCATGTTATTAATATTATTTTTTTATTTGATTTGTATTAAAAGTTAAGTTACATTTATTTATTTTTTTATTCAAATTTAAAAAAATTCCTTACAGTTGTTTCATTTGATTATTGTAGTTTTTAGCTTTATTTTCAGAGTGTTCGTTGTTTAAGTTTAATAGTGATTCGTTTCTGGAAACTAATTTGTTAAATAAATAGGGAGCACGATATGTAATTGAGAATTTTGAGTGTCTTGTTGTTTCAAAAGGTATCTTAAGGTTGCCTGTTGCTCTTGTATTGTATTTATTTATATTGTTTTTAAAAAACGGTGTTGTAAAATATTCTGGAACCAGACTTAGTTTGTATTTAGATATGAAAAGTATATTTTGAAGAACATTTATTTGAAATGTATTTAGTGCGCTCATTTGTTACAGTAAGGGTTGAGCATGAGTAAATTTGTTTTTGTTGTATACTAGTCTTAGAGCGTGTTTTTGACGTAAGTAAAGTGGTTCTAATTTAGATTTGTGGGTACTGCCCCATGCTATATTGGCATACATGAGATAGCTATGTATGAATGAAAAGTAGATAAGTTTTAGTATATTTTAGTATATTGTAAATATTGTAAAGTGAAAAGTATATTGTAAAGTGTAAAGAATTTTTTACGTGTTGTCGGTCATATCATAGATCATTTATAGATTGAACTAGAAATTGTTGGCAATCATTACTTTCTACATTTTGATTTTACTAATTTCTTAAAGATTTAAACTTCTCACTTATGGCGGAAATCATATTTTCTTTTGTCTCAAAACTTCCTTTTGATACTTTTAGGTATTTGAGTTTTCTTAACAAAATAGTAAAATGTATTAATGACTATACTTAACATAAAAGTTTTTTTTATTTAATTGGTCATAGTTTTATTTATCTAAAAAGGTCAGATAATTATATGAAATTTAAAATTTGTTGATGAATATAGAAAGTTTTGTTGAGAAAATGTAAAAAATATTTTATCAATATATATATATATATATATATATATATATATATATATATATATATATATATATATATATATATATATATATTATTTGCCGACTCTACGGTAGCTTTTAGAGAACTTTATCAACAGCTGTTGAGTCAAGTTTTCTAACACTAAAAAAGCAATACAAATGAAGTATCCAACACAAATTACGATACAAAAACATAAACGAAGGACCAAAAAATATTAAACAAGAACAGTTAAATCTAGTACCATTGACCTTGCTAGCACTAAAACTTTTGTCTTTTGTAATTTCTTACTTAGTTAGTTAACTTTGTAACTTGTTTTCCAGACAACTCTAGTTTCATATCATTTCTACTTGATTTGTCTTATACCTTATTGGTGCTCAGATACTTCAGTTTTGGTGGTTTATATTATGATATAATCTCACTAAAACTTTTATTTTGTAATTGTTTTTATCAGATTCATTACTGTATATATATACACCTTACTAATAACTTAAAGCTGGCTCGAATTTTTTTTTGTGATTTTTTTTGTTGTCTCTTTCCAAAAAATACACCTCCTTTATAATTTCTAAGGTTTAGACAGAGTCGATTTCAAGTCGTACTTCGCGCTAAACCATGGATTTCTCCGTTTTTTGCAGCTGTTATTTATGGAGTTAAATTTGTACACATTGTCGACATTTTTTTTTTCTTTTACACAAAAACTTATAACATCTTGTTAAAAGTGCAAGTAGTTGATGAAAAAAGATAATGTTTGACTTTAAGGTCAGTTATTCTCATGTTACTAAAGCAAAACCTAACTAAATCCCTAAAAACTCAATTTTTTTCTTAAAACTAAAGTTTTAAAAACTATTTGAAAAACTTAATAATATTGCTAACAAAAGAAAGTCAAACATTCAATTTCTCATACATCGGTCTGATTGTATAACCTCATCAATAGGTAAGGCAAAACTATTAGCAAAGAACCTTTTCTCTAATTTACTTCTAGAATCTAAAGACTACACTCTTCCTGTCATTCCAGAGAAGCAGATTGATTCATTGTTAGACATCTAAATTACTCCGACTTTTGTTGTTAAAGTCATTTCTCTCTTAAATTCTACTACAGCTTGTTGCATGGGAACTATTTCTTTCATAGTCTTACAAACGTGCTCTCTAGAACTCTTTTCTCACAAACGTGCTTTCTTTAAAACTCTTTTCTCACAAACGTGCTCTATAGAACTCTTATCTTACAAACGCGTTTTCTAAAACTCTTTTCTCACAAACGTGCTTTCTAAAACTTTTATCTTGCAAACGTGCTTTCTAAAACTTTTATCTCACAAACGTGCTTTCTAAAACTCTTATCTCACAAACGTGCTTTCTAAAACTCTTTTCTCACAAACGTGCTTTCTAAAACTTTTATCTTACAAACGTGTTTTCTAAAACTCTTTTCTCACAAACGTGCTTTCTAAAACTTTTATCTTGCAAACGTGCTTTCTAAAACTTTTATCTCACAAACGTGCTTTCTAAAACTTTTATCTCACAAACGTGCTTTCTAAAACTCTTATCTCACAAACGTGCTTTCTAAAACTTTTATCTTACAAACGTGTTTTCTAAAACTCTTTTCTCACAAACGTGCTTTCTAAAACTTTTATCTTGCAAACGTGTTTTCTAAAACTCTTATCTTACAAACGTGCTTTCTAAAACTCTTATCTCACAAACGTGCTTTCTAAAACTCTTTTCTCACAAACGTGCTTTCTAAAACTTTTATCTTACAAACGTGTTTTCTAAAACTCTTTTCTCACAAACGTGCTTTCTAAAACTTTTATCTTGCAAACGTGCTTTCTAAAACTTTTATCTCACAAACGTGCTTTCTAAAACTTTTATCTCACAAACGTGCTTTCTAAAACTCTTCTCTCACAAACGTGCTTTCTAAAACTTTTATCTTACAAACGTGTTTTCTAAAACTCTTTTCTCACAAACGTGCTTTCTAAAACTTTTATCTTGCAAACGTGCTTTCTAAAACTTTTATCTCACAAACGTGCTTTCTAAAACTTTTATCTCACAAACGTGCTTTCTAAAACTCTTTTCTCACAAACGTGCTTTCTAAAACTTTTATCTTACAAACGTGTTTTCTAAAACTCTTTTCTCACAAACGTGCTTTCTAAAACTTTTATCTTGCAAACGTGTTTTCTAAAACTCTTATCTTACAAACGTGCTTTCTAAAACTCTTATCTCACAAACGTGCTTTCTAAAACTCTTTTCTCACAAACGTGCTTTCTAAAACTTTTATCTTACAAACGTGTTTTCTAAAACTCTTTTCTCACAAACGTGCTTTCTAAAACTTTTATCTTGCAAACGTGCTTTCTAAAACTTTTATCTCACAAACGTGCTTTCTAAAACTTTTATCTCACAAACGTGCTTTCTAAAACTCTTTTCTCACAAACGTGCTTTCTAAAACTTTTATCTTACAAACGTGTTTTCTAAAACTCTTTTCTCACAAACGTGCTTTCTAAAACTTTTATCTTGCAAACGTGCTTTCTAAAACTTTTATCTCACAAACGTGCTTTCTAAAACTTTTATCTCACAAACGTGCTTTCTAAAACTCTTATCTCACAAACGTGCTTTCTAAAACTCTTTTCTCACAAACGTGCTTTCTAAAACTTTTATCTTACAAACGTGTTTTCTAAAACTCTTTTCTCACAAACGTGCTTTCTAAAACTTTTATCTTACAAACGTGTTTTCTAAAACTCTTTTCTCACAAACGTGCTTTCTAAAACTTTTATCTTGCAAACGTGTTTTCTAAAACTCTTATCTTACAAACGTGCTTTCTAAAACTCTTATCTCACAAACGTGCTTTCTAAAACTCTTTTCTCACAAACGTGCTTTCTAAAACTTTTATCTTACAAACGTGTTTTCTAAAACTCTTTTCTCACAAACGTGCTTTCTAAAACTTTTATCTTGCAAACGTGTTTTCTAAAACTCTTATCTTACAAACGTGCTTTCTAAAACTCTTATCTCACAAACGTGCTTTCTAAAACTCTTTTCTCACAAACGTGCTTTCTAAAACTTTTATCTTACAAACGTGTTTTCTAAAACTCTTTTCTCACAAACGTGCTTTCTAAAACTTTTATCTTGCAAACGTGCTTTCTAAAACTTTTATCTCACAAACGTGCTTTCTAAAACTTTTATCTCACAAACGTGCTTTCTAAAACTCTTTTCTCACAAACGTGCTTTCTAAAACTTTTATCTTACAAACGTGTTTTCTAAAACTCTTTTCTCACAAACGTGCTTTCTAAAACTTTTATCTTGCAAACGTGCTTTCTAAAACTTTTATCTCACAAACGTGCTTTCTAAAACTTTTATCTCACAAACGTGCTTTCTAAAACTCTTATCTCACAAACGTGCTTTCTAAAACTCTTTTCTCACAAACGTGCTTTCTAAAACTTTTATCTTACAAACGTGTTTTCTAAAACTCTTTTCTCACAAACGTGCTTTCTAAAACTTTTATCTTACAAACGTGTTTTCTAAAACTCTTTTCTCACAAACGT
Organism: Hydra vulgaris; assembly: GCF_038396675.1. Taxonomy (NCBI): domain Eukaryota; kingdom Metazoa; phylum Cnidaria; class Hydrozoa; order Anthoathecata; family Hydridae; genus Hydra; species Hydra vulgaris. Next base: position 5,312,558 of record NC_088926.1, on the reverse strand, counting down.
GCTTTCTAAAACTTTTATCTTGCAAACGTGTTTTCTAAAACTCTTATCTTACAAACGTGCTTTCTAAAACTCTTATCTCACAAACGTGCTTTCTAAAACTCTTTTCTCACAAACGTGCTTTCTAAAACTTTTATCTTACAAACGTGTTTTCTAAAACTCTTTTCTCACAAACGTGCTTTCTAAAACTTTTATCTTGCAAACGTGTTTTCTAAAACTCTTATCTTACAAACGTGCTTTCTAAAACTCTTATCTCACAAACGTGCTTTCTAAAACTCTTATCTCACAAATGTGCTTTCTAAAACTCTTATTTCACAAACGTGCTTTCTAAAACTTTTATCTTGCAAGCGTAGTCTCTAGAACTCTCTTCTTACAAAAGTGCTCTCTAAAACTTTCTTATTTACTATTGAACTATTGAAGAATTGAATCTTGATTTCTTGTTTACAGGAAAGTGACATCTGTGGCTCTAATTTTTTTAAATTTAGAAATTATAACTGCAGTATTGAATTCTTCCCTTCAATCAAAGTAACTTCTGGAATATCAAGAGGGTTCATCCTTGATTCTTGTTGTTATGTAATCTATTTATATATTTTTATATTTATATATAATTCATTTTAATAATTTTCCTAATAATCATACTAAACTTTATTTTTTATTAAGTTTCTATCTTTTATTAATTTTCTATTTGTTTTTAAGTTTCTATTTTTTATTTTAATTGTATTTGTTATTATATTTCTATTTGTTATTAAATTTCTATTTGTTATTAAATTTCTATTTGTTATTAAATTTTTCAATTTTATGTGGTTTGATTAGTCAAATTAAAAATTTTAATGTAATCAAATTTGGCACTATATGATTTGTAACAGCTTTTAACAAAAGAATTATAATACAGCTGAAGCGAGAACAAAGTAAAAATGCGTTATTTTTTAAATAACAGTCTTTGTAGTAACATAATTTTCAACTAAATACCGCATAAATATCGTTATTTAAAGTTAAGTAAGCACATTTTACCTTTTTTTAAAATTATCTATTTATATTGTTTTAAGACGTCACACAGTGGGTCAGAATTCACTTTTACTGGAAAAAATTCATAACTAATTTAATTTTAGAGATATATTTACTAAAATCAGTATGAGTACTAATATGATGTCTTTTTACGAAGGTTAAAAATTTTTATTTAGTTGCTATGGATACCTTTATTTTATAAGTGCTATATTCACTAAATTTAGCAAGAGTACCAATATAAGATCACACTTCTTACAAAAGTGATAATTTTTTAAATTTAGTTGCTATGGATACTTATATTGCATAGTTACCGGATACTTTTCTTAGTTACAATGTGGTAAATTGATATTTGAATATTTTATCGGATTTTTGACCCACCTATATTGAATAACAAGTATTTAGGTAAATAATGTTTTAGTAATAATAAAAGCAAAAAGTAGTGCAAGAAAACATTGTCAATTTTAAGCTACATCAAAAAATTATAAAACAATAATATCGTTTAAAAATTGTTTAAGTAATTGTAAAACATCTGAAGGAAATGCTTTATGATTTGTTTGGTGTGATGTTGATTTACGCAGTGATGAAATAACAGGATCACTGGAAACTAGGAGTCTATTGATAAGATCAGTATTTGTTGCTCATCTGAATGTTTTCGGCTGAAATTTTTGCGATAAAATTTGAAGTCTTTATTTCTAGCCTCTTGAGCATCCTCTGACATAAGTCCGATAGGTAATGTAAGACTTTTAATTATGTCACATTCATGTATCAATACTTTGTGAACTGATTGAGCCATGTAATTTCAAGGATAAAGGGACACATATAGTCTAACAGTGTCAAAACAATAATCCTTGAAATTTTAAGCAGTCCATTTCATATCCTGAAGAGAGCGTTACCAAGATAATATAAAATCTGAGTATAAGGTTTTGATCAATACCCAGAATTTCAGCTGTTTGTTCATATGCTGCAAAAGCACGCCTTGAAGTATTGCCATCATTGCCATTTTTAGGGAAATCAACAATAAGTCCCACTTTGTTCATAAAATCAGTCTGAATCTTTTGTTTAGCTACAGATGCCTTTTCTTTGTGTTCTTGCTGTTGCTTGCCACTTTCTTGTTTCTTTTTTATATGCAATGTGCAATACCATCTCAAAAAATCGAATCCATGCATGAATACTGGAAAGACCATATTTGAACTCTCTGTTAGTATAATTTATATTAAGGATATCAAGACTACTCACATTTTTTGGAGAGACACCACACACTGAACAGCATTGGTAATATCGTTTGAACCTTCTCAACAACCATTGTAAGTTCAATAATACAATTCACTTCCATAGAAGATCTGCAAATTTATATCTCACTTTTAATGTACTGATCTTCTTCAATCACAGATTCCTTGGATTCCATTTTGTATGCAAATCTTATGGGTCTACAATAGGCTGTGTAGGACGACATTTGATTTCTCCAAATAGACACCTTTTCGTTGCTGTTGTTAAATCTAGTCAAATCCAATGGGACTAGACAAATAATAAATAATGATTCTTCACGCTTTAAATTTCTGTTAATGTCAGGTTCTGATAAAACTTTATATAAGTGCTTTGATCAGTAGCACCATCAAAACCAGCCTTACACGTGAGTGTCATTGTTTTTATTGCTTTGTCGTTTAATGTCAAGTGCCTTAGAACAGGTTCCTGAACTGCACAGATTCTTTAGAAAGTATGAATCATTAAATCTTTTAAAAGAACTAAAGCGGAATAGTCTTCCACTGTTATATTTGCAGGATAACATTTCAATTTTGCATCTCTGACATCATTGTAAGCGTGGTAGATATTATATTCTTTCTCTAAGGCTTCGCTTCTAATCAATTGATAGGAAACTTTTGTCAGACTTAATTATTAAAGCCTGTGCTTCGTCTGCTGAATATTTAGTTGCATTACCTGTATTGGAAATATTTAAAACGTTCTTGGCAGCAATAACAATAGATTCATCTCTAAATATTTTTATTAGCAGCAAAAAATAATTCATTGGATGAATGAGATTCAATTAAACAAGCCGTTTTTTAGTTTTATTAGAACTTTTACCAAATGCAACTGGTTTTCGACCACGTCTACTTGCAGTTGGTTTATTGTCTTTTTTTCTGACAATTAAATATTCATTAAGCCAGTTCACAAACTTCTTTTCAAAATTTTTGACAGAATAGTTTGCAGATTTCCACTTTTTTTTATACAAATAAACAAACCATTTAACAGTATGTCTAAACTAAACGTTTTAAAATTCAGCAAATTTTGGCTGAATAAATTTCAATATATCTTCAGTAATATTTTGTTTTAAAATACTAAGACTGTTTTTTGGAGTATATTGTGAATGTCCAAGTTTAATAAACCATATCTAAATAATTATTGTAACAAGTATTTTGTAATTAAAAGTTTAATGTTACCATATATATGTCGCGTGGACTACTAATTCTTGTTAGTAATTAAGGTAGCAGATCCCCTTGAAATAAAGTTGCTTAAATTGTTGTAATGGAGCATCAATTGCAATTAAATTCTATTTTGTATCAATTAAATATTTTTATGATTATTTTGAAATTTTTTTAAAAAAAGTAACCAGGGAGTAGTTAGACATTTAAGCAGCCATTTTGAAAAACTTTTAAACAAGATTATAAAATTTTGGTAAATGCTACTGACTCCTAATTTTCAAGGTATGTTAAGAGAACTATTAACTAGGATTTCAAACACTTTTGTGTAAAACGGGTAAATATTTCAAAAGATAATAAAATAAAAGATTTTTTTTTTAAATTAGTAAAATTAAGTACCTAAAAAAATAAAAAAATGTACTTAATATAAAAATTAGACCTTTTTTGAGGTACAAACCCCAGACAACACATCAAGGAACATTTCCTGAAAATTTCAAATCAAAATCTTCATTAGAAGTCGAGAAAACGTGTTTAATGTGTTGCAAAGTATAAAAAAAATGAAACACAAGAAAAATGCTTTTATAGATTTCGTAATAAAAAAATAAATAAAATTGTTATCATTCTAAAAACCACCAGCAGAGTATGTTCCTTCTTCATTTTCTTTATCTATGAATTCTTTTTTTATTGCTCTCAGCACCTTTCTTCTACTGATACCTGCTGTGGAAGTCTTTTTGGTCATATAACCTATTCGAGTTGAATTTTTTTTAATTGTCCTAATGTGCATAAATCGACCGGTTTTTATCTGCAGTTTTTTAAAAACTTCATATAGCTCAGTTGCTCCATCATTAAACTCTAAAACAGCAGATGATACAGCTATTTCAAGAGTACTTCGGCTAACATAAACATCTTTAGGACCTGTTTTTCCAAATGAAGTTGTTGATCGCTTCGTTATTATTTTGCGTCTGTCCATGCAAACACTTGGATAATAATTCATCTCTGCTTAAATCTTGAAAGATAAGTTTCTGTTATTGCTAATGGAAGATTTAATTTAGCTTTATAATTCGATTTACCTGTTAATTTATTTGACTGCCACATGCACCAGCTGTTTATACATCGAGGACAAAATTTATGCCGTTCTGCTTCATCAATAATATTTGAGTTATGGAAAAATGTTGCCCAAATACTCTTTTTCATTTCATAAATGCTGTTGAGATTTTGTCTTAATGCAGTTCCATAATAGTTCTGCAAAGTATTTATGGCTTTATCTGTTAATTGTCCGTTACCCATTATTTTCTCCCCATCAGACAGTATATTTAGTTTCATTAATTGACGCAAGTTTCGCAATCGTGTTCCCATACGCTTTTGAACATGCCCAATACACTCTTTTTTATCAATACTAACATTAGGTCCATATGGTTCAGACTTAATAACATCATTATACTAGGATGTGTCTCCATCTTCAATATAAGATGTATACCTTAGTTTGTACTTCTCCACAGATCGTCCAAACATTTCAATGGCACCCACAGATTCCATTGATCCTGAAGATTTTACGTGGATAATAAGACAATTGTGATTATTTTGCCAGTTATTATAACCAGGTTCATTCTTTCTTTTGTTCCAATATTTGCAACCTTTGCATTGTTTTTGTAAAACAAAATGGTCAATTCATTTTTGATTATTTGTTGATATCAAAGTTACAACACCGTTAATGGATGTGTAACCTCTTTTTTGCCATGTACCATCTACAGAAACATATCAATCAAAAATACTTACATTATGACTTTTATCATCCAACAAAACAATATCATATGTCTCTTTTGCAGCATTCAACATGCAACTATTAGCTGCTTCAACATAAGCACTGTGGAGTGACTTTTTAATTTTACCATAGTTTTTTATTGTCATTGGTCTTGGCATATTCATGCAACGATTATAGAAGTATAACCTTTTCCTATTTCTCGAAAAGCAACAACAATTTGTGCATTGACTTCTGAACTTCTTTTATTTACTACTGAAGTTTGGAATGTGTCTATAACTTCGTCACAGTTTTTACAAAAAATTTCAAATTGCAAGCAAAATCCCTTTTTTTTTCCAGGTTTTCTTGCAAAATAATTTTATTTCCACATTTAGGACAACAAATATATTTACTAAATAACCTTTTTAAGATGGAAAAGTTCATAATAAAGTTATAATTGTTTTCATAATCATCATTCTTATCCTCGACATTTTGAGTAGCATTCATTTTCGAAAATAACTTCTTTGCACTTGAACAACATGCAATTGATAAAGGTAAAGTATTTTTCTGTTTTTTGTTGCATGTGTACTGATTGCCTTTGAACTTATATTTACTTTTTCTAATTGTTTTTTCTGAAAGTTCATGCTGTGGAATCTATCTTAAGGTTGTTTTTTAATAAAATTAAGCAAACAAGATGTTTTTGAGACTTAAATTTCATCCAAACTACTGATTAAAAAGTAAAAAAAACCTAAAAACAAACTCGTTGCTATGGCGGTAACTAAGGAAGTCTGAAAACTGAGGTGCACTAAAACATAATTACTTAAAAAACTAAATTAAATTACAAGTAAAAGTTTACATATTACCAATCTCTGTTAAATTCTGCATCGAAATCAAATTTAAAAAATTTTGTAAATTTTTTTGACTCTTGTGGGCGTCTGCTACCTTAAGTTACTACACAAGTTTTAGTAATTAAAATTAAAAGTAATTATATTACTGTTAGTGTTAGTAATTGAAATACTAACAATAACAGAAAATATGTTGTTGCTATGCTATGCAAAGTAAGGTATCCATAGCAACCATAAAAAATTAACGTCATAAGAATTGTGAATCTCATTTTAATACATACCCCCAATATTGTGTACTTAGCGCAAATAAAATACTGTTAAAACAACGTTAATGTAAAAATGAGTTAATGCTGTGCAAAATTTAGTACCATAGCAACGAAGTTAAAACATAAATAAAATCTGTACGGGGATTTAAGGGGACGAGCAATCAATTAAAACTCGATTGAAGCATCATATAGCTTAAATAAATGTAAGACAGCATATGGCAAATTGTGGTAATCATTAGTTATAGTGCGGCAAAAAATAAATTTCTTAAGGAATTTTTTTTTTTCAATCTGTGATTTTCAAAGTATTACTGAGATATCATGCTATGACAAATTTATTTCACTCATTAGTTTTTCTTATCTCTAAATACTCGAGAATAACATGTACTAAGTTTTTGTTTCAAAAACGTAGATGTAATTGAAATATAATACAACGTTGATGTCACCGTTAATTACTTATTTATAACTTTTTTTTTTAATTTCAATATTCAAATGTTTAGAGCCCTGGTAACTAAGGGATTTAATACAAATAAATTTTAAATAAATTTCTCCTAATATATATAGATACTAAAATTAAATAAGTTTTCAAGATAAGGCAACTAAAATTTTTCCAGTTTTGTCTACCTACTGGCCCACTGTGCGTCATAAACAATTAAAGCATTGCAAATAAAAAATGGAAGTTTAGAAAAGTTAGCAAACAAAGTTTGTATTTAGAGATGTTGTATTTTCTATTGAGATTTTTGAACGACTAATAATAAATTTAAAGATTTTAATTGAATAAATGGCTTAATGAGAATTAGTAGTATTTTTGCCGGATTTTTAAAGAGGTATTTTATATCTCTATATGTAAAATATAGTATATCCAGCAAAAAAGCTACAACACAAAATAAAATCCATGAGAGATATAATAAGTTCCTAGCCGAAAAACCAAGTATTGAGGTATTCAAGAAAAGATTACTATATGTAGAGTGTGATTTATGTTGTGATATATACTTGATAGTTCAAACTGAAGTTAAAAACTTATTTGGTCAAAATTAAAAGAGTTTTCCAAATCGATTACAGCGTTCAAAGGTTCATATTACATTATAAAACTTTTCTTTTTCAATGTAAAGGTGCCATTTTTTATTGCTGTTGCTAAAATTGTTCAACTAAGACCACAATTTTAAACAATTTTTGTCTTTGTTGTTCCTCCAACTAGTCTATTATTCCTCCTTGTTTTAACAAAACTCAGTTGTTTACTGATAAAATATTAATTAATCTTAGGAAAAGTTTACAGGAAAATCCATTTTACTGTAACTGTTTCGTTATATTTGACGAACATTATTCATCTAGTTTTTTAAACATTTTTTATTTGAAATTCTCTGCAGACGTTTTTACGATGACTTTACAGTATTAAAATCTTCTTTTACCCATTTTTCTTATTACTGATTTTTTTTTTTAAATCTGTAGGTTTGTCGTTATTAAAATACTCACAACTTTTGTAATTGGAAAACAAACACATGCAAAGGACATGAAGAGGACATACGATTTTTTTATCGCCAAGCCCCTAATAACTGTAAATTTTATATATCACATATATAAACATAGAAATTTGCCTTCTTATATATATATATATATATATATATATATATATATATATATATATATATATATATATATATATATATATATTATTATTATTATTATTTTTATTATTATTATTATTATTATTATTGTTATTGTTATTATTATAGTAATATTCTACATTAGAAGCTTAACTTCTATTTATATATATATATATACATATATATATATATATATATATATATATATATATATATATATATATATATATATATATATATATATATATATATATATATATATATATATATATATATATATATATATATATATATATATATTGCTACTCATATAATAAAAAAAATATACATAAGGCATGTTATCGGAAAAATCTGTCCACCTTTTGCGGTGCGGTAAAGCTAGTTAACGGTCGTTTTTTGAAATTATTTTTTTGTGTGTGGTAGTGTTTGTATAATAGAACATTTTGGTAGAAAAAAATAATTATAAATATTATTTAGTTTCAAAATGTCAACCGAGCAAACTAAACAAAGATTTTTGATTGTGGACAAACACTTAAAAAATCCAACTTTATCGAATAAAAAGTTTGCGAAATCATTAAAAATATCAAGAAGAACTGTAGATACTGTTCTTAAACGGTTTACAGAACAGAAAACTATTCAGAGAAGACAAGGAAGTTGTCGAAAAAAACGCACAGCAAATCCTAAAGCTCTCGAACGGTTGGAGACTTCATTGGAAGAACATCCTGATTTGTCTGATAGATATCGAGCGAAAAAACTGAAGGTTTCCAATTTTTTTGGACACAAATGGCGACAGAGACTTGGATATCAAAGTTTTAAAGTAGTTAAAATGCCAAATCGAAACGATAAACAAAATTCAACCGCAAAGAGTCGAGCTCGAAAGTTGTATGACAACTTGTTAACAAAACATAATGGATGCATTTTGATGGATGACGAAACTTATGTTAAAATGGATTTTAGACAAATTCCTGGTCAGTGCTACTATGCTTCTAAAATAAGAGAAAATGTGAGTGATAAATACAAGTATGTAATGACTGATAAATTTTTGAAAAAATTGATGATTTGGCAGGCACTTTGCTCTTGCGGCAAAAAATCGCCAATTCATGTTTGTTTGGGCACAATGAAATCTTCGGAATACGTGAAATGTTGTCTTTCTCGAATAAAACGACTAATTAAAGCTCATAGAAGTACTTCAGTATTGTTTTGGCCTGGTTTAGCCACAATACATTACTCAAAAGATGCTCAAAAGTTTTACGATGATAATGGAGTGATGTTGGTTCCGAAAAAGAAGAATCCTCCAAACTGCCCCGAATTATTTCCTATTGAAAAATATTGGGCCATCATAAAAAAGAAATTGAAATTAGGTGGAAAAACAGTAAAATCAGCTACAGATTTGAAGAAAAAATGGGATTACGCTGCTAAAACTTACAAAAATCACTCTGTCCAGAAACTTATGGGAGGCATCAAAAAGAAAGTCAGAATTTTCTGTAAAGCTTAATTTTTTTGTTTTTTCCCTAATAATATGTAATCTTTACAGTCTTAATTTTTCAGAAATATATTGATTTAAATATATTTAAGCTTTCTTACATCCTTTTTTGATCAAGAAAGGTGGGCAGATTTTTCCGATAGCATGCCTTATATGAAAAAGGGTTACGTTAACTTGAATACGCAGAGTATATAAAGGAGTCACCAAAATCTTTTCACATTTTTCACAAGGCCAACATGACTTTAACAAGTTTAATTAACAAACATATTTCAGATAAACACGCTATAGCATGTCAAAAATATATAATTAATATATGGGAGATGTAGAAGTATAGAAACATAATTTAGTTATAGCACTTATAAAACTGATTTGCTTTACAGAATGTCTTTTTTGTTTTATATTCAAAATTGTCAAGAATATTAATACTACAATGACACCACCCTTCACTCCCTTGCTTATAACACGTGGTTAATTTATTATTTTATATTATGCTAAATTTGTAAAGAGAAGTTTTTGACAAAGGCAACATCGCATCTTCCCAAGTTTCTGATATGCAAATAAAATATAAATATATATATATATATATATATATATATATATATATATATATATATATATATATATATATATATATATATATATATATATATATATATATTTATATAAGCAATGCAAAATATTAACAAAGCAATGCAATAACACCATTTTCATAAAGCTTAGCGCTTCTAAGAAAATTTGCAAACGTTAAAACGACGTTATAGTTCAATAAAAAACGATAACAAAAAAGTTGTCAACTATAGGTTAGTTTTACTGTAATAATTTGTTATCTTTATGTTTATCTAGACATAAATTTTATATTTATATCTTTATAAACTGGCATTAAGAGTTTGCAATCTTTGTTTGTATAAAATATTTCAAAATCTATTATATAAAGGAGAGAACCTACCAAATACGAGATGATAGTGTTAACTTTCAATACTCCGCAAAACTAATTAATTTAGTAAGTCTAAATAAAACTAATATCTCGTAAAAATCGAAAATTTCCGTGTAAATTGGTAAAATATAAAAGTAAATTACTTTTTTATTTTATGCTAACCCCAGGGCCGTACCGAGCCAATTTTGCGCTTCGGGCAAGAAAAGAAAATTGCGCCCCCTCTTCCCCTCCCTCTTCCCCTCCCCCTCCTTAAAAAAAAAGAAAAAAATTAAACGAAAAAAATGATTTATTGATCACAAAATTTATCACATCAAACTATAAGTAAAATTTGTCATTAAGGTTGCACAAACCTTAGTTCAATGCCACTTTTCTGGCTTTTCTTGAGGCAAATTCACTAATGACATCATCAAAATCAATGTTGTTTGCCACTTCATTTTCAATTGAAATTATAGCCAAACAAGACGAACGTTCTTGGCCCATTGTTGACCTCATATAGTGTTTTATGAGCTTAAGTTTACTGAAACTTCTCTCACACGAAGCAACTGTGACTGGTAGGTGAGGAAGATGCGAATAGCATTTGTTGTGTTGGGATAAGCATCTGTCAAAGAATATTTATGAATGAGCTGCAAAACGTCGATCGAGCTAGATTTTTTAAAGTTGTCCATCAATGCGGCAGCTTGATATTCAAAGCTTGCCATTTCTGACTGGAACTCGGAAGAATCTAAATCTGCCTTTTTTCTTGAGTTCATCCACTGAACTTTTAGAGAGTGAATGCCCACTGAGGTAGTCAAAATCAGAGGATACAGCAGACATCAGCCTCAAACCGCCACTCTATTTGTGTAATAATGTCAAACAAAAGGTTGCACTTCCTCTTAATTGGAAAGCCACCATCAGTTCCGCTCTGGTTAGCTTTTTCTATGGCATCTTTGATAATATTGTCCACCCTCAAAAATTCTGAATGGAAGCCTTCAACCATTTCATTTTTTTTGCGGCAATGTCAATTGAAATGGTTTTTGACTGAAGCAGTTTGTTTTCCCGGTCAATTAGAGAAAGAATTTGACACCAGAAATCCAACAAACACAAAAAACTAAAATCAATATGAATGAGAAGTTCTTTTGCACTGCAACTGTGACAGCATTTGTCATGGAATTGTGGATAATGGATTCCAAAACTTGAAGAACGTCTTTGATTTTTCTGTGCAATGGTGTGATTGCTTCTTTTTTGGCAGACTACCTTGTGTCACTGTTTCCCTTTAATGAGATGGTCAACGTTTTCATCAGTTTTTCCCATCTTGACGTGGAGCTTAAAAAAAAGTTAAAGATGACTTGAACCTTTCCAAAATACGTAATCATGAGTTGGGAAACCTCAGCAGCATAAACACCAACAAGATTTAAAGTGCGAGCTGTGCATGGAACAAATCTTGCTGACTCGTTAATAGAATGGATGTGAGCTTTGACGCCATTGTATTTTCCAGACATATTAGCACCATTGTCATAGCCTTGGCCCCAGCAATCGGAAATGTTTAGATCATCCTTCTCCAATTTTTCAGTTATCTCTGTAGCAAGAACTTTTCCGGTTTTTTGGTGAGATTCAATGAAGTCCACAAAGCTTTCCTTAATTGTGCAGGTTTTATCACTGATGCGGACATATCTGATGATCTGAGTCATCTGCTCTTTGTGAGAGGTATCTGGAGTGCAGTCAAACAGAACAGAGTAGTATTTAGCTTCTTTGATGTTTGACAAAATTTCTTTCCTGACTTTCTGCCCAAGTAACTCAATCAGCTCATTATGAATTCAAGGAGAAAAGTAGGATGTTGTAGTTTTTTTTGCTTTAACGGATAATAATGGCTAATCAACTTAATTAAGCTCAGAAAAATGCCACTGTTTTGTTGACCGATATTTTCTGTTGTTCCCCGAAGGGCAAGATTGTTCTTGGCTCAGAACAAAATTGCATCAACAATCACTTTCAAGATGTCTCTCCGCTTTTTCATCTCTCCACTGGTAACTCTCTGCAGATCAGAATCCAGGGTTTTTCCTACCTTGAGGTTTTTTTGAAGAGTTTTCCAATCAGAATAGCATCTTTGGTGTTCATTGTTGTTGTCATGCTCAGCAATTCTTGGGTTTAGTTTTTTCCAGTCACAAAACCCTTTAGAAATTTCTGAGAATTTGTTGGTTTTTGTTGTTGAAAATAACAAACAGCAAAAACGAAATAAAGAATCTTTTTTATTGCTGTACTGCAGCTAAGTGCGAACAAATTTTTCACCATTGCACAGTGATTTAGAAACACTTAAAATTTGGCCAAAATACAGTTTTTTGAGTGGCGCAATTTAAATAATGTTATTAGCTAACTATTTTCTACAGCTTCTCATGATTTTAACGGTATAAAAAATAAGTTCTGAAATAAAAGATTCAAACGTTAATTTATGTTTGAAAGTGACCAAAAACAGCTTTTTTTTATCCATAAAATTTTATCATTTTTAAATCTTGATTTTCTCCCTAAATACAAAACGTTTCAATTTAATTTTCTACATATAAAAAGATAATAGATAACTTTATCTTAAATTATGAAAATATTTGAAATATGTATTTATACACGTTGTGAGAAATGCATTTTAAAAATGCAATTGTAACGAGTTTAAACTGATTTTTATAGTGCTAGGACTTTTTACCTTAGTCTTCCTTCGCGAAGCTGTTTCTTTTTTTAAAGAGAGTTTGTATCATTCTTTAAGAAACTAAAAAGTTAGCTGCCCCAACTTGCCCCATTTCGAAATTGTGTGGTTTTAAAAAGCTCATTTTATAAAAAAGTTAGCGATGTAAAAACTGTTACGACGTTTGCGCCCTCCCAATTTTGGCGCCTCATTTCGGAAAAAGTTTAACCTTATTTCGTTTCTTACCGGTTTTTACAAAGCAAAAAACTATTGTTTCGATTAGTACCGTATTTTTCACGAAACAAGAAAATTTTGTTTCATTTTGTACCATTTTTTGCGAAACTGTGTAAAAACTATTTCGTTTCATACCGATTTTATCAAAATAATATTTTTTACCGTTTTGTCTCGTTTCGTTTTGTACCGTTTTAACACGCAGATGCTTACAAATTAAGCAATGCAATAGGATCTGACGTCAAAAATTTAATAACATGAAGTCAAACTTTACCATGTGTCGAATTGACAAAGTAGGAAATCATTTTTATGCCGACATTTTGATGTAATTTCAGTTTTCTTATTTAACAAACTGTTGCCATTGTTTGAAATAGTTTCATATATTTCATGAAGGCATAACTTGCACGATTTTGTTGTCAGGTTATACGCTTCACATCTTCTAATTATTTTCCAACTAACCACAGGATTTTTATTATCATCTTTTAAGTTCCAAACCTCCTTTGACAGCTCTGTATCGTTTTTATATTTGGAGATATTAAATGATTTCAAGTGGTGAGCATTTCTCAGTTTAAAAGGTGTTTCACTAATACCAATGTATGATTTTTTTTATTGAAGAGTTATCCAAAGTGACGGTTGCTTGGTATACAATGTTGTTTGTCAAGCAGTTATTGAGTAAAGGACAATTGCTTTTATGAGGAAAGTTTCAGTTATTTTTATTAATGGTTGGATTTACGTTTAGGATGTCTTGTTGTGTAAATTTATTACTGATTTCATGTTCGACATGCAACTGTAGCTGATTTTTACAGTGTTTTTGTTGAAAATTTTATGTAATTTATTGTTTATTGGAAGATGTTCGGCAATCAATTTTAAAAAGCATTTTCCTATATTTTTGTGACATTTATGCTAAAAGGAGGGTTGCAGATTATTTTGCGTGTACGGTTTTTTTTTTGTTATTTTTTAAAGTTAGGTTGGTAAGATAGATTATGTTTATATCCTGAGTTTCAGTGTGCTTTATTTTAAATAGATACAGATTTCTTAAACACTTCTTCGCTGCTAGAATTTCCGGACCATCTCAGTTAAACATTTTGAGTTAGTTGTTTTAGTATACTAGGAGGATGGTTAGATTGAGCATGTATGTAGTTTAAAGTATTTTCAGATTTACAGTATGGATGGCATAACTGGTTGCAGAGGTTAAGAGTTACGTCGAGATAGTTTACAATTTTAGGTTGCACTGTATAGATATGCTAAGATCGCTACATTTGAATCAGTGCGTGATATGCTTTTTAATTTTTTCGTTTTTTTAGCATTTTAAAAAACTACTAATCCATCATGACGGTATAAGCCAAAGTCATATTTATTATTAAAATTTGAAATTTAAAAAAGAATGAATATCCCAACAAACTCACATATCTCAGCATCATCATCAAACGCATCTATTATAAAGTCAAACAAACCGCTTGATTTTTTAATCCAAACCTGGTTATTATAAAACAGTAAAGATTTCCTTGCATGAATAATAATTGACTTATGTTCTGTGCTTATAGTGACATTTTTTTCCGCAAGACTAATAGAATCGTAAAGGAGTTTTTGACTAATTGGAGGATAGAAATTGTTGATATCAAAAATGAGGAATTTTTAAAGGTTTTTATCATTTATATCTTTAAACCAATTAAAAACATTTTGAGGGCTTTTCCACTGATTTAGATGCAAAATATTTTTTAATTCAGAGTTTTTGAGAGAATGTCTACTGTTGGATTGTTTGTAAATTAGTTTTATGGTCTTTTAACGTTATGAAGCAATTAGATGATGCATTAATGTCAATTTTGTTAAAAATAGTTTTGTCTAATAATTGTATTTTATAATTTTTGATAGATGGAATTGAAGTATTCTTGACTGAATATTTCAAGTGCGTTTTCTCCATTGACGTATACGACTTGAGTAGAGCACTCAACTTATGGAGAAAATATTTTGTATAATGTTTTTTGTAAAATAATGTTCAAAATAAAATCATATATATATATATAAAATCATATATATATTATATATATATATATATATATATATATATATAATATATATATATATATATATATATATATATATATATATATATATATATATATATATATATATATATATATATATACATACATATATATATACATATATATATATATATACATATATATATAAAGATTAAATTTGTTTTAGTTTTTTTTTATAAAAGCATATATTTCAATTAAAATTAAAGAACTAAATACTTTTTAAAGTTTTAAATGAATTTATTTCAAAAAGTATATATATATTTATAAAATAATACTCAATTGGAATCTGAATACTTGGTTTGAGACTCGGAGTTTTGGAACTCGAGACTTCACAAATGAGGATACACATAATACTTTTGTTAACCACTGTCAACGCACATAGATTGGTTATTGAAGAGAATAAAGGTATTTAAAAAAGAATTTATTTAAAGTAATTTTTAAAACTCTTCTAACTATTTTTTTAGTTAGAGCACGAAAACAATTAAGCACCTGTACTTAACGATTAATCACTTGTACTTAACGATTAAGCACCTGCACTTAACGGTTAAGCACCTGTACATACACTACCACAAAAATTTTGGTTTTTCAATCAAATATCGCATATATCTCTATATATGCGATATTTGAGGAGGCGAGTGGTGCAACAAAGGCGTAAATAGCCAAAATAGAAGTTACATTTTTTACGTATCAAAACACTAAAAGCGTAAAAATGTTAACGCAGGTGTTGTCACTAAGACTCGTTGCTTCATTTTTATCTGAACTGTTCAGATGTTCAGTCTTTGCTAATTTATTACTTTTTTGTTTGTTTTATGTTACAACTAATTTCAATTTAATTTCATTTTTTGTGTTGTCCTTTAATAATCTTTGAAAAAAATGACGTAATGTAATTTAAATTTTTCTAATGGCTCCTTCTATTTTACAGCCATTTAATATCTGTATCAACTTTGGTTGGTTTAATTATCATAACGGCAGAAAAAGACTTTTGAGTTTTTAACTTAGATCTTAGATACCAGTTTTCTGTGCTAGCAGTTGCAAGTCGTTATGTGAATACTCGGTTGTTTGGTACTTTTCACGTATATATATATATATTTAATTTGATACAAAACTAGAATATATATATAATTTGATACAAAACTAGAATCCAATAAGGAAAGATTAAAACGTTTTCATTTTAATCTGAAAGCTTATTTTACAACAACTTATGAACCTCGGTATCTTGAGGAGTTTGGACAAGGTTCAAAATCGCATTGTAAAAGGAGTTGGACCTGCTCTATCTGCCAAGCCTGAGCCTCTCCCACCGTCGTTAAGTTGCATCTCTTTCTCTTTTCTACAAATATTAGCATGGTCGCTGCTTAAAGAAACAATTATTAGTATAGTTTCATTAACCAAAATTCATTATAGGTGAATAATCGTACAGTAAATCCTCATTCTTTTACTGTATCTGTTTCAGCATGCTCTAAAAACTTTTAACGTCCAGTTTTTTTCCCTGCACTTTAACCTTTTGGGACTCTTTCCCACCTTTATGTTTTCCTAAGTCATACAATCTACAACTTTTTAAATCTTCTTTGAACATAAAAAAAGTTGTTTTTGAATACTCGGAAAGTCTCGGAATAAAATCGTATTACGTCAATATTCATTTTTTATAAAGTTATATACTAAAAAAAATAGATATTGAGTTTTTCATATTTCTTACTAAATTTCAGTAAATAACTGTCCTGCTGGTTGGTTGGCATACAAAAACTCTTGCTACCTTTTCGAAAACAAAAAGCAAAGCTGGATGGAGTCCAATTTAGAATGTAAGAAAAATGGAGGAAATTTGTTAAGTGTGGTTGATCAAAATGAACATTCGTTTATTGAATCAAACTTAAAAGGCAATATTTATTTTATTGGTAGGTTTCATTTTTATTACATTGTTTTCGTTAACTTTTTCGTTAATTTTTTATTAAACACTTAATTTTGTATGTTATTGTAATAAAACTTATAATGATAAACGTTTATTAATAAAAGTTAAATGGTATATCAACATTGATAAAATGGTAAATAAAAACTTTAAAAAACACACATTAAATAAATTCACAGTGTACATTGATCGAATTTCAAAAACATTCTGCATATTCTGCATGAAACCAAATACATATAAAGCTAAGTACTTAGTTTACTAAAATATTTAACATAATCTGATCTTTTGACCTGTTTTAGTATCTGATTTATTAAAGTATGAACTGTTGTAGTATGTTCATTCATTAAAGGAATAAAAATATGACCATGTAATCATCTTTAAATTCAAAAGTATCATGATAACCCTGTTACCGGCAACACCTAATCCAGTACAACCTGCCCCATTTCCTGCTGCGTTGTAGGATTCGTTTTTCTAGATAAAGATAAGGAGAAGTTAACGATAGGGCTTTTTGTTGAGTTAAGAATAGAAACGGTGCCTCAATATAATGAAATATCTGGAGCAGATTGTAACGGCATTCAATAACTGCCATGTAAAAAAGCTGAGTTTGACAAATTGCTTTTTGAAAAGCTATACAGATGTCAATCTTATCGTTTTTCAGATGACTTGTTTGCTGTTTTAAAAACAACTTTTAATCGTGCATTAGTTGGATACATTTAAAAATTTCTGAGGTTATCCAATTATTCTTTTTAAACTGCAGTATTAATATTGTCATGAAAGATCAACATTCTTCGTGATTACCATTTCTGGGGTACCCAAACAGAACGCAGTTGTTTTCTGCTAATATCTATTGCAATGATTTTAGTATTTAAATGCTGGTGTATTGCAATAACCTTATTGAGTTGACTCATTCTTTAATTATTTTTCTTAAATGATTTTTCATAGAAACCATTTCAACAATTGATTGCAATTTAGCATCTGGTAATCACTTTAATATGTCTGCTTTTTTTTACTTTCTTTTCCGTTCTCCTTTTCTTATCTTTTTTTTCTCTGCATAGAACACTGTTATCATAATTTGGCTGTTTCTTTTAATGAAGCGTTTTCTCTTCCTAGGTATGGTTCAAAATGATTTTCTAAAAATTAATTGATTCTCCTCTAGCTGTAATGTTTGAGCATATTTTGCTTCATTTCTTTGATTCTTTCTCTTTTCTACAAATGAAACTACTGTAACGATCAATCGTCATTTATTTTTTTATCGAAAAATCACTCTTTCGCGACTCGTCATTTAGCATACTTGAATATTTTTACTGTATTTGTCTTTTTATGCTTTAAATACTTTTTAGCATCTAGTTTTTTTCCTTTCACATCAATGTTTTCAAATTCTCACCAGTCTTTAGATTTTTCCACTCAAACTTATTCATTAGTGTTGTAGTCTTCTATAAACCGTTTCTTCTATAAATCGTTTCTTCTATAAACCGTTTCTTCTATAAACCGTTTCTTCTATAAACCGTTTCTTCTATAAACCGTTTCTTCTATAAACCGTTTCTTCTATAAACCGTTTCTTCTATAAACCGTTTCTTCTATAAACCGTTTCTTCTATAAACCGTTTCTTCTATAAACCGTTTCTTCTATAAACCGTTTCTTCTATAAACCGTTTCTTCTATAAACCGTTTCTTCTATAAACCGTTTCTTCTGTAAACCGTTTCTTCTATAAACCGTTTCTTCTATAAACCGTTTCTTCTGTAAACCGTTTCTTCTATAAACCGTTTCTTCTATAAACCGTTTCTTCTATAAACCGTTTCTTCTATAA
Organism: Hydra vulgaris; assembly: GCF_038396675.1. Classification (NCBI taxonomy): domain Eukaryota; kingdom Metazoa; phylum Cnidaria; class Hydrozoa; order Anthoathecata; family Hydridae; genus Hydra; species Hydra vulgaris. The sequence continues at coordinate 5,293,645 of NC_088926.1, read as the reverse complement.
ACCGTTTCTTCTATAAACCGTTTCTTCTATAAACCGTTTCTTCTATAAACCGTTTCTTCTATAAACCGTTTCTTCTATAAACCGTTCCTTCTATAAACCGTTTCTTCTATAAACCGTTTCTTCTATAAACCGTTTCTTCTATAAACCGTTTCTTCTATAAACCGTTTCTTCTGTAAACCGTTTCTTCTATAAACCGTTTCTTCTATAAACCGTTTCTTCTATAAACCGTTTTGTTTGCTCTTTTACAATACTTTCCATTTTACTTTCAAATTAAAAATTGGTTGCTTGCTGCCTTGTTGGAAGTTAATAAATTATAAAATAAAGAATTTATACCAAAATAAATTGCTTATAAAGGAAACATATTTTTAAAGTTATAACTTTTAATATAAAGGTCTCAATGCCGTTAATAGCAACCGAAACTTTGTGTGGTCTGACGGAACGCCATTGGTTTTCCAAAAATGGGCACCTGGCGAACCTAGTAATACAAATGGAATAGAAGAATGTGGTGAATTTAATCACCTTGGTTGGAATGATTATCCATGTGATCGTCTGAATGGACATATCTGTAAAGTTAATAAAGGTAAAAATATTTATTTACAACTTTTTAGAAAAGTTTGACATAAAATTTGAAATGATTTTATTTTAACATTAAATACTTATTTGGTAAATACGCTATTTCTGTCGATGCAAAAAAATGTAGTTTAAGATTCAATTAAATCTAAGTTTCTACTGGTTAAATGCAAAAATTTGGCTAGGACTAAATTAAAAGAAAACACCTTAATCTACTTATAAGGTTTATATCAGGGCCGACGACACGGATTTTGAAGTGGAGGGAAACAGATATCAATTCTAAAATAAAGTATATTCTAAAAATTTATTTAAAAAAAAAAAAAGTCGGGGAGCTAGTGCCTCTCAGGTAACCCGGTGTCGTCGGCTGTGTATATAATGTTTCCATGATTTGATTAATAGAAACAGAAAACTCTACTATACTTTTCAACCATTATTTGATTAATTAAATGCACTGCTATTGGAAAAAGGTTTTAATTTTTTCAATGCATCATTTTGTTTCAATCAAAGCAACCGTTTTTGAAAATAAAATTCTACAAATTCAAAAAAACCCCGTATAACCCGCAGCAGTATAGTTCACCCGGTGCAATCAATCCCAGCGGATACCCGACGTCGATCTAACATTGGGTTAATGTTGGGTTATGCTGGGCAACATTAACCAACTAAATCTTACAGGTTAGTAAAAACGTTCGTTACAATAACATTAATTTTCATTCGATCAACATTGATAATAACTTTAATTAGGCAAACGATCTTTTTCTTCGGAACTATAACGTATTAATTTTTATTTTTTCAATTTTTTTTCCGCATAGAATTTTGTCGTTATTTCAAAAATTAAATATATTTAAAGATATATACATAAAAAAAAAATAGTAAACTTTTTTCTTGAACTATCAAATTTTTTCTTGAACTATCAGATTTTTTCTTGAACTACCAAATTTTTTCTTGAACTATCAAATTTTTTCTTGAACTATCAGATTTTTTCTTGAACTACCAAATTTTTTCTTGAACTACCAAATTTTTTCTTGAACTATCAGATTTTTTCTTGAACTTTCAAATTTTTTGAATATTCAAGCTTTTAAATAAAAATTTAATGATTATTAACGGTTTTAAATTTTCATTCGATCAACATTGATAATGACTTTAATTAGGCAAACGATCTTTTTCTTCGGAACTATAACGTATTAATTTTTATTTTTTCAATTTTTTTTCCGCATAGAATTTTGTCGTTATTTCAAAAATTAAATATATTTAAAGATATATACATAAAAAAAAAATAGTAAACTTTTTTCTTGAACTATCAAATTTTTTCTTGAACTATCAGATTTTTTCTTGAACTACCAAATTTTTTCTTGAACTATCAAATTTTTTCTTGAACTATCAGATTTTTTCTTGAACTACCAAATTTTTTCTTGAACTATCAAATTTTTTCTTGAACTATCAGATTTTTTCTTGAACTACCAAATTTTTTCTTGAACTACCAAATTTTTTCTTGAACTATCAGATTTTTTCTTGAACTTTCAAATTTTTTGAATATTCAAGCTTTTAAATAAAAATTTAATGATTATTAACGGTTTTAAATATTCATTAAAACGAAATAAACTTTCACACAACTTAGTATATTCTTAAAAAAATTCAATAATTAGAGATGGATCAAATCCAAAAACTGCTGATTCCGATTCCATTTCCGATTCTTTGTTGCGATTCTTTTTATTTTAAATACACTAATAGCAATGATATATTATGGTAACTAAATATGTGGTATTTGAAAACGCATTGCTTATTTAGTACCTATACAGATTTTAATGGTGAAAAAACCATTGTGAGCAATAACTTAATTAATGATATGATATTGATGCGTAAAATGTATGTTGTATAAAACTTAATATTAATAAGTAACAAATAATATATTGTTAAGTAATAGTGTAAGGGAATAACACGGAGTTTCACAGATTGTTATCTTTTCAATATTTAGATGTACTCCTATCGTTAGTACTGATAGTTAAAAAACGACTGGTTCTTGTTCCCAATTACACTTGCTCTGGAGCTTTACGGAGTCTTTTTCGGCCACCAACAAACCCTGCAAAACTAAGTAACCGCTAGAGAGTAAAAAGAGGCGTTGTAAAATATTTCCGTGCTAGTTTTTTCATATTTATAATACTGTATTTCCTCCAGCAACTGTAATTTCAGTATTATCTTCCAAGTATTTAATTCACCGATCAATAAAGCCAGTCTCTTGTTTCATTCATTTAGCTTCTGTCTTGCTCTTAATAATCTTGTTTTTAAAACTAGAATCTAGTGTTGTTGCAAAAGCATACATGCTCGGAGTCTCCATAACGTCGATGCAAAGTTTCATAGAGTGATTATTACTGTAGTCCTTGATACGACCAATTGAAATATTACCTGCATTTATTATTAGAATAACTTCGGATGCGGTCACTTTTGATAAGTTTGGTGGAAGTGCATTGTCTTTAAAAACTTTTAGCGCAGAAATGATAGTCAAACTATACCATTCTTTGGTTGATAACTCTGTGTTTTGTTGGGCAATGGTTGGTAAATAATGCGTTACCATTAGAGTCACATTTTTTTATCCAAATGATAGGTTTAGCATGTTGAAAGTGCAATTTTATTATGTTGGTTTATTTTGAAAAATGCTGTTTTTATGCTGTCCTAAAATCTTCTGAGATTTCCTTAAGGTGGTAGTATAGTAATTAAAATTGAAAAATTCATTTTTTCAAAAATACATTTTTTAGCTAATATAACTATTGTAGTGTCGAAATCTTATCTTGCTTTATAATAAAAAAATCAGTATATACCTCTGAAATTGCTTTTAAATTGTTCAATATCAATTTTTATCCATAGCAACGCTTTATTTACCAGGTTGCTACGGGTTTTTGCAATCAAAGTTATATAAAATAAGCGATAAAAACAGTTTCATGCTCAACTTTTATAATGAAAATTGTTAATCAGCAGTTACTTCTTGTTTATTGACTCGATTTATACGCGAATGAGCACTCTCTATTGCTAATTTATGCTCTTTATAAGTTCACCAATAGTCTATAGTGTAGTATACATCAGTCAATTTTTAAAATATCTTATTTTAATAAAAGTGTAATGGGTCGAACGAAAAGAAAACAATCTTCTAAAAGAGTATACCAAAATAAGAAAAGAAAGTTTTATGGAAACAGACATACAAATGTCTGTAAAAATAATGAAACCGTAGCCATACCTTCAGTTGAAAACATACCATGTTCCTCATCCTACAAGAAGTTGTTCAACAAAGAAGTTGTAAATGAACTTCAACAGATAAATGAAGACTTTAACTTTATTATGAACTTTGGTTTACTTAAAAAAGCAATAATGGTCCTTAAATGCCCAGAATGTAACAAGTTAGTAAATTTGCAGTTTGATTCTTCAAAAAAATATGGCCTAAGTATTGGACTAAAAATTTGTTGCAGTGATTGTGAATGGAAACGATTTTTTTTTCATCTGCTAAAATGGATAAAAAAATTAATTGTGTTGGACGAAAACGCTTTGACATAAACACTCGTACAGTAATTGCATTTCGTGAAATGGGTAAGGGATTTTCAGCAATAGAAACATTTTGTGGAATTATGAACATGAACCCTCCAATGAATAAAAACTGCTATAATGACACATTGCACATAATGTTGGATGTCTATCAAAGTTTCGTTGACAAAAGCATGTCAAATGCAGCAAATGAGTTACCATCAATCAATGAAACATCTAAAGATATTATATGTGGGTTTGATGGATCATGGCAGAAACGTGGATACACCTCAAACAATGGATTAGTAACAGCTGTTGCTGTAGAAAATGGTAAGTGTGTTGATTACGAAATAGAAACAAAAACTTGTAAGTTGTGTTCTATATGGGAGTTAAAAAAATACACACATCATGAAGAATATAATGATTTTCACTCCTTACATTATAAAAAGTGCAAAATCAGTCATACCGGTTCAGCCTCCTCTATGGAATCAAGTGGTACAATAAAAATATTTTTGCGTTCTGAAAAAAAAAATGATTTGAGATATACAACGTTTCTAGGAGATGGAGATAGCAGTTCATATGTTAATGTCGTTTCTGCAAAACCTTATGGAGATTTTGAAATAAAAAAAGCAGAGTGCATTGGGCATATTCAAAAACGTGTTGGTACTAGATTAAGAAACTTAAAAAAACAAAATAAAGAAACTTTATGTGATAGCAAAAAGTTAGGAGGAGCAGGTCGCTTAACAGAACATGTTAAAAATACATTGCAAAATTATTATGGTAAGGCAATAAGGCAAAACGTTGGAAATTTATATGGAATGAAAAAGAGTGTTGCAGCTGTACTTTTTCACTGTTCTGAAAGTTGTGATGGCGAAACGCGTCATCAGTTTTGTTTGCGTACCAAAGATTCTTGGTGCAAATTCCAGTCTGACAAACTGACTGGCAAAATTTCATATAAAGAAAATATTTGTATTCCCGCTGCTGTCTGCAACACCATCAAACCAATATTTATAGACCTTGGTTCCGATAAACTTCTTGAAAAATGTTTGCATGGAAAAACGCAGAATCCCAATGAGTCTTTAAACCAGTTGATATGGAAGCGATGCCCAAAAGATATATTTATTGAAAGAACTGCTCTAAGTATAGGAGTAGCCTCAGCTGTACTAAATTTTAATGAAGGGCAGCAGTTCTTAAATAAGTTGTTTAATGAGCTTGGAATGGAATTCGGTGTAAATGCGCAAAATTACTGTTTACGTTAAGACAATAAACGAATCATTAAAGCAGAAAAACAATGTAGTACTAAAGCAAAATCAAGAAGAAAAAAGTTAAGAGCAATAAAAAAAGGTTTTTGTGACCAAAATGAAGAACTGGAAGGTGTAACTTATAAAAGTGGTGAGTTTTGAACTATTTTCTTCTTCTTTTTTTTTTAATTGTGTTTTTCTCAAAATCATGTATTTGGGGTTTGCGACGTGGATTTTTTAAAAAACCAATTATCAGATTTACTTAAAATTTGGCACACATACTCACTACATTAGTATCTACAACATACACTAGGATAATTTTTATTGCTTCTCTCGTTCAGTAATTTTTAATCATTTTTTCTCATAAATTACCCCCAAAATTGCAAAATTTTACACAAATGCAAATATTTTTTGATTTTTTCGACCATATCAAAATCTTCTAGTCTATGTTGCAATGCCAAATGTAATATATCACCAGCCAAATTTTCAATAAAAAATATATAAGGGTTCTTGAAAAATCTCTGTCGCAGTTTACCCCATTTATGGGCCTTCAGCGATAATTATGCTGAAGAAGATTTGTCATAATTTTTTTTTTTTTTTTTTTTTGCTTATTGATGTTATATTACACATTGTAGAATTTTTTTTTATTTGAAAAAGTTGATTTTTTTTTTTTTTTGCTAATTACTATACTACCACCTTAAGCCTATATTTTATCTATCGAATGCTTAAAATATTCAACAATATTTCTACAGGTAGCGGATAGTCAAAAAAATGTGTTTATTGTCGAGACAACCGTCTTTTACAATCAAGTGCAGTGTATGGGCAAGCTAAGGAATGTTTAAAAACTTCTTTACTTCCATAGCAGTAACAAAATTTCTAGCGTTATCTCTTACTATTACATTGTGTTTCTCAAGTTGTCTCCAACACTCAAAGGACTTGTAAATAAATTTTGCAAGTTTGGCTGCATTGTAGGGCTCGTGAGCCTAACAGCTCATGTGTGAGCTGTTAGGCTCATGAGATTAGCATTAGCTCATGTAGTCAAGAAGCCTTATTGCAGAAATGAAACGCAATGATAACAAACGTGTTAGTATAGTAGAGGGCCGTGGTTTCAAAAGGTCAGTTTTTGAAGTATAATATAGTTGAGAACCCTTCTTAATTAAATTGAGAAAATATTATTATTATAAATTGACTTTTACTTACATAAACTATTTCCAAATTCAAATTTTTTACATATAACGGCGGCAGTTTTTAAATCATATTTTAAAGCAAATCGTGCTAACTTGAAATATGCAACACTTAAGCACAACTTTACATCTCTGCAACATGCATAGGGAAAATTGGTCCGCTAGGTTTTTTAAGCATTTCAAAAAATTAAATCATTGCATTTACGTTTGGTTCAAAAAAAATGTTTACTAAAGTCTTTTTTGAATCGAGCATGTTCCTTTATTTTTATTATTTTTGTTATTTAATATTGACTTAATATAATTTTTTTTTTAGAATTAAGCTTGGATTTAAAGTGGATTTTGTTAAAAAAAGGAGCATGCTTTGAAGGAAAGAACGATCTCCCAGCCAACGTTCCCATAAATCTAAATGGTGTATTAGTAGGAGTAAAGCTTGTGCATCAAAGTGGTCGTGTAAAATGTTCTCCATTTTGGGAAGGAAGTAACTTTGGTTGTACAAACGAACAAAATTTGTTTAGCATTTCAGTTTGTGATAATAAAAAAATGGTTTTGTTTCCATCTCCAAACCAAGCAATTAACTATGATGCTTCCAGAAATTATCAGTACCCTGTTTACCTACCAACCGATAAAGAAGTTATTTTTACGAACTATGAATATCCACCCTACTTAAGAAACGGAGATTCAATCACAATTTGGAACAATGAAGATCTTTTTAATCTTGGCGATGTTGATAATGTTGGACAAACTTGTGTTGACATATTCGGTACATTCGGTGCATTTAGGAATATTTAGTTCTTTTGCGGATTTTCACGATATTCCGGGCGATGTTTAGTGGTTAATTGTATTTCTAGTATACTTCTTTTTATTTTCATCTTTGTTTTTAAATGGAATCTTTAATGAATTTAAAAGAAAGGTTTTTTTGCAATAATTATTTTGCATTTTAAAATTAATAATGATGCCTCAAAATATGTAAATAGAGCGTTATAATGGTTTTTAAATCGTTCTTCTTGCACATAAAATGCTTTCTAGCAGGGGCAAACATTGGACCAGTTGAATTAGAGGCTGCAAAGGCGGAGACGCAAAATTAATAGTTTTTCGGTTAAAACATTTTAACTCCCAGATTAATTGTTTTTTAAACAAATTAAACCGGGAGTTAAAATATTTTAAAATATAACAAACACTAGTTAAATGTAGTATTTTTTCTTTACAAATTCAATTACTTCAAAAATTTTAATTGCATGATATTAGCGTCTATTAAGCAGACTTATCTACGAAGAGAACAAATTTTTTGAAGTGCATCCTGACAAGAAAATCAAGTTTTTAGAGAAAATAGCAAATGTGTTCTTCTAACCAAAATTTTTTCTCATACTTTAACGGAATATTGTAATACTATATTACTTCTTATAATAATATTTTGGTGTTTACATATTAATATATAAAGTGAAGTCCACAAAGTGCTTTACATACAAACTTTAATGCTTTGTAGTATTAAAAGTAACGAATATGTAATATAAAATACACAAAATATAAAGTATAAGGCACAATATAATATTACTAGAATAAATTAAAATATGAAAATTCATATAAACTTTTTCCACAAAATTTGACATTTTCTAATTAATGTCATCCAAACTCTATAGCTTGAGTATTCTTATTCTGCTCTTCTCAGAAGTTCTCCATGATTCAATTTAAATTCAGAAGTTGAAAATCTACTCAGAGTTTTTAACATGTTGTGATGCGCAGATTCAGAACATTATTCAGCAAATAATCATAATGGTATTTCAATTTTGTTTAAGAAAACAGCATGGTGGTGTTCAATAATGTAACCTTTCCACCCCATTGGAAGGTTTTGGTTGAAGTTAATTTTAACATAAATTTCAGTTTTCTAAACCATATTAAAAATTAAAGCAGAAGTTAGCAGAAGTCAATTACATAAAATATATATAAATAAAAATTAGTTCCGTGTTTTCAATTTCATATTCATTTTCATATAACAAAAAATTAATTATAATTAAAATTAAAATACATAAAATGTATATAAATAAAAATTAGTTCCATGTTTAATTTTTTTCCTAAAAATTCTTAAACTTAAATTTACCTTCAACTTCTTAACATATTTTGCTATTGCATCTTTATAACCTTTACCCAGTTTTCTTCCCAAAGCACATATCAACTACTAGAAGTTAATGTTTAAGTTTACATTATGCAATAATTTTATAATAAAAAAAAAGTGTATGTATTTATGTGAACGTATATAAATATTTAATTTATCTGTAGAAAGGTAGAGGTGTATTAAGTATAACTATTAAACATAAATACTAAATATAAATATCAGATATAAATATTAAATATACGTATTCAATATAAATTTTAAATATAAATAGTAAATATAAATATTAAATATAAATATTATATAAAAATATTAAATATAAATATCAAATATAAATGTTAAATATAAATAATAAATATAAATATTAAATGTTTATTATAAATATTAAATATAAATATTTAATTCACCTGTAGAAAACGGTTTTAACTGTTCAACAACTGGATGATATAAAGGAAAATGGTCAAAAATATGTTCTTCTAAATCAGAAGAGCATATTTTTGAAGAACAGAAGCTTACCAATTTTACCAAACCACCTCCATTATATCCATAGAAAATTATCTCATGAATACTTAGCCAGACAGCAATATCAGGTTCTTTACATAACACATTTGAGATCACTGTCACAATCTTCATCATCAAATAAAGTTTTGGTGGAGGAACTACATTAAGTACAAGCTTATCTCCAGCTACATCAAATAGACATGGATGTGACATTTGAGATCACTGTCACAATCTTCATCATCAAATGGTGGAGGAATTACATTAAATACAAGCTTATCTCCAGCCACATCAAGTAGAAATTTTTGTAAAAAAATTTAAATTGTTGAGCATTATTTTCTCTATAAAAGTTTGAAGGTTTGCATGATTTTCAGTAACATTTTCGACAAAAGCCAATACAAGTACATTATTAACGCCAGTATTCTTGGATTTTTGACAATTAATATCTGTATCCATATCGAAAACATTCATTATAATTTTCAAGGGTCCTAGACCACCATCTTTCCCCACATAAATATAATTTTATCCACATGTAATCCTCTAACAGTGCAAATATGATTATCAAGTGATTTTAGATCTTTCACATACACTCTATCTTTAATATTAGTATAGATAATTTTATTATCCACACTTTTTTCTTTGTTGTAAACTTGTCATTTTCTACTACGTAATAATCATCAAGAGTACGTAATAATAACTTAATTTTCTTTGAAGTACTAGCTTCCACTCCCAATCTACCCAAATCTATTCTGCATTAAATTGCTATTGAGTTTATTGTACAATCTGGCAGATCGTACATTCTTTTTACATTTATGAAGTTTAGCTTGAAATTTTTTTTATGATGTGCGTTTTTCCAATCTGTAGACTCAATGGAGTCCCACCTGTCCACAATTTCATAGTTTTGTCCGAATTAATATTTTTAACTTGCTGAATTTCTTTCAGAGGTTGAGAGAGAACTTGTTCAACAGTTTTTAAACCTAAAATTTAGGATTTAAAATTTGATTCATTTAAATATATATAAAATAAAGTTTTAAGTTTGATTTTTTAAGAAAGTTAACTTTTATTCAAGCAATAATTTATTTATTACCTTTTGAGATTAACAGGGTTTTTAAGTTTTCCACGGTATCTTTCTTACAACAGGAACGTCGAACGCCAAATCCAACTCTTTGAGAACAATTGAAACATATTTTTTTAATAACCTCATTTGGTACTTTAGGTATATTTAAGTACTCATTTAATTTTAAGTATTCATGCAAGCACACATTGTACTCACACGAACACACACACACACACACACGTGCGCGCGCGCACTCATATATTTACGCATTACACATTATCATTAACACATACCCATATACAACTGAAAAATTATTTTTCCCAAAATAAACACAAATAAGCTTGCGATATGATAAATGATATCTATTTTTATAAGGCATGTTGTGTATGTTAATTATGCTAGTGAATATGTTAGTGAATATACTAATACAAACTAAATTTTTTTAAAATAAATTTTTCATATATCTATAATTATTTAAACTTTATTAAAAACTTTGATTTCATTTACACTGAAAAGTTATTTAAAAAAAATCATTTAACAAATTCACTTCTTGTTTTAGAAAGTTAAAAAAATAAAAATACAAAATATTGTTGGTCACAAATTTAGAGGGGAGGGGACACATGTATGAAAATATGTATTAAGTAATAGTATACAGGTTATATAGTAAAAAACAAGGTATATATATATATATATATATATATATATATATATATATATATATATATATATATATATATATATATATATATATATATATATATGTATGTATGTTTGTAGTGATGTTGTTTTGAAGTGCATATACTATCAAGAAAGTGCTCGATGAACTGAGTCAGAGCTATAATTTAGTAGAAAATATATAGTAGAAAATAAAACTACGTATTTTTTACAACTTAAAGTTTTATGCCATTGCAATCATCAGGTGAAATACAAATGTTGTTTTTTCGTTAAAAAAATAATATACCATTGGAAATTGTTACGTAAAACTATACATAAAATACTAAACAGTAAAGCTGTTGTTACAAGCGCGTGTATTAAGTTTTCAGGTTTGTGGCTATATAAATAATATAAATATATAAATAATATAAATAATATAATGGCTATATAAATAATATAATGGCTGTATAAATAATATAAATATATAAATAATATAAATAAAAATTAATTTTTATTTATATTATTTATATATTTATTACAAAAATATCGTGACATATGAAAATCAACCTGTTTTATTACTTAGTAGCTCTTCGGCTTTTTTATAAAGTAGAATTATTAGTTTTTCATATGAAGAAAGTAAACACTTTTTTGATGCATTGTTGTAAGCAGGAGCTCTTTTTAGGATTGACCAGGTCTTTCTTTGAGTTTTTCCCTAGTTTCCCATATATATTTTGAGATAGTGGTTGTATTTGTAAGTTTTTTATTTTTAAACGATTGCTTATAGTTTGCGTACCTGTTTTTCTACAAGCCCTCTGATAACCAAATCTGTACTGTGTTTTTTTGGGGGTGATTTTGATTTGGGCATTTGTAAATTATGTTTGTCGCTCTACAATATTTATTCAGCGGGCAGACTTCTTTTTGTTTGCAATTAGAAGGAAAATTTTCAGTCGTGGTTTTTAAACTTATTTTTTTGTTGTGACTTTTTATGATTTTTGAAATGTTGTTTGAGCAGCTGTAACTAACTTTTATGATGTTTTGATTGAATAGTTTATGCAATGGATTTGAAAGTAAGAAATGCTCACCTATAAGTGAAAAACAGGGTCAGATGGTAAATGAGGCAACCTTATATATATATATATATATATATATATATATATATATATATATATATATATATATATATATATATATATATATATATATCATCATTAGTATAGAAATTTTTGTTTCAGCTGTGACGCATCATTTGTTTACGAACACTCCACTGCAAAGTTAATCCGGAAGAAAACTGATACTATGGAGAAAATTGAACACCATTCTTTGATAAAATTCCTTACCAAGCAAGAAAAGAACGCTTAGAACATTTTGAATGAAATAGAAACTGTTAATGGGGAACAGTGCCCTTTTAAATCAATGATTTACAAGTGGCACGGTTGTTTTAAACGTGGTCGTGAGTCAATTGAAGATGACCTCTGTTTAAGAAGGCTAGTTGAGGCCACCACATCAGATATCATTGAAAAAGCAAAAAAATTGTACTGCAAGCCATCCGTTTGAAAAAAAATCAGTTGTATGCATTATTTGGAATATCAAATACCACCATTTTATGAATCCTACATGACCACCTAGGTTTGACAAAAGTCAGTTCAAGATGGATACCGAGAATTCTCACGCCTCTTCATCACTTTGAACCTGAGTTCAAACAAGAGTCCATGCAATGACGTAAAAAAGGGACACCACCGCCAAAGAATTCAGAGTGTCGGAGTCGGCTGGAAAGTTGAAGGCTACTGTTTATTAGGATTATGAGGGGATATTCCTCATTGACTCCAAAGAAAAGGGAAGAAGCATAACTGAAGAATACTACGCAACAATATTAAAAAAATTAAAGGAGGCAATCAAGGAAAAACGTGAGGAAAATTGACTAAGGGTGTGTTGCTCTTGCAAGACAATGCGCAGGTTCACAAGAGCAGAGTTGCAATTGCTGGTCTGCATATACATGGCTTCGAATCACCAGAAAAGACTTAAGGAGAAGGCAATTTTTTGATGACATGAGGCAAAGGAGGCAGTTTTGGCTCGTTTTGAAGCAAAAGATACAAAATACTTTTATGATGGCTAAGAAAAATTATGTCATTGATCTTATAATTTTATTCAGCTTAAGAGAAATTAAATTGAAAAGGAAAAATAGATTTGTTGTTTTATTTTATTTAAACCCTTTCATTCCAAAAACTTTAGAGGAACAGGTCGGCAAAAAAAATTTAAAGCAAAGGAGCAACCATAAAACATACAAAAGTAGTCTGCAATTTTTTTTCAAAAATGATAATCACAGTTGCCTCAGATTTCAACCAGTTATAAACTTGATAAATTCTTGTTTATCAAGACTATCTTTTATCCATTACGAAATATGAAAAAATAAGTTCTGAATCTTATAAAAGAGTTTTTAACAACTTAATTAGTTTGATAGAAAAACATAAATGTCTCACGGCTAATGAAATAAAATCACAAACTTTAAATAGAGGTCTTGTAGCTTCTTTAAAACTCCTAAAATTCACAAATGTCAAGAAATTATTGTCAAGGTAAAATCGACCAATTCTTTATTTATTGAAATGAAACCACCAAAAGACCTTAAAGGCAGACCAATTATTGCCAGAATAAAATCACCAACATCTCATTTAAGCCAGTTTCTTCATATAACTTTGTCTCTAGTTGTAAGAAAACAATAAATATTCGTTAAAGATGACTCAAATTTCCTCAGAAAAATTTCAAGAGAATTTCAATCAGAAAGTCATGTATTGACATGTGAAATCGTTAACCTCTGTGCCAGTATTCCACATAATCTTGGGATAGAAGCCTTGATATTCTAGATTAATAAATATAAAGAATTGATAGATTAAAGTTTTACACCTTTATAACTTATTATTGAGTCAGCATCTTTTATTTTAAATTGCAATAGTTTCGTATTTCAATAATAAACAATAGTTTTACCTAACAACTGGTGCAGCCATGGGAAAAGATTTTGCACCATTATGCATGCCTAACTATTGGATTTTTAGAAGAGACTAAGCTTTTTCCAAAAATCTTACCTCAATGCTTTTCTTACCATGATGTAAAATTTATAGAGAAATTTTATTTTAGATAAATCGATGATGGTTTTATGATCTGTCCAAAAGCCTTGACATCAGAAATACTCGTGACTACTTAAACTATAACAGTCATCATCCATTTCATATTAAAAAAATATTCATTATAATTTAGCGAAAAGAATAATTGTTTTTACATCTAATTATGATATCGAAAAATTACGATTAATAGAACTAAAGTCGTGACTAAAAGATCGTGTTTATCCTAATAGTAAAAAAAAAGCATTTCAAAACGTGAAATTGCAAGGATCAGCACCACTAAAAAAAATCTAAAGAAATATTTCCTTTAGTGACAATCTTTTATAGCAACCTTAATTGTCACCTTATGTTACCAAAGCAAACCTTTTACTTAAAGTTTTTTCTATTGGTACAGTTAAAAAAAAAATTATAGTATTCATTCAGTATTGGCATTTAAACAACCTCATTATCTACTCAGAAAACTTACTTCTTCAAACATTGAAATGACCAACAAGGAAGATAGATTATTCAAATACAAAGATACTTAATGCAAAAATTGCAAACTCAACCTTCAAGAAGTAGATGAGTTCAAAATATCTAACAGTACTACTCGGTGGAAAATCGGTTAGCAAATAGCTAGCTATAATCGTAACGATAAAGACAGATTTGGCAACGAGGATGGCTAGCTTTTTTAAGTTAGCGAAAATCTATCGAACTTTGTAAAGATAAAGACAGCAATTTGGCTACGTTTAAAGCTAGCTTAATAAGCTGAAGACCCACTGGCTATTGTAGCTAGCGTCTTATCGTAATAAAATCGCGATCTAAAAAACTTCAAAATGTAGCTATCAACCAGCTATAGATATGTAGATATTTTGTAGCATGCTACAAAGCTGCAATATGTAGCTACCAACCCATTTCTACAAAATCGCTATGTTTAAAGTTCAATTATTTTCATAATTATAATAGACTCAATACTAAAAATCAAATTTTTAAAGATGTTAAAGACGTTAGGAAAAAATAAAATAGGAAAATAGAAATCGCTAGAAATTCGCTATAAAGCTAGCTAGTCGCTAGCTCACTTCCTTCCGGGTATATGGAAAGTAAGAAGTCACTTGCAACAGTAAAAATGTTACTTACTACCTTAAATGTTCGTAGTAAACAAGTCTAACATTGTTAAACAAGTCTTATACTGGTAAAACTGATAATTTAAGATTACGTATAAACGGACATATTTCTAGTTGCAGAACCGGTATACCCACAAATATCAATGCAGCTCACCAAATAATACAAGATCTCTTTCAATTAGGCAATAATAGTGTTGACACAAAATTAAGCTAACTTAAACTTAACTACTTGCTTTGAACACCTTACTTATATATCAGTTTATACCACACTGCAAAATAGCTAAAGAAAATTTTACAACTCTGCAGGAGCTTCTCGAAAGCATAATAACATACAATATTCTGGAAAATTCCTAACAATTCTCATTCGGGCAGTACCGCAAGGTTTTTTAGGGAGGTTCGTTTTTGTAAAACGAAGAAATTTAAAGTTAAAAATAAATATTTTGCTAGTTTTTTATAATTAAATTTGCGTAAAACAAAGACCAGTTGGTACAAAAAGGGGGGTGGATTGCAATCAACGACTCCCCCAGGGTATGAGCCTGTCTCAATAATAATATGTAGTATGTAAATTATTTTAAAAGTTGGTTTAATGACTTATATTATATATAAATATTATTGAAACAAATATATATTACGCTAAAATGGTCTATATTACAATGGTCTACATTTCAATTTGGTTTGTGCGTGACCTTTTTCAATATTTTATCAGAATATAGGTCATTTTAGTCAATAATAGGCAAAAGTTCATTCGTTCCTGTAACAGGAAATGATTTTTAAGAATAAAAATTAAAAAGTATATATATATATATATATATATATATATATATATATATATATATATATATATATATATATATATATATATATATATATATATAAATGTTGAGCTAAATTTAGCTCCCTTTGCCCTCTGTCGCTACGCCAGTGTTTATATATATTTATATATTTCAAGTAACGACTTTTGGTTACTTTTTGCTTTTGGTTTTGCAGAAATAGGGGTTTATTATTTATACTCTCATATATAAAAACTATTTTTTATATATCCTAGCCCACCGGGACACCGGGAAATTTCCCGGTAGACCGGGCAACTTTTGTGGCTATGCCCGCCGGCTTTCGCCTGTTACTGTACTAAGTAAAAAAAGTATTTTTTCCATGTGAAATTCCATCATCTTTATATAATTGCTTGAGTTAATGTTTAACGTTTAACGTCGTTTCGCTTTTGTTTTTAAAGTAGTTTTTAATTGTTACTAGGCTTTTCTGAATTTGAAAGAGCGCGTTCTCAAAATGCACGCGGTCAATGGAGAAAGATCTTAAATGAGTTAAAACCTTTTAATTTTTGGAATTTAATTATTATTTATTAGTTTAGAAATATTACATAAAGGATCACATTAAGATAAAAAACTATCGTTAAAAACATATTGTAATTGAAGTAAGTAAAGAAAATAGTTAAGCAATTTATATATAACATTTTTATTAGATATAAAGTAAAAAGGATTACTCCTTTTCATCGTTTACATTTTGTTTGTTTTAGCTTTTCTTTTAGCTTTATTTTTTTTTCAGCAGTTTTGCTTTTATTGAGCTTATATTTTATTTTTTAGAAGGAAAATAGGAGTATGGATGAGGCCTAATTATTTTCTATGCAACAAAAAAGTTACACTTATGCTATTTCCATAAAATTGGTTATTACTACTTTGAAATTTCTGTAATGGTATTAATTACTTTTGTTCTTTTTTAGAAAATTTAAAAAAATTGTTTACTATAAATCTTTTCAAATTTTCTCGTGTCATTTTTAAAATTTTTGCTTGCACATGTTTATTGTTTGCATATATGCTTTTTTGATAAGTATGTGTATGTGTTATATATGCTTTATAGTTGTTTTATCAATGTGTTTTTATAATAATGTATAGCGTTTTTTTATTGTTTGTATATGTGTTAATATGTGTTATATAATAGTTTTATAAATGTGTTTAAATATGTCTATATAAGGTTAAATATATATATTGTGTTTATAGTTGGTACATATGTTTATATATATATTATGCTGTTTCCATGTTTTGAAAGTGCTGTGACTTGGTAGACGTGTAGAGCAAGATTTTTCAGCCTTGCCAGCCAAGTGATGTACTTATAGCAGTAATGTACTTTATAGGTTACACGGCAGTGTTTAGTGTCAAACTGTTACTGCACTAGGTCTAGGTGTTTTCAAGCCTTTACTATTATTTATTCTGAAAATACATAATAATGTATTTTAATAACATTTTGCGTAATGTTGTTACTTATGTTCTATTATAAATGAATGCTGTGTTACTTAAGTTATCGTGTGTGCTATTGTTGTGTGTTGTTGTTGTGATGTTGTTTTTTTGTTATCTTTTGAGTTGATAGACATTTGACTTACCTTCATGTTGGTGTCAATTGTTAAAAATGATAAATAGATATTTTTATTATTAAAAATCACTGCTTTTAATCATTTACTAAAAGCCAAGACAAATTATTTTGCCATTTATACAATTTGTTTTATCTAAATTTGGTTTTTTGTCTTTAACGCTGTTTATTACATGATTTTGCTATAAATATTTTGGAATCATGATGTACCAGCATAAATTATTTTCTAAAAGCTAACATGAAATAATAGTATTTAACAACTACTATTCTGGTAAATCACAACAACTTTTCTGTATAAGGTACATTGATTTTCATTTTTTGTATGTAATGTTTTTCTTATTTATTTAATTATTCGTTACATTTTTTATTTTAGATTTATCGGATGATGTATTTATGTGGTATAGAAGAACAAAATATCGAAAATATTTTTGTTGATGAGATTTTTTATTATTATTTGCTAAGTTAATTATTTTTTAAACATCTCCTAGCTGATGTTTTTTTTAAATGACAGTTTGTTATATATAAAAATTATTTGTGTGTGCTATTTAGAGTAGAAAAAAAATTGTATAGAAAAGACCACAATCTTCGAGATTCGTTTAAGATTTTTTGTAACTACTTTCAATTAAAATAATCGTGCCAGAAATGAAAGAGATAGGCTTAGGTCGATCTCTTTCATTTCTTTTTACAAGATTTACAAGATTTATTTAAAGGAAACTATGCAGATGGAAATTCAAATCTGAATTTTTAAAAATATATTAGAAATTGTAATGCCTGTCTTTCTTTTGCTTCATTTAAAGCTAATGTAGTTTAACCCATGAATCATGGGCCGCCATGTTTTAGAATATGTCGTCAAGTTTTTCGTCGTATGGATAATCTTAGGCCAAATCAAGATGTTCTGCCGACATATTGTCAACTATACATCTATTATCCACTTAGCAGTAAATTTTAGAATGCAACAACATGGTAATGATCTTGCTTAAATGATTTAATGCTTCGATTGCAAATTATTATTAGTGAAGAGAACCCATTTGCTCTTGCATTTAAAAACAATTTTTTTAAAACATGGCTGAAGTGAAAGATAAAGAAATTCATTGAGCAGCTATAGAAGGTCGCTCAGTGTCAGTTGTAAAAATGTCTTTACTTGAAGGGCGAGATAGACGTCGCTATAATCTCCCTTCACATAATGAAGTAGCAGTTGTATTTGCAGTTGGTCAATATGGTGTATTATGCAGTTGATCAATATGGTGCACCACCTGCTTCCAGGTAAGTTGTTATTTACCTAAGAGGTCATCCTCTTAAAACTATATCAAGTATGTCTGCCAACTTAGATCCTATGGTTTATCCTCTATTTTTTTGAGGGGTGATGCTGGTTGGCATAATCAATTAGTTTACAACCCTGAACGTGCTACATTTATTAGAAATCATGTACATTATCTCCGTATTACAAATATAAACTTTCAGTTGGCTTTTTTTTTTCACTCTTTTATGGCAAAAAACTGTTTCAGCAATATGCTGTTGATGCGTATGTTGAAATTGAAGGCCAGTGCCTTGCTTTCATCAGTAATAATCAAAACAAACTGAGAAGCGAGAAGTATGATGCCTTACACGAATATATAAACAACCTTGGAAATGATTATAATTTTAGGCCAGGGCGTGTTGTAGTTTTGCCATGACTATAATTAAAAAAAAAGGTAAACAACATCTTTTCATTACTTTCACTTGCAACCCAAAATGGCGCGAGATAACTGAAAATTTATATCCAGGTCAGACAGCAAATGGAAGACCTGACTTGGTTAATCGAGTATTTAAACTCAAATTAAATAACCTTCTCAATGATATTTTTAAGCACGATGTATTAGGGAAAGTTGTAACACATATTCAGGTTATTAAGTTTCAAAAGCGTGGTTTGCCTCATGTTCATATTTTACTTCACTTTGTAAATGAAGATAAGCTTGAAACAGCACATGCTATCAGTAATTTAATATCTGCAGAAATTCCAGATCCGATTCTTAATTGTGATTTTTATAACGTTGTTAAAACTTGCATGATTCACAGTTCATGTGGCATACTGAATCCAAGTTCTCCCTGCATGAAAAATGGGGTGTGTAGCAAAAACTATCCTAAAGAATTTAATGTTAACACAGTAGCAGTTAATAATGGTTATCCACGCTATAGACGTTGTGATAATGGTTTGGTTATCAATATTAAAGGTAATAATGTAGATAATCGCTAGGTGGTGCCTTACAATTCATGGTTATCAAAGAAATATCAATCTCACATTAATGTTGAAACTTGCAAGTCTGTTAAAGCTGTTAAATATTTGTACAAATACTTCTTTAAATTGTCGTTATGTTAGTGCACCTGAAGCATTGTGGCGAATTTTCGAGTATCCAATAAGTCACTATCATACACCTTAAAGTTCATCTACCTGAAAATCAATAAGTGTATTTTAGAGAAAGAGCAGAACTGGATTTAGATTGTGCAGCTCAACGTGATACGCACCTAACGGCATGGTTTAAGTTAAATTCTGAAAATGAAAGAGCACATTGCTATTCGTATGTAGACATTCCTTATCTTTTTATATTTAATGATAAACATTGTAAATGGAAGGTTAGACAAAGGGGTGGTAATAAGGTGATAGTAAGAGTGTATAAATTTATTCCAACTGGAGAGTTATTTTTTCTAAGACTGTTACTTTTGTAGGAGCAACATCTTGAAAGATGTGCGTACTGTTAATGGTATTGTTCTTGAAACGTTTTGTTTTTTTAGCTTCAGTTATCTTTTTTCTTACTTTAGACAACTTTATGGAGGAAATTTAAGTTTTTTAAGTTACTCTCAATTTTTTTTTTTAATATTTTTAGCACTCTCTTTATCCTGTGAAAATGGTGAGGTTATGCTTTATATTTTGATTAAATAAAATTGCAAATATTTATAATTTTTATTATATCCTTTTAATTGTAATTTTAGAGTCGTTAACACTTAAGAGTTTTTATTGATTTTAGATTCGTTAACATTTCAGCAGTACAGAAATTATTGCTCCCAACACCCAGGGCTTCTCTCAGAGAGATCCTTCAATAAATGGTGTAGTAATGGAGGTATGGATGAACCCTCCTTTAAATGGAGGGCTCATAAATACCTGGGTGTTGGGAGACACCGAAGAAAAAACAGCAACCAAGAGGTTGTAAATGTCTTCTTTCGGTGAAGATATTTATAACTTTTTTGTTGTTGCTTTTTGATGCTACATTCTATTGTTAAAAATAATTAATTGGTAGTTTAATTTATTGAAAACACTGCTTTTAAAATTTACTATAAACCAAGAAAATATATTTAGCTGTATAAATGCAATTTATTTATATCTCGAATTGATTTTTTATCTTTAATGTTTATAGTTTGACTCCTTAAAGCACTTATTACTTTGCTTTTTAATTAAAATATTTTAAATCTATTGTGATGTCTTTTAAATTAAACTAAAGTTTACAAAAAGCCAACATGAAATAACATCATAAAAAAACTCCGACAAGCTGCATCATGACACCAACTTAAGTATGACAACAGGTTACCGAAAAGCAAATAAATTGTTTTTCAATTGTTTTTTTTTCTTTTATGTCTACTTATTTGTAACAATTTTTATTTTAGGTTTGTCATACGACGCATTAATGCAATATAAAAGATCAAAGTTTGTTTTTTGGTAGTGACTAATAATAATAACAACGAACCTCCATGATTTTGCTACCAAAATCATGGAGGTTCTTTGTATAAATAGTTTAGAAAACTTTAATAGAG
The DNA here is from genome assembly GCF_038396675.1 of Hydra vulgaris. NCBI lineage: Eukaryota > Metazoa > Cnidaria > Hydrozoa > Anthoathecata > Hydridae > Hydra > Hydra vulgaris. The sequence continues at coordinate 5,272,452 of NC_088926.1, read as the reverse complement.
GTAAATTAATACGTAGTGGGGTATCCTTTTGAGTCAATAACTGCTTGATAACGACAGCCCATTGACGAGATCAATTTTTGGCATCGTTCAGGTGTAATGGCGTCCCTTTATTTCGATCCAAAGTCGGTCTAAATTTGTTGCAGTTGACCGTTTTATGTTTCTGTCAACTTCCTCCCTCAAATTTTCTATCGGATTTAGGTCTGGTGACAGTGCGGGCCACTCCAATACATTAATCTTCTTGGCGTTAAACCACATTTTAACACTTTTGGCGGTGTGCTTAGGGTCGTTGTCTTGTTGGAATTTCCAAACCAAAGGGAGATTTTCCTCTGCATATGGCAACATGACGTTTTCTTCTCATGAGTATTTCTTTGTACATGTGCTGATCAATTGTCCCTTGAATTCTATGCAACAGGCCCACACCACACCATGAAAAACTGCCCCAAACTATCACATTGCCACCACCATGTTTTACGGTCTTAAGAGTATAGCGAGGGCTGAGTTCTTGGTTTTGGAGACGACGAACATACTGTTTTCCGTCGGATCCAAAGCGATTAAACTTAGACTCGTCAGTCCAAAGCACATTTTGCCAAAAACTTAAATCTTTATGTACGTGCTGTTTTGCAAACTTTAAACGGGTGACGAGATTACGTTTTGAGACCAATGGTTTTTTTCGGGCAACCCTTCCAAATAGCTTATTTTCGCGTAAGCGACTTTTAACAGTGCTGACAGACAGATCAAGTTTTAAATTTTGAGCAATTTGTTCTTTAATTTTTGGTGCGCCAACAGAAGGATTCAGCTTAGCAATACGGGCAATGGGTGCGTCTTCTCTTGGGGTTGTCTTTCGTTCGCGAGATTTGCGTTTTTTGTTGCTTAAAGAACCAGTATTGTTAAATAAATTAATGGCATTGATAACTCTCTTACGAGAACAACCTAATCTTCGAGCTATTTCAGAATTGTTCAATTCTAGATCTCAAAATGCCTGTACTTGTCCTCGAAAGACATCTGTTCCATGTTTATCTCGTCCCATAGTTGATAGATAATGAATTTTTTTTTTTTTGCCAAATGAATTACAAGAATAATCTTTAAATACTGAATAGAATGATTATCTTTTGATATAATAAAAGAATTTAAGTTTTTTTGAATAAAAAGTAAATGTGTGTTATTTAAAATGAACCTCAAAAGGTAAACACGACCACTTAAATGCTCATATCAAGCAATTTTGACAGCTATAAATGTCAAATGAGTATTTCCGTTCCAAAAGGTGAGCTTTGTTGATGCTATAAAAAATAACAGCAATTGCTATAAAAACAAAAAAGTTGGAATCAAAAAGTAAAACCAACTGGTCATGAAAGTGTGCTATTTATGTTGTCGTCACTGTATGTATATTAGTGATCGACCGAAACCGAAATTTAAGTCGAAACCGAAAGTACCAAAATTTCGGTTCAGTAAAGCCGTAGCCGAAACCGAAACCGAAATTTTGGCCGAAATTTGAAAATGAATGTTTAAAATCCCTGAACCTTTTATGATCACCGAATTAAAGCAAAAAAAAACTATTTAACATATATCTAAGCAATCACCATGTAACATAGTTTGATAAAAACTATAATATGTCAAGACATTTCAATAATTAAAGGTAACAATTGAAGTATTTTCTCTGGGAAATACATTTTTTTTCATGTTTTCTGGCAAAAGTCTGTTTCTTTCATTTGAAAGAATTTCTCCAGCAGTTAAAAACAACCTTTTAACTTCGGCAGATGTTGGTGGAGGTCTAAGGAATCTCTTTGCTACTTTTGCCAAACCAAACTTTGCTTTTAGTGTTATTTTCTAATTTTTTTGTTATTTAGGTGCCCAAAGAAGACCTATAGGTTTTGTCACAGAGCACCGCGGAAGTGCATTTAACCAGGAAGTTCACGCCTCCTTCATTACCGTGACGCAAAAATATATCCGAAGCTCGTTTCGAGCCTGGATCTCATGCTTTCAAGGCAAGCGCTCTGACCACTGCGCCACTGTAGCACAAGAAACTTCAGACCTTCTTTAAACTTTGAATCAATTTTTGAGATTTATAGGACTTCCAGTAGTTGTGTTGCTTTTTCAGTTAGGATATGTTTTAGAGTAAACCACTTCTTAAATGTGATGAAAGTCCGCTAAGTGATTGAAGTTTTGGATTGTGCGATCCACGGGATATTTTCAAATTCCGTATTTGAAATCACTAACTGTCACGGTAAAATGATTCCATAAACCAGTTTTTTATCGATTATTTTCAATTGTAAAATTTAGCACTGAGAAAATTTTGATGAACTATTGGTTTGGATTGCTTTACTTAAATGTTAATTCATTTTAAGAATGATTTGAGAAGAGTAACTTAAAACTATTATGTAACGTGATTTCAATTAAAATTTTTACAATTGTTATAATTAAAAATTGATTTACTAACAAACGATTACAATTAGGAAACCGTCATGATCCCACTCTATATTAAAACTTAAAAAAAATCTTTTAAAAGTTTTGGTTCATTTCGGTTGCGGTTTGAACCGAAATTTCGGCCGAAACAGGAAAAGTAAAAAAATTGTTGAAGCAGAAATTTCGGTTTCAGTTTCCGTTCACTATATATATATATATATATATATATATATATATATATATATATATATATATATATATATATATATATAATATATATATATATATATATATATATATATATATATATATATCACAATTAATATTGTGAACTTTATTTGGCCGATGACGTCGTACTGAATGCGTACCTGCTGCCGCAAAGGAGTGCCGCCACATTAACTAAGGGATTGGCATAGGGCTACAATCTTTTTTTTCACTATTCTTTATTTTTTTCTTCTTTTTCTTGAAAACCGTATAGCAAAACGGTGAGCAAAAATAGTGAAAAAAATCTAAATACACATTTGTAAATGTACATATATATATATATATATATATATATATATATATATATATATATATATATATATATATATATATATATATATATATATATATATATATATATATATATATAACGAAAAGAATGAAATACCAAAAAAAATGCTTATAGTCCTCTTACTCTATCGTCTACCTATTCTTTATCTAATCTCTATCTTTTTATCTTAATATTCTTTATCTGAAACCAAATGTCTTCATTTTAATCCAACGTCTTTAGAAAATAAGTGGTATGAATTCCAAGCTAGAATTGTATTATTGAATTACCCACACATTACTGCAATCACTGAAACGTAGTTCACTTCTAAATCTTTAACAAATCTAGACAATTACACTGCGTACCTTCGAAATAGGACAATTCATGCTGGTGGTGTGGCCATATATGTTGGAAAAGATATACCTTCATTTAAATGCGAGTTCAGTGATAAACAAAAGGGTGAGCAAATATGGTGTCAAATTTCAATTGGAAATGATATTTTGTTTATTGGATGTATTTATTGCCAGCCTATTTACAAATCAATAAGTAAATTGGATGTATTTATTCGCTAATATAACGCCCATATTCAAAAAAGGTCATTGTACTGATCCTGGAGATTACAGGCCTATTTCCATCACATCTGCAGTAGGAAAAAAAATGGAAAGAACAATGCGTGATGTCATGACTGAACACCTAGTAAAATATAGTTTGTTACTTTGGCATCAATACGGTTTTGTTAGATATAGATAGCCTATTGGTTGCAAAAATAAAGTCAGTTATGGATTTGGCGTATGTTCTGTTGGACATTGATATTTTAGGTAATTGATCAAGACTTTGGCGCATGGAATTCACTTTAAATAAATGCAAAGTTCTGAAGTTTCACGGTGGTTCCTCAGAATTTGACATCCTCCTGACAATGTTAGATGCAAATGGTGGTCGCATTTCTCTTGAAGTTGTATCTGTCAAAAGAACATTGGGTATCCAAGTAAATAATAAACTCAAATGGTCAAAACAGATTAGTCAAGCTACTCCTAAAGTACAATTTGTACTTGGAATACTCAAAAGAACTTTTAAAAAATGGAATCCAAGTATGTTCATTAGCAGTATTAGAGTACTGGGCACCAGTTTGGAGCCCTTTTTACAAAAAGGCATTAAAAACTTAGAATCAGTTCAATGTAGGGCAACTAAACTTGTTCCGCCATTGCGCAACGTAAACTACAAATTACATCTGGCAAATTTGGTCTCAGCTTATAAGCTGAACGTAGATTAAGAGGTGATCTAATTCAATTTTTTTTAATTTATAAAAACTTCAACAAAGTCAACAGGCATCAAGAATTTAGACGAGCGACTTCTTTCATATGCGATGGTCCTGCAAGTAGTCTTCGTAGCGCAAAGCATAAAATTGAACGAGAAGTTACCAAAAACAGTCAAAGACACAATTTCTTAAAAATCGATTAGCACCAACATGAAATGCTTTTCCTGCTTCAATAGTTGCCGGTAATTCGGTCAACAAGTTTAAAAACAATTATGACAAATAGACTCGTTCCCTTTCGAGTTGATCTACTATAGCTGGTTTAGACACTTGGCTCATAGAAGTTAAACTTCTATTGAAGAATATTGCTATAATGATAATAATAATAATAATAATAATAATAATAATAATAATAATAATAATAATAATAATAATAATAATATAATAATAATAATAATAATAATAATAACAATAATAATAATAATAATAATTATATATATATATATATATATATATACATATATATATATATATATATATATATATATATATATATATATATATATATATATATATATATATATATATATATATATATATATATATATATATATATTTATGTATATATATATTTATGTACTTGCTGTCATGACCCGTATAATACGGCTCTAAGGAGTTTATTTCGTACCTACCTATAAGAATAGATTTTAATACATATTCAGCTATTTATTTATCCTCTATTTCTTTACTTTAAAGCTTTTTGAATAGCAAAATAATTAATGTAAACATCGCTCTAAGAACAACAACAACAAAAAATATTTGCACTATTTTTTTTTTTTTTTTGCAATTTTATTTTTTTTTTCGCTGTTAAAATAAATTACAGATGAGTTTTACATGGTAAATATCAATACCGTTAACCGGGGTTACTTTGAATAGCCGGGTAACTTTGAATATAAATCTTTTTTTTTTTCAAATTGTAATTATGGCAAGAACTTATATGAATCTGTTCAAACCTTAAACATCAAAGTGTTAAAAATAGTTTATATTTTGATTGTTTAAAGTTTTACTTAGTTTACTGGTTTTTATTGTTCCTTAAAAAATGAATTAAATATTTCGGATATTTTTCTCAAAAAAATTAGTCAGAATACTTTGTACACTGTCTCAACTAGTGTAGCAGCTTGTTGTCTAAGTTGCATAATTTTTGTTTATAAATTTATTAGGCATGTAAAATCTAAAGAAGTTTGTTAGCCTACTATAGTTATGTTCCATTGCTATAGCATAACATACTTTATCGTATACATTTTTTCGCATATGGGGTAACTTTGAATAAGGTTCAAAGTAACTCCACTACATAGATAGTCAAAAGCATGAAACAACTTAAAAAATCTCTTTGTCATATATGTATTATATATAATATTATTATGAATAAAAATTAAAATATCATTTGTATAAACAGTAAGTCACACATACGTACACATTGTTTCTGTATGTGAACACGCACAGATATATAAAAATTTATATACGTGTGTATAAACAAACACATAAGATATATAAACATATGTGTGTGTGTCTACTATTTAGACACACACACACACACACACACACACACACACACACACACACACACACACACACACACACACACAGATATATATATATATATATATATATATATATATATATATATATATATATATATATATATATATATATATATATATATATATATATATATATGTCTGTGTGATCCTGTGTATCTAAATACTTTTGTTGCAAAACGCTAATAAATTTTAAATCTTGTATGAAAAATATGTCATATAATATGTGTATGTACATTCAATATTGTGTTGAATTAAGTTTGTTGAAAGTACTGCTATTTATCTTTAAATTTGTTTTTGTTTAGCATTTCATAGCAGTACTATCCCACGTTTATACGAAAAAAAACTGACGTAAGGCAGTATATAAATTATACTTAGTGCCAGTTTTCAAATTTTATGGTAACAATAAACATTATAAGACGAAAGCATTAGATGTTCATTGGGTGCAAGTTACCGCCTTCTATAATAAAGTTTAAAAACTTAATCCGAAAACACTTGGAAAATCCATAGTATACAAATATACAAAAATGTGCTTCTTGTCAAATTGTCTCTGGATAAGTTTATAAAGCTGACCATTTATGGACAACAAGGACCAAAAGTGGACCACCAATTTACAATACATTAAAGTCAGGACAGTTTGATTCTATACACTCTTTTGACTGGTTTGTTATTGTTTTTTGTCAAATTGTAGGAGTTAAAGTTCCTATTAGTTATAATCAAAGCAATCTTTACAGTGAAAAGATACTTGAATTTATTGAAGAAAATAGTATCTTATCGCATATCGCATATCGCATATTATAGTATCTTTATAGTATCTTATTATTTATTGAAGAAAATAGTATCTTATGAAGAAAATAGTATCTTATATAAGAAAACAGTATCTTGTTATATAACTGTTAACTCTACCCATTTATTGCAACCTCTTGATGTTACATTGTATGGACCTCTTTAATAGTATTAGAGGAAAATTCTTGATCAATCGAAAACCTCTTATCTATTTAAATAAATTCAAAGTTATTAAAAATACACTATTTAAATTAATATTATACAAAATCCTTTTATTTAAATATTATTTTGAATTTGAATTATAAAAGAGTCAATCTTAGCCCCTATATTCATTTCGTTAAATTTCAAATATTGTCAATAGTGAAGGAAGAGCAAGTAAAAATATCTCAAAAAAGTTCAAAGTTTCCCGTTTACGGTATATCAAATATTTTAAAAACAGACGGGGACTCAAAGAAGATATTTATTATTTTTATCACCCAAATTACAGGTAAAACAAACAGTTTAAAATAAGTGAATAAAACTAATAGTTTATACACTAGTTCTAAAGTCTAATTGAAATTTTTCTTGAAATATTTTCCACCATCAAATCCGTAAATATTAGTCTTTGTTCTCTGATATTCCAGAACTCAAAGAAATGGTTCAAAATTGCCGCTATATTGTCTCCTACGTCATCGTAGCGACGTTTAATCGTTATTTGTTTTTCTTCTGTCAAACATTAGGCAAAGTTTAGCTCAAGTTGATTGCACATTTTTATTTCTTTGTAGAAAAATAGGTTATTTTTAGTAACATCAGATATCTGAGTCAAAATCAGGGAAAAACAAGTCGGATTGTTCAGTAGTCTGATAAACAGATTTAATTTGTTTTGAATGAGGATAGTAGATATATCATCAATTTTAAATAAGGGATGCAGGTAGTTTGTGCTGTACTTTGATATATTAAAGAGGAATTTTAATGCTGTCCTTCCTACAGCGTCCGATTTATTAAGAAGCGAATTATTAAAGCAACAAATTTCGAAGCCGTATGATAGATTTGGCACAGCCAGAGATTTGAACAAATGTACTATGGCTATATAGATGCATATTCAACTCAATCTTTTCATAGAGCCCCTAATATAATAAAATATTGTAAAAAAGATTTATAAAAATCCATTGAAAATATAAAAGAAATAAAATATAAAAAATATAACATAAACTAAAGATAAAATAAGAAAGCAAATTATTTTTACAATTACAAAGATGCTTTGCAATAGCTATATTGCAAATTTAGGTATTCGAAGATTTAGAAATAAATACAAACATATACACAAAGACTTAATAACTAATTCATTAAAAGATACATATATCATTAGTAACTACTTAGAATAATAAGTAAAATTCATTTGAATAAATTTACATTTATTCAAATGAATTTCATTTGGAATTATTATTCCGCAAAATTAAAAATGTGTTTTTTTGCTTGAAACTTAATGAGTTTAATGGTTTTACCATATTTGCATTAATTTTTTGAAAAGAGTTTCTAGCTTAGATCTTTGATATGCTATTAAATATTCTGTATATTTATTTAATTTCCTTGGCAGATTAAAAACAAATTTGATCGAGTTGTTCTTAAGGAAATACTTTTCATTTACATTTTTCTTAAACTTACAAATAAAATAAGCTGAAGTTGGGTTATTAATATAAATATACATGAAAATTAGGTGCTGATAAAAATTTACTTCGTGTATTTTCATATTTCTCATTAAGGGTTTAGTATGCTCCCCTCTTTTTTTTCGCGTAAAAATTCTTCACACGTGTTTTTGCAAACTAGATATTTTTTTTAAGTTTTGATGGTTGTGTACTACCCCATGTAATATTAGCATAGTTAATGAAACAATGAATTAAAGAAAAGTATATTAACTTTAGACAAACTGTATTTACATATGGATGAACATCAGAACAATGGTTTAACTAACTTTTGATTGTAAATATTTAATATGGGGACACCAAGATAAATTATTGTAAATAAATATTCCTAAAATTTTTATATTATCTTGCTTTTTTATTTGCATGTTATTTAAAAATAGGTCTGGTAATTTAAGGGAAAGTTTTCTTATTACATTTTATAATGAAATAAGGTATACTTTGTTTTTTCAACGTTTAATGAGAGCTTATTTGCCATAAACCAATCATTTATCTTACTTAATTCAAAATTCATGTCTGCGTAAAGTTGTTTGATACTATTGTTGGAAAGAAATAGGTTTGTATCATCTGCAAACATGTTTGGGTTTAACTTTACTGATGCAATTATTTAAGTCGTTTACATAAACTAAGAATAAGAGAGGACCAAGTATCGATCCTTGCGGTACTCCACGCGGGATTTTAAGTATTCCGTATTCTTGATTTAGAACATATTGTTTTCTATCCGTGAGGTAACATTTAATCCAATAGTAGACCTTATTAGTTACTCCATAATTTTTCAACTTTTTTAATAATATACAATTATCAACAGTGTCAAAAGTTTTTGAGAGATCGATAAAAATACCTAAAGTAAATTTGTTTTCGTTAAAACCGTTATTTATTTGATTAACTAATTCAATACAAGCACGTTTAGTTGAATGATTTCTCTAAAATCCAAATTGTTTTGAATAAAAGAAATTGTTTTTAGTAAAATGATCAAAGATTATATTGTAAATAGATAATTTTTCGCGTACTTAGATCACATTAAAACTCTGACTCCGTTTATTTATTTCTAAAAAAGACTAAATTGAATGAAAGCATCTTCCTAATTTAATAAAGAAAATCGTCTTTTTAATGTCCTAGATGCGCAGATTAACTTTATTGATTGCGTAAACATTTAACTAAAGTCTCTTACAAAGATGGCAATAGCGTTTGTTTTCTTTTGGCTTCACATCAGTACCTAGTGGAGTACCAGGACGGGCTTGCTAATTTTTTCTTTATTAAGTTTCAGGTCATAATTTTTTATTTAGACCATCCGCAGTTTATTAGGACCATCCACAGTTTATTAGGACCATCCGCAGTTTATTAGGACTAATTATCTGAGCACATTAATAACTATCTTGACATATGCACAACAAACTTTTACCGGTGCACAGTGGGAATATTCCATTGAATATGAGGGGAGGGGGGGAGGCAATTCACATAAGCGCACCCATTTTTTATTCGTTTACTAAATTTAAGTTCATTAACAGGTTTTAACTTTCATCGAATAGTCTTTTATTTGCTGAAAGTTACGATCATGTAAAGTTTACAACACCCTCATTTAGGGGAGAGTAAAAACTTTATTATAGTTACTACAGTTCGATCTTTTAGTTATTTTTAGTCATCTTTCGAACTTTAATAGATTATTAAATGAGAATTAAAGTCTGTCGTTTTAATCCTCAATGAATAATTAAACTAATTATAAAAAAAAACTAATAAATAAACTTTTAGGATATTCTTGTTTTTAAAACCTTATGATTTGAACCGAATCATTGCAGTTTTTTTAATATTTTATTTAATATTTTTTAAATAATAAATTTATATAGTCGGCAAACAAATAAAAAGTTATATTATACGGATTATGCAGTTTAAAACTTTATTCTTCTACATCTATATCTAAATGTAGATTTTCCTCAACGTTGTCCACATTTAGATATAATTCACTTAAGTCATTAATTTCATTTGATTCCATTTCAGATGAATTTTTTCTATCACCGCTATAAACTGCTAACAAACTTTTAACTTTTTCCGGTAGGAACAATACTTTCTTACTTTTCAATCTTTTAGTTAATGAGATTGAACTAATTAGGGGATCAGAAGTATGTCTACCTCGAATCACTAAGTTTGTTCTCTAATATTTTTACTTGCATGATGTTCAAATTTATAAATTCTGTGTCGAGATTCAACTGCTTCCTCTCCCATTAAACCAAGTGAAACTGATGAATTAATAATAATTTCTCCAGCATGTGCTAATACTTTATAAATGGAAGCTGGGATCTTGAACCAATCATATGTTTCTTACAACTTCTTATATGTATCATTGAAGTACTTATCAATTTTTTCTGGATCAATCAGGTCTTTGAAATTGATTGCAATTAGAATGTTTTGTAATCTGATAATAATTTCTTCATCAATTTCTAAAACTTTTGCTGAGTAATTAGAGGGTCAGAAAAAGCTCGTCGGTATAAATTTCTAGTATTACTAGTTCCTGATCCACCAGCTCTATTCTATATTAAAAGTGCAAAATAAGGTCAAAAAACCTAATCCAAGCATGTTGTGGTAAAATGCCATACCACAATTCCTGCCCATCTGTAACAAATCCTTCCTTAAAGATTTTTAGATTGCTCATCATGTTAGGTGTGGCGTGACAAATTGGACAACATAGTGTCAAAGAAGTGTCTGTGATGTAAACTAAGATTTTCCCATCAATCATTAAAAGGACAAAACTGTAATTGATAAAAACATACTTATGTCCTGGAAGGTAAACTTTAACAGATTGTATATTAGGAACTTCTTTTCCAATTTCCTTTTTAATTCTTAATCCCACCTCTTTATTTTCTTTTATATACTCCAGCATAGTCGGTCTACAGAATTTAATACTCTGAAACATTAAGTTATTCTATAAAAATTTGTTTGAATCTGATTGCACATATAGTCAAAGAGATTATTTTGATTGGAATAATAAAAGCGTCGATGATTTTTTTGATGTTTTGAGTGACTTGATATTCCGTCCATCCCCCTACAACTAATTAGTATTAACTCATCGAAGTCCTTTTTTTTATCAACCAAATATTTTAAAATTTTCTTGTAGTTTCAGAAGCCTCTTGGATGTGTGATCCATAAGATCCTGTAGTTTAACTTTGGCCTTTGTTTCAGTAACTTCAATAGATATTTTTAAAGGTGGGCACTCGTTTTTTATTTCGGAAATTACTCAATGAGATGGAAATCTTTATGGTGCTTCTTTATGAGTATTTTCATAAACACTTTTTGAAAGTTTGTATCCAAGAAATACGCAAAAGCTTCTTCAAACGTCTTTTTCTCTTGCAACATGGTTAGTTGAGTGTAAAGCAATAACGATTCGTGTCGTCTTTTTGTAACAACACTAAGTAATTTGACTAATTATAAGTCACGTTTATTAAATGCTTTGAGCCACTAACAACTTTTTTTCGACGGATTCCGTTTTTGAATCAAATTATATATTTGCTATCAATCGTCTTTTGGTGCGAGAACTCAATTCATCCAACTCTTTTGTTAGTCAACCTCTTTTGCTGATTCATTTATTAAACTCTCTTGATTACCTGATGATTTAACTAAATCAATTGTTTTAAAAACTGAATTAAGCGAAACCTGAATTCTACTATCAAAAATTTTTTATTTTTTTATATGATGCATGGCATAGTGCAATATACTTTGCAAAAGTTAGTTTTAATCTCTTTCTCAATAAATTTATTTTGTCTTCTCTGACTTGAATCGTAGTAATAATGTGCTTAAATCCACTATTTACATTATTATCAAAAGTATTTTTCGAAATCTGAAAACATTGCACAATTTGTCTTAAATCGATTTCCTCCATTATCTTAGTTTACAATAATAAACTTACAAAGTAAAAAGAAACTTTTTAACCACATTTAGAAAATCATGTGGTTTTAAGTTGATTAGTGACACATCAAAAATGCCCTTTAGAATTATTTTTTCTTAAATTAATTTTGAACTTTAAACATAAGAAATTAAAATAAAAAATATTTTTTCCTTTTAAGAACAACACGAAAACAAATTTACTTTAGTCTTTCGTGCCTTAAAGCAGTTTTTTTTTTACTTTTAAGTAATGAATGAAAAAATTTGTTTTTATTCGAAGTTTTTTATTTGTTTAAAAAAACATCAGCTTTTCAAAACTATTTAGCGCGAACGATCGGAGCCACACTTCTCAAGATAGTTAGTAGACACTATAGACTAAAAAATTTCAAAATATGGATAAGGTACAAATTAAAACAATTTTTTAATTCTTCATCAAAGTTAAAGTTTAGTACTTTTGTGATGAATTTTTTCTTTCAATGATAAAAATTGTAGTACCAACTTTTTCAGGAAATTTTTTTATTTATATTTTTAACAGTCTATATTATAACCTTTATATTGTCAATTTTTTCAATGATCTATACTATCATATATTAAAAATAATAATTATTAAAATCCAGCATCTTAATAATTTTCATCAAAAATTCTTTAAAAACCTAACTGCTTACAGTTAGGTTTTTATTATTTTTAATATATGATAGTATAGATCATTGAAAAAATTGACAATATAAAGGTTATAATATAGACTGTTAAAAATATAAATAAAAAAATAAAAAAGCCACCACCATTGAGCCTGTCACATTTAGAATTTTACAAAATAGAAACCTCTAAGTGAGGGTATTAGTAAAAATACCAACCATCAGACATAATGTTTGAAGTAAGTCACTTTTTTGATTTTTGGCAATGTGCTTTCACTTTGAGGTGTTGTAAAGTTATAATTGTCATAATGGTGAAGACATGTTCATTAGGGGAAATATCTAGTTAAAAAAACATTAAATAATAATTTAAGCGTAATTTTATGCAGTTATTTACACGTTAATTTGACATGTGTTCCAAAACGTTATTTTGCATTTTTTATTTATCAACTTTCTTACGCTACAATTGTTTTAAATAACTTTATTGACTTTCATTTTAAAAAAATATTAGTTTAATTAACAATGTTTTTTTTGCTCAGACTTTTAAAAACAATTTAACGTAAGTGTAAAAGTGTAGTTTTTATGCAACAGACAGTTTTCGATATTTTTTTTGCTATTAACCTTTACTATTAGGTATCAGATAAACTATTCTCCAATATCATCCAAACATTTGACTATGTAAATCTTGTGCTAAGTGTATTTAAATAGCCATGCATCATAAATATTTTGCTACTTTTTGCAATAAAAAAAGTTATAACAAAAGATTGGTCTTCGGTTAATGGTCAGTTGATGAGAAATACTGAATATGTAAAAAAGATGTTTTGTATACAAATAATACCTACAAAATCTTTCATTACTGTTATAATATATAAGTTCTGTAAATTTAAATCTCTCTCTCTCTCTCTCTCTCTCTCTCTCTCTCTCTCTCTCTCTCTCTCTCTCTCTCTATATATATATATATATATATATATATATATATATATATATATATATATATATATATATATATATATATATATATATACACTTACACACTAGGGTGATAAATTTTTATAAATCTTGTATCGCCTTGGTGCCACACAATAAGTTTTAGACTAAAAATGAAGTTATCTTAATTATAATAAAAAAAAAATTAAAACACTTTCCCGGAATAATTAGCTAAAAAATTATTATTAATAAAAATTGGTGATAATAGCTAAAAAATTATTATTAATGGTGAAATTGTCATCTCCAAGTTCTGCTGGAAACATTTGAATATTTTTTATAATGGAAAAGTTAAAAGAGTTTGGCTTAGATAGTGAAGCTGTTTCAGTTAAAACTACGGCTGTAGGTGGATGCTGAAATTGGTACCATAATTAAGTTTCCATAATTACCATATTTAATACCATAAAATACCATAATTAAGTTTAACGCATCAGATCTGCTAGAACTTTATTTTTTTAATTTGATATAAGCTAAAAAAGATTGTCACAAAATTGTGGGTCGCAAAGGAACTGAATCTGCAAATTTAGAAACTGACATTGGTTCTAAACTGGCATAGGTGTTAATCTCCGGTTACAAAAATTATAAAAGCATTATGTTGGTATCCAATTTTATTAAAAATAAAAAACCTTTTCACGCTTTGAAAAAAGATATCAAGTTTCTGCTGCAAAATTATTTGATCAAATATTTGCTACAACAGAAAATAGTCCCCGAGCAAATTAAATGAATGCGCTATAAACAAACATGAAGAACCAACACAATCAAAATCCTTTTTTTTTGCCGAAATTCAAGAAACTCTGAACCAAAATCAATTAACAGCTAAAAAGGCGAAAAAAATCAAAACCTTCACTGATCAATTAAAAAAATATGAAGCAACTGGTGTGAAATCTAAAGCAACTTTGAAATTTGAACTGGCCCTCCACAGAATTTAAGCCATTTATTAGATAAAACCTGTTCATAAAAGAATTGTGATAAAAAAATTTATTAGTACTAAGAAATAAAAGAACATAAATTTTTTTAAATTCTATAATGAACTATAATTAAAATATATAATATTAAAAAATAAATACAAGAACAATGTTTAATTATCAATTTGATAGTTTAATTTTTTATTTTATTACAAAACATTATCGAAACTCGAATTTATTCTCGACTCCGACGGAGTTTTTTCTCGATTTCTCTCGATTCCGTATTTTTTTTTTTGATTTTGGATCCTTAG
>NC_088926.1:5210000-5252500 GCF_038396675.1 Hydra vulgaris | reverse complement strand
CCTGATATGATTTGGTTATTTCTGTTTGTTTACAAAAAATCTGACTTTGAATCAAGTAACAGCGCCACCGGCTGTCTTAAAAATAACACGAATTTAAAAGCAACGTGTTGGTATATTTTTACTTTTTACCCAGTCAGTTGTTGGGCGGATTCATTAATCTACATATTCTGTTGTCCCCATGTTAAATTAAAACTAAATTTTATTAAATCAATTAGACGAATATCTACGAGCATATTTTCATCAAGATCTGAGAGCCGCAAACCATCTAATTCTGCAGTAACTTAAAACCATGAATCTGTTTAACTAATGCATAAAATTGAAAGAAGTAAATGGAGCGCAAAGAAATAAATGGAGAAACACCAACGGTTAAGTTAAGTTAAATCGGAATAGAGTAAGAGCGGTAATTTCGCCACTAATTCTTTCAATTTAAATAACTTGAGAACTAAAAATGAAAATCGATTTTTTTTTTTATTGTTGCTAATATTTTTATAAGTTTATTTACTTTAATTTTTTTTTTTAAATAATTAGAACAGAAAAAATGCGTTGGCGAAATTACCCAAATAAAATCTAATTTGGGGGAATTTTGCCACCTATGTTATTTACAACAAATTTTTTATTTTAAATTATAAATATTAAAAACACATTTACTATCAGTTAAATAAAAGAAATCTAACAATATTCAAAAAGTGGGGGCATGGCCATCGATACAGAGAAGTGTTTGGGCATGTCCCCCCTCAACCTTTTTTACCTACTTTTTTTTTCTTTTTTTAGAAATGTAGGATATTTTAAAAGCCGTGAAGACGGTCCTGGGAGGTGGGGGGAGGGGGTTATTTGACTCAAATAGTGTTTTAAAATAATCAAGCAAACTTAAAAAAAAATCAATTTACAAATTATAATACATAAGAGATGAAGAGATTAAATTCAAAAACTCATTGTTTTCTACATTTTACTGGGCAAAAAAATTCTATTGTATTTTTTTAGATCGACATTCTTCACAAACCCATTTTCGACAAGAACTTTTCTCACATTGCAACCAAAGGTTTTGTTGATCAGTTGTTGCGCTATTGAATGGCTTTTGACACTTTGTCTTACTCCATTTATTCTCTGCTATATTTGAATTTCTGTTTTCGCCGTGGTCAGCCTCTTCACTGCCAATCTTCAGTTTTCTTTGTTTCGATAGTTGGTTTTGGTTTTTAGCTTCTGATTCTTCTTTTGCTACTTTCACTTGCTCAAAAACTAATGATTTTGTAACGCATTTACCTTCGACTACAACTTTGACTCGCTTTTGGGCTTTTGATTTTGATTTCTTATTTGCATGTGTCTTTTGAGATTCCTTTCAATTACTTGGCTCGCCAATTGTATTTCTTCTCGAACTAATTGAGAAGCGATGAATGATGGTAGCTGAAATGCTGTTGATGGATTTGCTGGTACTGCTTGGGTAGACGTTGATGGAGTTGTTGGTGCTATTTGTGCAGACGTTGATGGAGTTGCTGGAGCCATTTGTGCAGATTTTAATGGAGTTGTTGGTGCTGGTTTTGGTGCTGGTGGCTCTGAAAGCTTGAGTTTCTCTCTATCAACTGCATTTTTATTTAATGGATAAAAACCTGTATTTTCAAAACTACTGACTGCATGTGTTCTTTTGAAAGTCTGCTCTGATAAATGTAATTTCGAAAGCACGAGAGGAAACGTCAGCTTGTCAACATTTCTAAAACCAGTTTCTCTGTAGTGTTGTTGAAGAATTGCGCGCCAGACATTTTTAACGTGACAGTAAACGCCCGAATCGAGTGGTTGGAAAAATGTTTAGGAATGGGATGGTAAACATAGTTGAATTGCTGCCATAGAAACATGAGTTAAATGACCATTAGCTATCAAAACTACTCGGCCTTTACTATTTGCATTTTTTTAAGGAATAAAGACAGAGTTAATTTATTGTAAAAATTGATCCTCCTCCACCCAACCAGAAAGGGACACAGTGTAGCACGTACATGAAGGTCCACCAATACCCCATTGAGCACAAAACTGTTTTGCTTTGTAGACAACAAATGGTGGCAAATAGTCACCGTTGGCATTGCAGCAATTATTGACAGTGTAATGAACTTTTTCATTATTGCCACCAATAATAAGTGGTCGCCTTGCTCCTTTTCTATTTAAGACTGTTTTTAAACCTTGATCGCAATCAAACCCGACTTCGTCACAGTTAAAAATATTTTGCGGTTTGTCAAATATGTCAGCATTTTTGTAAGTTGTTTGAAGTGTTTTAAACAAACTAATACTCATTTTACTCTATATATATGTATTTATATTGGAATCTTCTTAACTAGTGAATGAATTTAAGATGCAAGTATAACGTGTAGTACGTAATTTAAGGAAAAAAGAAGGTTAACAATTTTTTCATTCCACTTGTGTTTATTCGTTTGTTTTTGTTCAATTTGAAAACATAATTTGTAGAAAAATCGCACAAGGATTGTTAACCGGAAGAAAAAATAGAAGAATTTTGTCGACCAGAAATTAATTTTGTTTTGTATTAAAAATAAAAATTGTAGAAGTACCTTTTCCTAATAGTACTTCCGAAACCTAGACATTTGCAAGTTGAATATAAAAACAAAACTTTTGCTACTTACAAAAGAAGCGCTCTCGGAAATAGCACTGCGCTTTTGCTAAACTGCATTATAGGGTGGGGTGGGGTAATATGGATAGAATTTTAGATATACTTTTTTTTTAAAGTTAATTACACCATTAAAAAAATTTTTATTTTTTTTTTACATTCATGGTGTATAAAATAACTTCACAATGAGTAAAACATAAATATATTTTAAATAACTAACTTATTAATCCTTTTTTAACAATACCTTTCATATATCGAAATTACCTCAATGGTGGGGTAATACGTATGCTCATATTATATTTGGTACACTTATTGCTTTACATGTATTTAATAAGTCAAACTGTATTGGTTATGTTAGCAGTTTTCTTTTTCTAACTAATGCAGTCTCCTTTTCAGCTTTATTCTTCTCTTCATCTTGCGACCTTGCGATAATATCTTGTACTGTTAAAATTTCTTTTTTTTCGACCTGGACACCTACTCTGCGCTTTTGCAAGTGCTCACAGTGTAGGTTGACTTTGGCTTGGAGTTACGTCGTCAATGGATTCCCCTCCCCTCCCCTCCCCTCCCCTCCCCACCTCCTCCCTAGGTTCTAAGGCGGCGATTTTAAAAAAAATGTTTTTTTGTATTATGTATTTTTAAGCCAGTTTTTTTGCTTTTTAAAACTTTTTACGTAGAGTTTTTTTTACAGTTGAGAAAAAATTTTTTACAAGGAAGGAGTCACCCATCCTATATAAAAAAGAAGATAAGGGCTTCTATGGGTAATCTTTTTATAAGTACAAAAAACTCTCCACCTCTGTTTTTTTTACAGGTTCCAAAATGTTTTCACCTATTGCAACAAAAGCAGGAGAAGAAAACTTTAATGCAACACTAATTTTTTACTTTTCCTTTGCCCCTTTAGTAAGCGGCATTGCTCAAACTGAGCAACAGAATCCATGACAAGGAATACGACAGCGTCTACTGATCCAATAGCAGCTTTTTGTGAAATGTTTATTTGGATATCATCTACTGTGTTTTCTACTTTTTGACCACTTCCAGATAGATACTGATTGCTTGTAGATCTAAAATCAATAGCTAAAAATTGCTAGGTACCTGCATAAAATCCGTTAGGTGTTACGGCTTGAAAACCATTTAATTAATTCAATATTTAGCATATTTGTCTCAAGACAGCGGTACATTTCTTTAAAGAAATGGTATGGTAACATTCCATTTGAATAGAGACGGGTTTATTATAGAATTTTTTATCGAAAAACCAGAAAGAAAGCCATACTTAGATAAAGGTGGTGAAAAACCTGATAAAGGAGGTCCAGATAAAGGAAACTAAAGTGGTGGAGGTCCTGAGAAAAATTTAGATAAAGGAGGTGATAAAAAATTAAAAAAGAAAAATTTTATTGAGCATCTTGCAAAAGCGTTACGATGGATTGGTGATAAAGCATTTAAATCGATTCCATATATTGGAAGTCTTATATGGTGGTTATTTGATAAAGCTGCGACAGTTGTTATGTGGCTTTCTGATAAAGCATGGACATAAATTATTGCATTTGTAGTTTTAATATACCTCATAGTTAAACGTTATTCACAGCGCAATATTAGATAAAGAAGAAAATAAATAATATCATAATGGTTTATCCAAGAATCGCTAATGCAGGTGATAATGCAAAACAATTTGAAACGTTAAATAATAAATATACTGAAAATTTGGTATTTTTAGACGTTTTAAAATTAGGTAGAATCTCCATCAGGCAGCGATGGGTCCGACCTTATACCCCTTAAACTCTTATGATCTTAATTTTATTTATAAGCAAGAAACACCACTACCTATTGTAATTTTAAATATTGACGACGTAAAGCTTTCAAGCTCACCTGACCCAAAACTGACAAACGGGATTTCAGCATGTCTCTTATCAATTTCTGATTTGGAAAACCCAGTAGTTTTTATAAATAAAAACTTAACATTTAAACCGAATTACACAAATGTTTTTCAAACATATTATTGGGTTCGAATTGCAGAGTCTGTTCTTAGAGGTTATGAATCTAGTAATTGGGTTGATGGAGATAGGTCTAACACATACATTAACGCACTTAGTTTTGCAACTAGCATCCCTGTAAACACGCTTAAGTTGGTTCAACTAACGGGCCAGTATTGGCTATAGTTGGCTAACTGTTGGGATTCCATGCCAACCATTAACCGACTGTATACCGTGTTTTTAAATTGTAAAAGTTTCCCGTAAGTTTTATAAATGTATTCATAATTATACTTTATTTAAATGTTGCGTGGTCTAAGTGAAGAGAGTTTGATTTGAAGCTATTTATCTTTCAAACGCTTTTTTACCTTTTAATTAAACTTTTAAACTCAAACTCTTCTTCACCTTTTAATATAACTATTACGCTGGTAAGTACAAATATTTTACTTTTATCCATTAGTTACACATTCAGATATAAATTTTGACATTTGTTAGAGTTTTTAATTTAATCTTATGATGACACCATTGTTGTATTTGTATTAGACATTTTAGCTCTATTTTAACTTTATATTTTAAATACAGCTAAAATGTATATGTGATAGTAGTATATTTACGTGTATTTCTGTATATATATATATATATATATATATATATATATATATAATATATATATATATATATATATATATATATATATATATATATATATATATATATATATATATATTTATATAAATACATTTCGAAGAAGCTTATTTATACCCTGTCTACCAAATCGGTTGGATAGCCGAATTCATTTGAAAAAATTTAAATAATATGAGCTTCACATTGGCTGGAGACCCAGGCCAGCTAGAGCCAGTCTCGCAAAAATTGTCTGTTAATAGTGATACTTGGTACAAGCAAGCCTTCGCATGTCTCTTCCCATCTCAGTATTAAAAATGACGCTCTCAAATAAAAACTTGATCTCGAAATTAAGAGTATTTTTGTATATATCAAGAAAAAAAAAAGAATTCAGTTACAGCACATATTATATAAACGGTTTTGGTGCTCATAATTATTTTGTTCACAGAAGATTTTGTACTAAATCTCGATGTCAGAACTTTTGGTACAAACAATATCGTACTGTTGGAACGACGACGATTGGATTCAATACATAAGAACTTCCAAAGCAATAATAATTTCCAAAGCTTTAATCTATGCAAGGAAGTTTCACCTTTTATGCATATACAAGAAACTAACTTTTGCAAATCTTTGCCTATAGAAATAAAGTTGGCTGTCACACTAATCTGGTAATCTGCAGATCCACTTTTTATTGATAACTTAATGAAAAAATACGTTTTCTTAGCCTCAAGGAATGAGACAAGAGAGATATTAGCAAGTTTTGAACAATTATATGGTTTTCCACAAGTAGTTGGAGCAGTTGATGGATGTCACAAAAGAATAAAGGCTCCTTTTAAAAATTCAGAGGATTATATAAACAGAAAAGAATATCACTCAATTATTTTACAGGGATTGGCAGATAGCAAGTACTTAATCAAAGATATTTTTGTAGGATGGACTGGCAAATCTCACAATTCAAGGGTTTTTAAAAGAGCGTCTAGCTAAAACCTTTTTACCTAACAGCTTAAGTAAAACAATTGATAATATTTTTGAAATTATTATATTACTGAAAGGGTTAATTAACTTGCGCGCACTTTGCAAATGCGTGAAAGATTGTATTGAAAAAAAAATGAATAAATTCAATAAGCTTTGTTTATGCATCTAATAACTTATTAACTATAGTAAAAGTTATTTGAAAATAAAACTCCCTTATTTGACATACACCTCTTATATTAGACGTTCATTAATAAATAAAGGTACGAACGTCAACGTTTATTCAAAATAAACCATTTGTCGCACCCTGATTTAGATGCGAGTTAAAATTTTACCCTAGCCATTCAGGGAAAACAAGTTTGAACAATGATCTTAATGTGAATAGTTCAGAAGCATTATATAAAACTATTATATGTAACTGAAAAATGTATAACACAATATTAAAAAGCAAAAGTGAGAATAAGTATATAAATAAATGTCATGTAGCTTATGATTTTGTAATAAAATACTATAATGTTAGTAGGGTTTTATATATTTTATATTTACCCCACTACTATTTTATGTGTATATCCATTTTACCCCATTTTAGATTTTTGTTTATTTATCAATATGGGTTAGAGAACTTATAAATTAAATTTTACATGTTGTTACATCATGGTCCAACTAATAAATATACATCATTAAACTTCCATAAGTAATATTACTAAAGTCTGCAGACAAAAGTTTTAAAACGTATTGTTTTTTATACTTTTTTCAAAATAATGTTTTACATATTAACTATTCATGTAAGTAAAATATTAACATTGTTAATACAACAAAAAAGAAGCTAATTATGTGTATAAACTGTTGGTAATTTTCAGGTTTTAACATTATGTATAGATATACTTATTGAATATATCCTTATTACCCTAACTATCCATATTACCCCACCCTACCTTATAAAGTATTTTTGCTGAGAGGCGAGAATTTTAAAAATGAAAGATCATTATATACTAAAATGTTTTTAATGAAACTTCATCTTCAGTGTTGCAACATATTAACACATTGAACTTTTTTTTTTATTTGATAATAGTAAAAAATAAATATTTATTTCGAAACGATGAATTTCAAAACCGTAACTTAGAATAGTCGTTAAAAATGAAAACTTATAAAACACGACATTATATGTTTAAATATGTTTTTAAAACCTAAATATTTAACATAAATAAATGCAAACTATTTAATAATATTCTTAACAATTGCATATACAAATTTTTATAATCAAATATAGGTTTTAATAAAAAATTCTTCTAAAATGTCATTCCATGAACAAGAATTAAAAAGTGATGTAACATAAATAGCACTAACGTTTCCATTTTGGGAGGAAAAAAAAAAACTTACAGCAACTAAATTCAATGGGATGATGTAGAAGTGCCCTGTATTAAATTTGTAATATGTTAGAAAAATTTAAGATGTCTACATAGTGACAGGAAAAGTTAACATATAAGTGAATCTTTTTTCCCTATCAAGTATAAGTCAGGTCCATATAGTTGGTATCGTTTTGATTTTGTTGTGAAATTTGCATTAAATCATGTTAAAAATCCTAAAATGTGAAAAAAAGTAAGTATGAAAAAAATATTTTCAGACAAAAAAACTAAATGTTTAATAGTGAAACTTTACTAAATTGATAAAACTATGAGAAATTACAGAACATACATCTACCGTTAACTAATATATTTTGATTGATTTCAAGTTTTCAGAAAAAAAATTGCAACATAGGGGTGAATTGGGACAGTTGTAAAAGTTTGCCCAAAACTTAGCAAAAAAGCAAAACTGTATTTTGGCTGAGTTAATTAATTTTCGTATTCAGAAAAATGTCTTGAAACATTTCTGTGTCCTTCAAAATACGGGGATAGGTCTCACTTTTTTTTCCTCTAGTTGAGGACAAATCGCTGTTCTGCAATTCTCAAATAATAGGATGTATAAATTAATCAACTCTTGAAAGTTTTAAATTCAATGTAGACTCTAGGAAATGCTCAGTGGCCAGAATTCACTTTTTACGAGACAAAACTAATAACTCGTTATATAAAAAAGATTTAATGACCATTTCTGCACTGTTTACTAATTTGAGGATTGCGCTTTCAAGAGTGACACACAATTTTCAAAAACTAATTTTCTTAAATATTCCTGAAATTATCGATTACGATGCTACTGTAACAGAAAATAAAGGTACTTTTAAAAGTTTACTTCTGGCTACTTTTTTGTTTGCATGCTTTCTTTTTTGCTTGAACTTATATTTTTATGACTACTGATGAGTTGATCAGAAAAACAAAGAATTCTTTTTAAAATACCCATGTTAACATCCATGAATATAATTTAATGTCTTTTTTGCTACATTTATAGAATACACTTGGAAAGCATTTGAATCAATTTGTAATCTTGAGGGTAATGTTTGTAATACAACATAAATCTTTTTTTAGGCATAAATCAAATCCAGGAATGATAGATATTGTCTAAGCATTCTCGAAAAACCTTATCCCGGAATTTCCATCATTCGATGTACCTAAATCATTAGTAAAATCACAGCCTCATTCAGAAGCAAATAGTAACATAAATACTTTGTTACATACTGATGTCATGGTTGCTGTCAAGCAAATTTATAATCAAACCATTGAAGAACATCAGTATACAATTCAAACCAATTTAGAATTGTGGAAAATTGTTTCAAATTAACAAAGGTATGAAAGTCAAAACATTACTAATAATTTTGAAAAGTTTTAGCGGGTGTGTGATCATCAACGGGTTTGCCATTTCGAGGTCTTGACGAAAAGTTTGGTTCACATAAAAATGATAATTACATGGGTATTTTAGAGGTAAAAAAAGAAAACACATGGCTGAAAAATGTGTCATACTTGTCATTAAATATTTGAGAAGAACTTGCTAAGAACTCATTGCTAAGAACTAATTGCTAAGAACTAATTGCTTTTATGGATAAAGCATTGCTAACTAATATAGTCAACAAAATAAAGGAAGAAAAATAATTCAGTGTTTTGATTAGCTCAACATCTGATATGTATGACGTCAGCCATTGTCTGTTACATTTTGTTATGTAAGTAGGTCTAGGTCTATTAAAAAGTTCTTAACATTTATTAATTTACAAACTCATACTGGTCAAAAATTAGACACAAGTGTTACAAAGAGTACTGCTTTTTTATTTTAATGATAATGGTATGAATATAGCTAACAGTCTTATTCAGACCTAAAACAATGTCTCAAATATGTCTGGTCAATATAATAGAGTCCAAGTTAATATTCAAACGGTGAATTCACTTGCTATACTTATATCGTGTTTCGCACTTTCATTAAATTTAGCAAGAAGCAATGAGTTGATTATTATCCAGCTGCTGACATCATAAATTATTTTGATTTTGTTCAAAAAGTGTACACGCCTTTAGTGCATCCACACATTGCTGGCATATTCTTCTTGTCAATTTGAGTAAACACGCACCTGTGTCAAAGTAATTTTCCGATACACGTTCCTCCAGTCATGCTAATACAACACGAATTGTCGAGGGTTACAAGGACTTTTTCTCTGCTCTTAGTGCAATTTCGAATGATAATGAAGTGAAAATATTTAGACAGGAAGCTGTTGGTTTATTAAATCGGTTTAATATGCTAGAGACTAGAACTTTAATGCGCTATGCGCAATAGGATACATTTCTTTACAGAATGAACATAACTAGCTAGTTAGTTCAATAGTGGATGTAAATGCAACTTCATTTTTATTGCGTTCCTCGAATAATTTTATAGAATCACTCCACACAGAGTTTAGACTATTTGAGGAGCACGGCATGATGTTAAGTAAAATAAAGATTTATAATTAAGACAGTAGTAAAAAGGAGAATCTTCAGTTCGACGAAGGATTAGTCAAGAATAAATTCTTTAGGGACCCGGGTCAGACGAAATTCAGAAAAAACGTATTTCTGCTCATTATTGACAAACTTAGCAATACCCTAATTCAACGTGCAGGTGCATATTCATCTATTTGTGCCAAATTTGGTTTTTTGACTGACTTGACTAAATTATCCGGTAACACACTAAAGGAGCATTGTGAAAATATCAGGATGTATATAGTAAAAACGTTGAAAGCAGTTTGAAAGATAAAACAGCTCAGTTACTTATCTGAAAATTCATTTTGCCAAATTTGCAGTACTCTATAAGAAAGAAAAGTACAGTAAAGAGTTATTAATTTACAAGTTGATCATAGACCATGGACTGAAATAAGCATTTTCCAATGTCGAAATTATATTCCGTATTTATTTGATTCTGGTAGACTTGGTGTCCAACTGTATATAAGAGAGAATCTTTTTTAAATCAAATAGGATCAAATTTGACTTCAGTTCATTCTTAATTCGAGTTGAATTAAGAATGAAATGAGATTAATCATGACACATTATAAAACCTTATTCGAAAATAATATTATGTATATTTTTTTAATATTTGTATATTTTATTTAAATTCAATTATGCTAAATTTAAAATTCTAATTCAAGAAAATTAATCTTGTTTATATTTTTCGATAGAATAAAATTAATTTAAGATTAAAAGTAACTGATAAAAACTTAAATAACTTTTTATTGAATGTTGTTAAAGATTAGCTGCAAAATGGAAAATCCCAATTTTTTATTTTTTTGTGTTAATGTCCAATATTAACTACTAAAGACCAGAAGTTTTTTTTAAAAGAAATAATCAGAGAATTTTATATTAAAAAAAAAAAAAAAAAAAAAGCTAATTAATAAGCAAAAAACAAAAGTAACAAATAGAAGTAAAAAACAAAACATCAAAAAAGTAGAAGGTCAACCACAAAAAAATAGCAAAAACTGAATTGTTTATTGAACTTTTTAAAAAAATTAAGAATAATTGGTTACACAAAAAATATAGAATTTTACAGCTACCCCCTTCCTACTAAAGCTTCTGTAATTCTTCTTCAAATACTTCATATTAAGTTAAAAATAAAGAATAAAATACAATAAAAAATAATTTATTAAATTTTTCTTGTAAAATGCAGTGACAGGTTAAGGATGAAGAGCCTTTTTTTTTTTAGTTCAGTCTTTGTAAACTTTAACAGAAAAAGCATTTCTTCCTGTAGCAGGTTTTATACTGCATTGTCACAAGCAATAAATTTTTTTTAACATAAATAAAAACAAAACTGTTTATTTAAAATAGTTGGAAATGGAAAATACTAATGTAACTACTATGATGGACGGATGAGAAAAGTGTTTTAAAGAAAAAAGTTTTGAGAGAATTTATTTGCTAGTGACTCAGTTCACTAGCAGATGAGCGTACGTAATTTATAGACAACCCCTGTCAATGGTCAAGTGAGAATGCCTTTGCGTTGCCAAAATTTCAAAAAAAATCTCAAATCTGAGCATAGGAACAGAAATAACTAAAATATTCCCCAAATGTGAGGGCGATGAGATAAAAAAAAAGGTTTTTATTTAATCTCATGTAACAAACATAAGCGCCGGCAACATATTTACAAAAATTTCATAGGAGTTTTTAAAACAGAATACTTTCTTCAAACTAAACACGAGTTTTTATTACAAAATTTATTATTACTCTTTATTCTTTTTAAAACCTTCCGTATAAAAACTGGCAGCCGAAAGTTCATAATTACATTAAATCACTATATACAAAATATTAGCCGAGTCGCATACTTTAAATGCAAAGATTAATATGAGACTTTAAATAAATAAAAGCTATTTGTTTTTTCGTCTGAGAAATTACCAACAGCTAAAATAGAATAAAAAATATACAACAGAAAATAAAATACCGATAATTAAAAAAAAGAGTTATTTATGTAAAATTAAGAAGCAAGCTAGCAGTTCACTTCGAACTACATTGGTGCTTCTATTACACGATTAACTCGTGGCGCTATTTCTTTAGAATCATAATACTTCATAGAATCTATATCTGGAGAAATAGTACCTAGTCCAAAATTCATACTTTGACTAGCATTGGCTAAGCAGAGCAAACTATCTAATTCCGATATATGTGAAGCGTTTTTGTCTGAAAAATCATCTGAATGTTTATTTACAGGAGAAACTTTTATTAAATGATGCGCCAACTCTGCCATAATTGTAAGACCAGGCGCATTTTTTTGAATTTTATCATTTTGAATTGTTTTACAATAAGGACATTTATACTCGTCTGCGTTAATTGCTTCCTGAGCACTTATCCTAACACAAGCACAATGATACCAATTATTACAAGTATCACACATTACCCACTCAACTTCTTCGCCTAAAAAAAATGATATTAAAATAAATAATGTTAAGTATTTTGTAGAACAAATTCCATTAATTAAAAGATATAAAAGTAGGCACTTCAGTAACGACATCGCGGACGAGCGAAAACCGCATTTACTAAAGTAAAAGGGTTTTATATATATATGCTATAGCGTATTTATATAAGCATTTGCTCACTTTTTTTGCTTATCTTAATCCTTACGGCTTTTTTAGAAAAAGAAAGGAAAAACGAAGAATAATGAATGAAAAGATTGCTGTCCCATGCCAAACTCTCAGTCGATGTAGCGGCACTCCACTGCGAGTCAGGCTATTTGTCAGTCGATGTATGTACTGAAGTCCCGGCAGCTGACTATTTCAGCATGTCACACTGCTCACCTAAATCAGCAGTATAAGATATATATATTTTTTGAAAGATGACATCTTGTATGAGAGTATATTATATATTATTTTTAAAACATCAATAAATACAGTTTCTCTCAATACTAATAATTTTAATATATAAGAAATTTTCGCTAGGTTGTGGATACCAGTATCATCAACTTGTAAAATATTTTACAAGCTGATGATGCAGGTATCCATAACCCAGCAAAAATTTCTTATAATAAAATGATTAGTATTGAGAGAAACTGTATTGAGTGATGTTTAAAAATTTTATATATATATATATATATATATATATATATATATATATATATATATATATATATATATATATATATATATATGAGATTATTTACAATAACTTTAAATATTTGTGGTTCATATATATATATTTTTAATAAGAAACAAAAAATTCAAGACTTTGAAAATCTTTATTAGTAATTAATCGAAGACTTTCCAACGAATATAAAATTACTGAGCTAGAAACTTCTAATCCTTACATTTGAGTGAGAAAACATAAGCTATTTATTTATTAGAAAAAACTATTTAAAATAATGTAATGTTTTTCAAAAAGTACTTCACCTCCTGTTAAAATATCTGTCCCTCCTCTACCGGCAACTTGCTTTATTAATGAACTTTTTTAATTACTCATATTTTAAAATAAAAACTTATTACAATGCTCTTCATTTAACGAAGTTACACAAGTTTTGAGACGGAGAAATTCACAGAAAACGTCAGAATATTCTATAAATTTTTGTCATTTTTAAATTGTCTTAAATTTCATAACTTTTATACTAATTGCCAAACAGTAACATTTAAAAAAATTTTAAGCTGTATTAAAATATTGCGTTTTTAAACGTTATCTGAACGTTTAAAAAAGTAATAAAGTGCCTAGTTAAAGAATTGGAATAAAAAACTATTGTAATAAATGTTTGTGTTGAAACTCAAATCAGCACCGTCTTAAAGTTAAAAAAAAATATAAACAAAACCTTATTGAACAGTAAAAGACATTTATAAAAGTTTAATAAAATATGACAAAACTCATGAATAGCTTACAGACCTGGCCTAGCTTGTTAACAGCAATGTTAATCTAATCTTAACCCACCAGAGCTAACATATCATTGCAATCATAAATCACTGTTAATAATAAGTAAAGAAACTACTATGAATAAAAGACGTAGAGTAACTTTTTAGGTTGAATAGTTTACTCAAACTGTCATCAATTCAGACACATTTGATCAAAATATAATTTTAATGCTGTTGCTCATGGTGATGTGTGAATTTAAATTAAAATAAATAAAACGCTAATACACTTTTTCATTTTGACTATAAAGAAACTTTGTTACAAATTAGCTTACTGTTAAATTAAAGAGACAACTGTTTTTATTTCCTGCTGGTGTTAGTAAGCTGTCAAATTACCAGGCTGTCACATTTTTTAGATTATTTAATAATTATAAAATATACCTTTTTTTTGTTTTTTTAATCTTAGTTTCATTAGTTTTTTTCCTTAGTTTTTATTATATAAGTATGTGTGTATTTATATCACAGACAATTCATACCTAAGGACAAAATTTCTTAATAATATACTTGCATTCTTATTCTAAAAACGTGTGCTTTAATTTTTCAGAAAAAGAAGAAAATGAAGAATAATGAAAGAAAAGATTGCTTCCTCATACCAAACCCTTAATTATGTAGCAATACTCCTAGGGGCAGCAGACACTATGATAGTCAATGTATGTAATAAAACCCCTGCAGCTACCTCTTTTAGTATGATGTCATCTGAGTGCATCTAATGCCGTATTTATGTGTGTATATATATGTTAATTCGAAAAAATAGTTTTTCTGCAAGGTATAAATTGCATGTTTTTGAAATAGGGCTTTTGTGAATAGTTAAAGTTAGGTATTAGTAGATTTTTTTTTTGCTAGTACTTTTAATTTGTTACTAGGTCAAGGTTTTTTTTTAAATTTATTCACTCTAACATAAACAATATACTATTGTTTAATTCCAGACTAATACTTTTATGATTTAGCTAACAATTAAATCAAATTTCTGATAAATTTCTTACCTAAAGGTTTTAAACATGGTTTGGCAGAACAATCATCCTCGTCATCATCCTTATCAATATTTATAGGAAAACGAATTTTTATAAGCTTTTCATTTTTTTTCCGACGTGAAACAATATCTTTCAGCTTCTTAACGGCAGCACCATCAACGATCGATAAATTTGTAACTGCCTTAACTGTTTGTTTGGAATCATCACTTTTACGCTTTCTCTGTTTCTTTAGCTTTTTTGCAAGATTGCGACGATATTCTGCATTCTATAATAGAGTAAAAGATGGATAAAATAAAGGAGAATAAAAAAAAATTAAAATATGACAAAACATTTAAAAATAATTAGTTTAAAAAAATAATAAGTTTTAACTAATTACCATTATCATACATTCTTCTTTTAAAAGCGGCCTTTGAATTTGCAATATAGCCCATATGACCTCTACTTCATCTAGTCCAACTTCTAAAATACTACCTTCATATAATAGCATGTCAAGCTCGTTTAATACAGAGTTAGGCAGCGGTAACATTGTTAACTCTTTTCTATCAGGATTTATAACATTAATATCATTAAGATATGTTGTAGACGGTGAATTTGTGCTATGAATTTGAACAAATGTATGATTAGAAAAAGAATTATCAAAATTTTCTTTAGAGTTAGGACTTTGATTACACATTTTTTCTGTGCATTCAAGACCCGACTCTGCAAATAAAGGTTTAGTATCTAGTGGTTGCATAGAAGTTGAATCTGTATCTATTGTCTCTGGTTTAACATACAACTGTTGGTTTAAATCAAGTTTAAGATCTTCATTTAATTGTTTTTCATATTTAACTAACTTTTTTACTGCAAGAAGTCTTTGTATTAAAAGCAGGTGTGAAACATGTTTTTCAACAAGCTCTATATCACGTTTTACACTATCTATAACTCGTTGTATCTCAGGATGTGATAAAGCAGCTTTAGTACGATCCTGCCAGTTCATTGCGCGCTCTGTGAGAAACTGAAGGGCCTCTCCTTCAGGAATACGCACAGGAAGTTTCTGCAATGACATAAGAAGAGACAATATTGCATCGATACGTGGACGCCGAGTACGACAACATTCTGGACATAAATAATGAACTTCACGAGACACAGAATATGCAGTAAATCCTTTACCTATAGGTTTACCATATACAGTTTTAGGGGCAACTATACACGTAGTGTGGTACCATTCTAAACAAAGAGAACAAGGAACCATTAGGCCATCTATTGGTTTCCGACAAAAGCAATAGGGGCCTTCTATATTTTCAGTAATTAGTTTGTCTCTGTTATTACACCTAAGTTTTTTAACAGCCTCAATTTCATATTTTTCAGCAAGTTTTAATGCTTGCATAACTACATTTGGATCACGTGATATATATTCATCTACATAACTGCGGCACCCTTCATTTTCACTTTTATCGTCTAACTCCATTTTTATCTCTTCTTTTAAACAAGCATCTTTTTTTACCTCTTTTTTTGTTTCAAATTTTTTATGTTCATCAGATTCATCTGATTTTTTCTCTAGTTTTAATTTAATATCAAAAACGCCAACATCCTTGCGTGGTCTAATAACCTACAATAAATATAATTTAATATTAAAAACACCAACATCCTTACGTGGTCTAATAACCTACAATAAACTTAATATAATTACATTAATGTAGATTCAGAAAGAAATGGTATATAGATATTATAATTGCTACCTCAAGCAAACTTTTTTCTGATCCCTTTTTGAGAAATATTCTGGATGTTCTCTCTTTCCAAGCACGAGCAGCCGCAACTTGTGATTCCATTTGAGATAATTGTTCTAATCTAACTGGAATTGGTCTACCATTAGAGACTAAGGTATCCAATACATCATAATATGGATAATAGTCATCATTCTAAAGCACACAAATATTTTTCTAAAAATTAAAAACATATAGAAACTTAATTAAAAAAAATTGTAAAACTAAGTTACAAAGTAAACCTGCATTCTTTCGACTATTGATGTCCATTCTTTTGCTTTATTAAGAGCATCTCTTAACATTGAGACATTTGGTAGAATAATTCTGACTTTAGAGGCTTCTTGTACAATGACATCTAATGTGCTGATCATGTGTCGAGGTCTTTAAAGTTTTTAAAGGAGATTATTTAAGTTGATTGTTTTTCTTTCAATAATTTATGTTTATATCAATAAAAATTTAAAATTTGTAATTCCAAATGAAACTTAATAAATTGATCACATTATATATGAAAATACATCTACCTGCTTTAATAAAATATTTTGAAATTTAATTAATAATAATTATTTATTTTATTAATTAATAAGTTTTAACAAAAAATGTATGAAAAAATGATAAATTTTTTTATTTCCAACTGGGTTTAACCCCTCTTTGCACATAACAGCTTGCCACTGACTTAAATCTCAATTAACTTAAAAAAATGTAAATACAACAGTAAAATATGTGCAAACACAACTTACTTAGCTTGTAAGCACAGTTTTGCTTTTTCTTCCCAGCGGTCAGCAGAAAATAACAATTCTTTCAGCCGTGATAATGGCTCAATAGACACTAAAAAAAATAATTTGTGTATAACTGAAGGGGAAAATGACTCTAAGATACCAAACAGTAAAAAACCTAATATACCTGGCTTTTTTTTCAGTCCAATGCCTTGATCAACACACGTTCGCATAACATCAAGCGAAACAGGTTCTTCTTGGTTTAGTAATTGAACTATTTCTCCAAGCCATTTTGAGGCTTTGAGATCCTATTTAAATAAGAAGAATTACTCAACCTATATTGTATTAAATGAAATATACATATAATCATAAGATATACATAAATAGATAAACATGGGCACAAAAAAATGACTAAAAGTAATTTTTAAATTATGTATTTACTTAACTTAACATTTTATTCAATATACTTTAGAATCACATTTACAAAACAAAATTAAAAGAATTGTTTAAAACTTTTCTGGACAAAAAAAAAAAGCAAAATATGTTGATTTATGAAAAATTATGAAAATGAAAAATAACCAAATAACTAGTAAATATTAATAATATGGACAGTAACATTAAACAAAATTTCTTTACATTCCATAAAATACATAATTATCAAATTCAGTATAAATTTAGCCAAAATTATGGATAACTTTGTAAAAAGTAAACATGGTGACAGGATATTGAACCATTTCAGAAAAAAAATTTCTGAGAGTTATCA
Source organism: Hydra vulgaris (assembly GCF_038396675.1). Taxonomy (NCBI): domain Eukaryota; kingdom Metazoa; phylum Cnidaria; class Hydrozoa; order Anthoathecata; family Hydridae; genus Hydra; species Hydra vulgaris. The sequence continues at coordinate 5,234,402 of NC_088926.1, read as the reverse complement.
GAAAGAAATATAGAGATTTAAAGACCATTATAAAAGTTGACAGAAAACTTAAAAAACGTTACCTTAAGCTTAAATTAACCTTAATCCAACTGCATTTATAATTCGATTTTAGACCCTTTATGAAAGAGAAAAAAGAGAAGAAGAGAGAACAGTATTTCTATACATAGACAAATAAGACATTTACGGAGATAGAGAATGGAGTCAAGAATAAGAAAATGGTGAACACAATGAAGAAAGCCAACTGTAGCAGATGCTAAGTTTGCAATAGATCGGAACCAAAAGCTATAAAAGAGTTTGAGTAAAAAATAGCTTTAACAACAGAAGCAGAGTTGATTTGGATGTCTAACCGTGGATTAACCAGTTTCTTTGAACAGTGTACTTGCTAGATTCAAGAGATGAATTAAAGGATAAGTTATTTTCAAATTGTACTGCCTTATCCTTGGGAGATGTAATAAGACCCATGTATGGGAGATAAAATGCTGGCTTGTCCTTGTTAATGACATTGTTAAAGATTTTCTTAAAGTGTCTAGAACTTCACTTTCGAAATAAAATACAAGATATAGTGATATGAGATTAATGAGATGTCAAACAATACCTTTCTACACCGATTTCCTGCAATGACAAAAAACATTTATTCTCTAGAGAGTTAGTCTTATGTAAAAGATAAAATGAAAATTTAAAATAGAAGCTACATGAGGAGGCAAACAAATGACTATGGTGAGATATAAATCTGACAAAAAGAAATAAAAGTTTTCATGCTAAATCTCCAGGATTCAGGCATGAAAACTTTTATTTCTATTTTAAACTTACGCCAGAGAAGCGCAATTAAAAGCAGTGCACTGTGGTCTGAAAAACTTTTTTTTGGCCAAAACAAAAATTTTGATGTTTGTACACTAAATCAATAACGGTTTCCACGGATCCTTAATCCACGGATTCCAAATCTGAATACAGTTTTTGATTTAAAAGTTTTATTGCTCAGATATCGCAAAGCGATCCAGTCAAGAATTTCACAAAAAAATTTTTGCTTGTGGTTTCATAATATATTGCATTTAAATATATATATACATTTTTTTTTTTTTAAATGGGCAGTAGCGAGGAAGGGGGATCATGGGCAATGCCCCCTACTACCCCACAAAAAAAATGTTCATATCAAATATTTTAGTTAAAAATTGTTGGTGATGATTTTTGTTTATTTTTCACGTTTTTCATTAATATTTTTGAATAATAAATAATAAAAATCACAAGCAAAAATTCCTAAAATTAATCATAAATAGGGTATTTATTTTTTCATAAAAAGCTACTATTCTACGTTACAGTTTAATAATCAATCTAAAGATATATAAGTCATTACATAGAATTAAAAACCATAATATAAAAAGAATATGTACAATATAGAATAACAAAGATATGATTAAAGATGTGGTATAAAAACAACACAAATATAGTGTCAATATGGTAAAGTTTGCAATGAATACTAGTTCCTTTATTTTAATTATCTGCAGCTGATTTTTTTAGAAATTATTAAGCGATAATAGATGTTCAAAATGTACTATAAACATGTTTTAACAGCGGACTTAGCATTTTACATCGATTTTAAATATACATTTTTAAAATTATTTTCATCTAATTAAAAATATGGAATATTTTATAAAAATAAAATAAAAATAAATATTTGGACTATTTTTAACAGTTTAGGTATCAAGTACGATTGTATAAAGAAAAAAAAATGTTTTTAACATGTATTTATAGAAATAAAACAAAAATAGAAACACTAGTATTTTTGATAACATAAAATAGCTATATTATATATATCATATATATATATATAAAGTAGATGTATTTTGGGAGCTTTAAAGTTGGTTTAAATAATTACATCTGCAGCTGATTTTTTATTTATTTATTTATATTACAAATTTTTTTTTTTTTTGAATAATATATGCATATTAGGATTTAATAAAATCATATCGATCAAGTCCATGCATGCAGACTTTAGTTTAAGGAAGAAGTTGAAATTGGAGAAAAAACTTTTATTTTATGCTAGTTTCAAACATAAATAACTTATGCAAAGATACAATAATAATAAATTATTATTTCAAATTAAACTCTATACTATAAAATGTGTTTTTTAAAAAAATCTATATATATGTGCATTTAGTTTTAAATTTACACACAAATGAAAAAATCTTGTATTTTTGCAAGAAATTATTCATTGATTTTTAATTGCTCTTGGATATGGTTATTGACTTTTTTTTTAAGAAAAAATATGAAACCTATATATTTTTAAATAGCCTGGATGATGCTGTGTTTAAAAATAATTATAATGATAACAAAAATTGCAGATTTTTATTTTTTTAATTTTGGTCAAAAATCAAGTTTAAGACCACTGTGCAGTGAGAAAAAAAGTATCAGCACAAAGGCCATTATACAAGAAAATAGCAAAAAAAAGAGAAGGAGAATAAGGAGAAACTGAGCTAAGATCGAAGACAGTACACAAAAACAGATGACAAGAAGAAATTATGGTTGTCTAGAAAATGAGTTACTAAGTTAACTGAGTAAGAACTGAGAAAAATAAAAGATTTGAGACAGTGTGATGAACATTAAAAATTCCAGCAATAAAATTGACTGAGAGATAACAAGGGAGTGGTCACTTTAAGATGAAAGAGAATGCAGGGGCTTAAGGAAAACACATAAAAGAATACTCAGAGGACTTCAACTGAATTTGCGATGAATAGGTAAATTGATACATAAGTATATCTAAGTCATAACTAAGAACTCCCTATAATATCCTCAACAATGCACACCAAAAGCATTAACAGGGACACCTTCCTTGCCCAACATGACACTGTTAATACTCTGATATTTTACAGCTATATGAAATAAGCTTTTTTGAGAGCCACCACAGAGTTTGGAAAACCTTTCTACAACCCAGCAAAGGAACCATTAAACTGAAATTTATTTCTGTATCTACAATAGTAGATAACAGAAAGAGTTGGATAGGCACTATCAAGGAGGCACAAGCAAAATCCATGAGTTGAGTCAAGAAGAACTAGCATTTATCATCTGAGGCGATGAAACAATGTGGCACAGGTATATAAACGCCAACCTTTATAATGACGATGTGTTGCAAAGAAGGTCAAATGAAACTTTCTGCTAATTCGTTAAGTGTTTGACAAGGAGGCTTTCTACAAAACTGTAGCCAGATGCAAATATTAAAAGACAGCAAGACACGAGGCAGGTTGAATTACTATATATATGAGGAAGGTTGTACTATACTTTATATATATACACATATATATACACACACACACACACACACACACATATATATATATATATATATATATATATATATATATATATATATATATATATATATATATATACACACACACAAAGTTGCAATAAGATAGGAAATAACTTAATATTTATATATCACCTTAAACTATATTTGATTAAGAACATTTTAAGTACTTGTTTAAATTTTTTCATCAGACCTCTCGCTTCATAAGTGAGAGGTTCCCAGTTCAATCCCCACCATAAATTTTTTCATCAGACCTCTCGCTTCATAAGTGAGAGGTTCCCAGTTCAATCCCCACCATGTTCCAGGTGATACTACACTCAACTTGTTTCTCAGCTCAGCAGCCTTGTTAAGAGAGATTTATAACCTCTCTTAACAAGGCGCTGCGCTGAGAAACAAATCTTAAAGAGTTAAGAGAGGTTTATAACCACGATTAAGTAGCCTCCTTGTCTGTATATATGCATGTATGTATGTATGTATGTACACATGTATGTATGTATGTATGTATGTATATATATATATATGTATATATATACAGTATGCAAAAAAAAAATTGTACACTTCATAACTTTAAAGATTGCATCAAAAAAATGAGTTTTGCGTTAAAGTATTAATAAGTTTTTTTTACATAACTTATCAAGTATTGTTTTAAGAATTTATTTGTGTATTGGTGAATTAATTGCTTTTCAAACCTATTGAATTTTACACAATTGATCGAATGATGCATAAAATTGACTGCAAAAAAAAAATAATCGTACAGTTCAAAACAATGTCAAATTGATCAAATTCCATGGAAATTAGTATTGAGTGGGGCCTCCTTTAGCCTTGATGGCCTCTACTAGATGATTTGGCATCGAGTTGATCATATTTTGGGTCTCTTCTGTTGTTATTTTTATCCCATGCCCTCATTATAGCTTCTTTCAAGTTGTCTTTGTGCCTAAATGCTCGGTTGTCAATTTTTCTATCTAAAATATACCACAAATTTTCTATTGGATTCAAGTCCGGACTTTGAGATGGCCATTCCAAAACACTGATGTTATTTGTGTCAAAGCATAACTTCATTTTCTCCATTGTTAAGAAGCATAATCTGATTGGAACTGTTGTTAGCATGGCTGGTAGAGGACGAAAACGCTATTAATTGATCGCTATTAATTGATCGAAATATCATTAATGTCATCATTAGCGTGAAGAAAAATAGATTTGTTTCGGCAGCTAAATTAGCTTTAAAAATTCAAGAAGATCATAACATTACAGTGACTCCTCAAACAATCAGAAATTGTATAAGAAAACAAGGATAGAGGTAGAGTGTAGAGTGGTTCGAAATAAACCTTTTTTGACTTCTAAACAAAAGAAACGCCAATTGGAATTTGCACCGAAGTACTTAAAAATCTTGTTATCATATTGGAAAAAAATTTTGTGGTCAGATGAGTCAAAATACAATCTCATCTCCTCGAATAGAGTCAAAAAAGTGTGACGAAAAAAGTGTGAGAAACTTATAAACTGAGTTGTTTGCAAGGTAGTGTAATGCATGGAGGAGGAAATGTGATGGTTTGGGTTACTATGAGCTGAAAAGAAGTGGGGAAATTAACATTTAATAATGACAAAATGGATCCTTCAATGTATTGTGAAATTCTCAAAGCTAACTTGCAACCATATATTTAAAAATTGAGAATGGGAACCAATTTCATACTCCAGCAAGATAACAATCCAAAACATACCGCTAAGAAAACAAAGGTATACTTTGACATAAACAACATCAATGTTTTGGACTGGCCATCTCAAAGTCTAGACTTGAATCCAATAGAAAATTTGTGGTATATTTTAGAAAAATTGACAACCGAGCATTTAGACACAAAGAAAACTAGAAAGAAGCTATAATGAGCGCATGGGATAAAAATAACAACAGAAGAGACCCAAAATATGATCAACTCGATGCCAAATCATCTAGTAGAGGCCATCAAGGCTAAAGGAGGCCCCACTCAATACTAATTTCCATGGAATTTGATCAATTTGACATTGTTTTGAACTGTACGATTTTTTTTTTTTTTTGCAGTCAATTTTATGCATCATTCGATCAATTGTGTAAAATTCAATAGGTTTGAAAAGCAATTAACTAACCAATACATAAATAAATTCTAAAAACAATACTTGATAAGTTATCTAAAAAAAACTTATTAATGTTTTAACAGAAAACTCATTTTTTTGATGCAATCTTTAAAATTATGATTTTTTTATAAGTGTACAATTATTTTTTTTGATACTGTATGTATGTATGTATGTATGTATGTATGTATGTGTGTGTGTATATATATATATATATATATATATATATATATATATATATATATATATATATATATATATATATATATATATAGATATATATATATATATATATATATATATAGATACATACATATTAGGGTTCTCACAGAAAAAAAAAATCAATATTCCAAGACTTTCAAGGACCATTTTTCTACTTTGCCAGGATTTTCGCAAAATTTTTTTAGGACTTTTACAGGATATTTCCCCCCCAAAAAAAATTCCAGGACTTTCCAGGATTTAGCTATAAAAAATTCGGAAAATTAATTTTTTCCTTTGAAATAAACTATTTAAAAAGATCTAGAATAAAAACTTTATTATATATCTTTTTAAATGGTTTATTTCAAAGGAAAACATATTACTACTAGAAACTAAAATTTTCATAAATAAATTTAGCTTTCTAATAAAACACAAAACCAAAAGCATAAAATAGCGTAGCGCAGTGGTAGCACGCTTGCCTTAGAAACTAGGTATCCGTGGTTTAAACCCACCTATGGGCATATTTTGCAACATCTGTTATGAAGGAGGCGTGAACTTCTAATTAAAAACATTTAACTAGGTTAAAAATAAAAAATATGAAAAATTCTTAATCAATCATATATTTCTTATCATGTCAAGCATTTTTACAGATATATTAAGTAGAAGCAACCAACTGTGTACTATACTTTGCATTTTAAAATATTCATCTTAATCAAAATATGTTTATATTGGTGAGAGGGAAAATATACTTGATTATAATATTCATAAATCAGAACTATAAAATTTAACCTCTTAAAATTTAGTTTAACATTTTAACTATGTAACCCATGTTACTTAAAAAAATGATTAAAAATTTTGAAATTTAAATCCTTGAATTTAAAAAATTGCAGGACTTTTGCAGGATTTAAGAGAAAAAATGAAAAATTCCAGGATTTTCCAGGACACTAGTAAAACTCCAGGACTTTCCAGGACTGTAGGAACACTGCATACACACACATACATACACACAATGATATCTTTGTATATTTAGTAGGGTGCAGTGAATATAATTTTTTTTTAGAATTCATTTAGCTTAGATATGCTTAAGTTGTCTATTTATATCAAAAATACTCTAGAAAATTATCAATGCTCTAGGAAATTATCTTGAGGTGTGCGAAGACCTTTGAAAATTTAATGGGCAGAGGCTCTAGACCATTTTCGACAGCATCAACCATATTTGGGCACCACTGAAATTAAAATTTGAGGACTTTCTTTTTTTTTAATTTCTACAGGACAGGGGGGTACCGCCTTTTTTTTCTTCTAAAATAGCCCCTGATGGGTCCCTAATACTATGAAAAAACAGTTTTTCAAAAGTATTTCATGTTGGATCTCAAATGAAACAAAACTTTATGAAAATTTCAAAAATAATAAGTGAAATGATAACTTTTGATTTTACTGCCTAATAGAGATCTTAAAACTAAAAATAAAAAATGTGCACTTAGCAAGTTTTTTTTCTAATAATATTTTTTTATTGTTTTTGATAAAATTATCTAAACTTTGGTTATCCCACTTTAAAATTCAAAAAGTATTTTATATATGCAAATGTGAAATATTTTTGACAAAAAAAAATAAGTATTTAAATCTAGTTGTAAACAGAAAAAACAGTTTATCTTTAAAATGCTTTAACAAAAATGCACTTAATGTTATATTTCAATAAACTAAAAACAAAAAAAAATTATTGAAATAAATTCAAAGAACCTGAAGAAAATAAATTCTTTTACCGAAACACCATGGATAAATAATAACCTGATAAAATTTAGATATAGATAAAGAAGCAAATTTTTCAACTTACCATCTTTAACTCATTCATTTCTGGCAACTCAACATCCATTGAGTTGCCATGCTCTATTAATTCTAAGACCTTTTGCTCATTGTAGTTATCTGAATTCAAAACAAGATGAGCTTCATGCTGAAAGTTTTCAATTTGCTGCATAAGTATATCAATTGCTTTTGCTTCTTTAATAACACATGGGAGATTTTTAACTTGAAGAACAAAGTCATTGAGTTCCTCCAAAGTAAGACGCGGTTGCAATGATGATGCAATGCTGCTGGATTTTCTAAAAGATTTTTAAAATTAATAATTTCGTCACACTTTATCTTCTCTTATTTTTTAAAAAAAAGAAAAATATATAGTTAATAATAAGCTAAAGATAATTTTGGAAATAACTATAATATGGAAGCTCTACCTTGTTTTGTGTTTTTTAGCAATAAACTGGATAGCCACTTGTGAACACTGATCGGCTTCAACAACAGTCGATTTTAGTTGTTCTAGTAGTTCGCAGTCAGGATAATTGTTTTGTTCAGATTCGTTGATTAGCTCTTTGAAAACTGAGACATCTTTTGAGAAAAATCATAAAAAACTTTATAAAACATAAAAAAACTTTTGATTAATTTAGATTATCATATTTAGATTATAATTTAGATAAATTAAAAATAAACATACCATATCTATCTTGGGATGAACAAGACAAGATTTTTTGCACTTGTTTTTCCCAATTATCAAAAGAATCAGCCCTTTTTTTAACACTGCTCAACAATTCTGGTAGTTCATTTAAAGTATATCGATACCTTAAAAAAAAAGGCATTAAAGTAAAAAAAAAATTGTTTATTTACAAAACAACATAACAGTGCAAAAAAGTAGAACAAGTTTTCCTACCGTATAAATTTTCTAATGTTTTGGCAAACACAGATTTCATCTGGATGCTTTAGACAAGATAAGCGTTCTAATACAAAATATAAAAAAATAATAGCAAAAACATATGCTCAAAAATATAATCTTTTTTGTACTAAAAAGTAGAAAATAAACTTTTTAATTTAAATTTAATAGTTCAGTAAAGATTGACAAGTCTGCACAAGGTTTATATAAAAATATACAATCTTTAGTTTACTGAACTATAAAATTTAAATTAAAAAATTTATTTTCTACTATTTAGTACAAAAAAGATTATATTTTTTAAAGATTTAAAAAAAAATATTAACCCACAAGCAATCTTAGCCAATTTTAAAAATTGAAAATATGTATTTATAAAAAGGAAAAAAGTATACTATTAAAAAAAAAAGAATAACTAACTCACAAGCAATATTAGCCGATTTTTAAAATTAAAAGTTTGCTCAATTAAAAGATTACTTTTAAAAGCAAACCCGCAAGCAATTTAGTAGCATACTTTTATATAAAAGATTGGTTTTTGAGTGCACAGAGGACGATAAAGTTACTTGATGAAGAGTTCATATCAAGTAAAAGAAAAGATTATAAAAAAATTAGTTTAAACATAACTTTTTTTGACAATATAAGTATACAACACCAATAATTGAGGTGGGCAGCATCAGTCGCTGATACACACAACATTATCAGTTAATGCATGCAACATCAACAACTGTGTGCAATATCAATTAATAATTTAAACAGCATCAACAATAGTCCCTCCAGGAAAAAAAATATCACCTCCCATAGCAATTGAAACACAAAAATAAGTAGGAAAACTTGTAAAAAGGTTAATTCAATAAAATAATATCAAATTTGTGAGAGTTTGCATATATTAAAAACATCTATTAAATGCACACACAAAGCTGTGTGCATGTAATAGATTATACGTGTTCTCAACAAAAATTTAACTGTAGAAATTCACCTAAACTGCAGAAGTGGTGAAAGCTAACATAAATGAAAAAATATATACATTTTCTTAAAATTGGTTTTTATTTTGTATGTAGTATATTTATTATACACAATATATTAACACTATTTAAATAATAAAAATTAAAGAGATTGAAAAAAAAGCAGGTGCACCCTTAAACTAACAACAGGTCAAAAATGGGTTTCTTTAAAACTATTTTAGAATCTGGCTTTAAATGTTGCAAAATCAATTTATACCTGGTTTTTGGTGTTCAGAAGCACCAAAAACATTGAGAGATTCATGGGAATGATTTAAAAATTAATTTGGAAATTAAGGTACAGGAACTATCAAATTTTGAATTCTATATGTAAAATGATGACTAGAAACTCCAAGCTAAAAAAAATAAGTTCCAAAATTTTAAATCACTTGTTGTTTTTTGTTGTTTTTTAATGCAGTCCATAAGCTTTACAATATTTTTGGAGATAGACGTTAAAGACTAAGTAAAACACGCACAAATAGCAATTTAAAGCGAAAAAACTTTTTAATGAAATCAGCCAAAATACTTTTTGGTAGTTTTCCTTCCCAGATTTAAAATTAGAACACTAATAATCCTCCTAGATTAATTTATAAATAGAATACATCTAATTTACAGACACAAATGCCCATATACTTACACACAATGCAACAATATATATGCAATTATATATAAACAAATATATATAAATTTATAAATTCATATTGTTTAATAATATTTTTTTAGAAACACTTACTACTATCACAAGAGCACACAACAGCTGAAAAATATAATGTACACTTGCAATAGTCACATTGGCGTTCATCATCAGATATCAGTTCATAAGGACAAAACTCGCTATCTTTTATACCCTAAAATGAAAATATTTAAAATTTTAATAAAACCATTTTCAAACTTAAAACAAGTATTTATTATTTATCAGAACTATTCGTTTGTAATTTTTTTTTTGTTTTTAATAATTATTTATTTTAAATTTAAGTTTTATATTTAACTGTAACTATTTATTTGGCTAACATGATAATTTAAAATGTATATACATTTAAAGTGTCATAAAAACAAGAAAACAACAACACAACTCTCTTCACAAAACAAAAACTCAAAAAATGTTCTAGAAAAAATGATCCTACCCTATTAAGACACAAGTAAAAGAAAATATATATAAGACACAACTAAAAGAAACTATAAGACACAACTAAAAGAAAAATCAGCAAAAATAAGCCATCAACATTTTTATAAGTTTAAGATAACATTTTTTAAATAGTTTTAAGACAAGTCTAAAACCTTATCAGGCTTGGCCAGGAAGGTGTGCGATTTTAAATCTTTATATGACCACACAAATAATATATATTTTTTTGACAATTTAATTACGATTTTTAACAAATGCGCTGAAAAAGTTGATTAATTGCGTTGAAAATAAATAACTTTGACACGTTTATCTTTACTAACATTTTTATATTAGCAAAAACGCTTTTAAATAAAGTAGCTGATGATTTTAATTAAAGTATTATTGAAAGCTGTATAAAAACTTTATTTATATTTTTAAATTGTATAAGATTTTTTTATAATTAATATTAAAAAAGTATAAAATTATTTAAATAAATTTTAATTTTATAAGCGACAACTTTAAACAGCGATGGTCTCTTTAATAAACTTTATATAAAAACCATTAAAGTTAATTCACTCGAAAAGTAGAAAGATTTTGTTGAGAGGAAAAAAAAGACAAACTATTCTGAAAGCCGTTTGAAGTAAATAACTTTGATCTTTACTTATGTTTTTATATTATTGAAACACATTTAAATAAAGCAGGGCCGCCATGAGCCGTCACACCATCTAGGACAGCAACCCTGATTGGTGCCCTTATTAAAATTTCCCTAAATTATAGATGAAGGACCAAATGAAAAGAAGGTACCTTTTTTTCATTTGGCACCCCTTGGATATCAGTCGCCCAGCGACAAACTGTCCCTTTTGACTTCCCCTTCTTGATGGCCCTAAAATAAAGTAACAAATCAGCTAATGATTTTATATAAAAATAATAATATATATATTTTTATATTTATAGAAGTATGTATTTTTATTATAATTGTCTTTAAGGGACTGTTTATATGGAAAGCGAACTGGCTCGTTTACCGAGCTAGCCCGGAAAATGAGCCAATTTTAAAATTGCGTTTATATGAATATGTGAACTCTTGCTCAAAAAAAAAAATGATATTGAGGTCAGTCTTGCTTTTTGTAGCCAGGCTAGCCTTTTTATCAATAAAATAATAATTTTAAAGATGGCAGCTGTGTGCAATAAAATACATCGTCTTTTAACAATTTGTTTAACATCTGTTATAACACAAATAATGCAACTTAAAAGCTTAATAGTGTTATATAAGCTTCACAAAATTTAAGTTAATAATTTTTTGAATATTATTCTTTTACATAAGCACTTGGCTGGGGTGAGAATAAAAGTTTGGTCTATCAAAGAATATTTTGTTGCATCTAACTGTAAATGAACAAAAAAATATTAAAAATATTAAAAATATTAATAACACACTGGAAACCACCCTATTTTGACCCTTAAACATCAGACAGGTCCCTAAAAGTATGTCATGTTGGGTCTCAAATGAAGCGAAGTTTTATAAAAATTTCAAAAATAATAATCATGTTTTATAAAAACATCCCTAAAAAAAAATTGACTCAAAAACACCGTGAAAAAAATTGATTTTTTTAATAATGTTAAAAAATGGCAGTTTTTACGCATGTAAACTAATTATCTAAATACAAAATAATTATTATTTATGATTTATGATTTTTATAAAATTTTGCTTCATTTGAGACCCAACATGATATACTTTTGAAGAAATTTTTTTTCTATAATATTAGGGACCTGTCTGATGTTTAAGGGTCAAAATGGGGCACATCCAGTAAAGCATTTTGATTTTTTACAAATGCTTCTGGTTTCATACATGGATTGGCAAATAAGTATGGTTTGTTGTGATGAAATTCACACTTTGGTTTATTTTCACCCCAGCCTAATAAACACTCAAGATCATTTCAAAAGATAAAACAAACAAGAGAGAAGCGCCTAAAAAGAAAAATTGTACCTGCTGGTTCAAAACTGGACAAACTGTTTTATGGCAGCAAAATATAATAACTGGTGTAGCTCCCATCGATGTGTGGGAAAAATTTTTTAGGCTTTCACATTTTCTTTTCCTGTATTTGGTTTCAGAGTTAAGCCCTTATTTATCTCCTGATCCTTTTTTGCCTAACTCTAGAGCTTTATCAGCAGATAAAAAGGTAGCAATTACTTTGTACTACTTAAAAGATACTGGATCTTTGGGTATGACTGCAAACACTTTTGGAATTGCAGTATGCACTGCTTCTGCCATTATAGTTTCAGTTTGTAAGGCAATGTCAAAGTCTTGCACCAAAATATCTATTTCTTCCAAGATATAAAGCTGAAATGCAAAACAAAGTTTCAGAGTTTGAAAGTAAATTTGGAATGACACAAGCCTTTGGATGCATCGATGGCACCCATATTCCTATTTGTCGTCCACTAATTAACTCACAAGATTTCTTTTGCTATAAGGAACATAAATGTTCTCTAAATGTTCAAGTTGTGTGTGACTACGAAGGCTATTTTATGGATGTTGAGTGCATGTGGTCAGGTAGTGTACACGATGCTAAAGTGTTTGCAAGTTCAACAATAAATATAAAGTTAAGAAATGCTGTTCGTCCTCAAACATTTCAAAAGCTAACAAAAAAAGCAGAGATGGTACCTAATTATCTTATTGGTGATTGAGCCTATCCATTACCACCATTCTGTATGAAAGAATACGAACATTGTTCAAATAATGCAGAGGTAATTTTTATATATATATATATATATGCCATTTATTTCTTTTCTAAATTGAATATTGTCTTGAGCTTGTTTAAAAAGTCTTTGGTCACGCTGGGCGGCACTTAAATTTTGTTCCAAGTGGTTTCTTTTGTTGTCAATGAGTTTTGATGTACAATTTTTTCTTTTTTTAAGGGTAATAGTCTTAATAATTTGCTGCATCATTGTTGTTGACTGGCTCTACTTCTTTTTTAAGTCTTGATCATTTAATAAATGAGTCTCCTTGGTTTCAATAAAATTTTACACCATATCTAAGTGGTTCAATATTGGCTGGACCACCCCACAGGGAAATGAGCTGATCATAAAACTCAAACACCATTATACCACTTCCACTTCGACTGCCATTTACAACTGCTTTCGAAAATTTTTGTTGAATTTCTTTTAATTTTTCTTGAACTCGTTTAACCCCTTGTTTTATTGCTTCTTTTGAGTCCTTTTTATTTGTATTATCAACAGCAACAGGCCCAAAATACAATTCTTTATCTTTATTATAGATTTGTCATAGAAAAGCGAACTTCTCTATATAAACCAACTTTATTGGCATCAAAGTCAAGGTTTTTATAAAGAATTCTTGCTTTATAGCTGATTTTACAATTTATAAAGTTTTCTACCATACTATGATCCCATTTAAACTTTTTTCTTTTTGTTTTATCAATATAATCGGTCATTTTGATTGAGAGTTACCAGCATTATAATTATAGCTGCAAATAATAAAATTGAAATAGGGATATTTGCAAATTATAAAGCCAAAACAATTAAAATTTTAAGTACGTTGAAGTTGGCACTTGTAACAATAATGCACAGAAGCTTTTAAATTAAAAAATATCAAAAAAAAAAAGCAATCGTACTAATTTAAAAAAGAAAATTATATGAAAATATCCAGCCCGTTTGCCAAGATCTCGGCAAAAAACAGTAAGATCTCGCCATTCGGGCTAGCTTGTTTGTTCATATAAGCGCAAATAAAAATTAAGTTAAAATAATGATGACATCGAGATCTCAATACAGGGGCTAGCTCGGCAAACGAACCAGCTTGCTTTCCATATAAACTGCCCCTAAATTTAAAAAAAAATTATATCAACTTTTGAAATAAACAATTTAATTATTGTTCCTTTTGTTTAAGTTACTGCGAAGAATTGTTAAGAATATTATTTTTAACTTTTTAATGTGCGCATTTATTGAACAATCGTTAGATGTAAGTTGTTACTTTGTTTAAAAAGGGTTTCGCATAATATTATATTATAAAAACATTAGTAAAGATAAACGATTCGAAGTTATTTATTACAAATGTAATTTAAATAATCTTACCATTATAGTTTATTATTTAGTTTATTTAAAACTAATTTAATTTTTTTTATTTTAGTTTTAGTTAAGTAATTTTTATTTTATATTTTGTTATTTTTTTTACGAAGATTCATTTGCTTTTTTTACAATAAGTTCTTTTTTAAGTTTCTTCATAGCTAAGTTTAGATTTTTTTTCAGCGCATAAAATGTATACAAATTTTCAAAACAATTTAACAGGCGTGGTCAAGGCGTGGTTTCAAAATCAAATAGTATTTGCGTGGTCATATTATGACGTGGAATTGCATACCTTCCTGGCCAAGCCTACTAATGGTTTTATCACAGAGAATCAGGGGTATAGCAATTAGTATAGTCAGAAAACAAAAAAAGGAGTCAAAATCAAACTGCAAGCAGTAATTAGGCTTGTAGCAGATCAAATAGTCAACAATCTATTTAATTTGATCGACATGCTAACTGAAGTTGACACAATGATTATTTTAATATAATAATATATTATATATTTATGCATATTATTATATTAACAAAATCAATACTAATCTAAATAGTAGAAGATTTTGTATCAAAAACTTATTTTATCCTTTTAAAACTTTGAAAAACTTTTTACAAAATCTTTTTTGAAAATCATAGTTATTTTTAGTTTAAGTTTTAGATTTTTTTTAGAAATCACTCACTTGGTAGTATAGTTAAGAGCATAATAGTAATACAAAATAGCAAGACAATTTTACAAAAAAAAAAAAACATAAAAACCTTTTCATGAAGACTTGCTCTCTCAGACAACTCGATGTCAACCAATAATTTCAGGTTCTCATATAATTTTTTTGCAATGTCAAGATCAAGAGCTTCTGGAACAGATGCCATTTTACACACAAGTTCTTCATGAGAGAACACTACTGCTCTTTGCAATTTTCGATAATGCTCAATGCAATCAAATCCAATGGACAGCTTTTTTTTTAACAAAAATTAAAAAAATTAAAAAAAAAAACATTAAAAAGATAACAAAACAAATAATGTTAAAAAAATGTTAAATCTTTTTTAGCACAACTTTTATAACTTTGAGCTTTAATTATTTTTCAATTTAAAACATTAAAAAATTTTTAACAATGTAAGAATGTGGTTCACAAAGTAAAGATTTGATACTCCCTAAATTTGTTTCCTCCAGCTATATTTCAAAAGCTAACCTGAAAACATCAACTCCTGTCTATAGCTTGTCCAAAGTACATAATGAATTGATTACAATGTTTTATAAACTTGATGATGTCAAATGAACTTAACTAAAGCTATTTAAAAAGTGAAAAACAGTTTTTAAACCTCCAAGATATTCATCTCTTTCTTTAACATTACATTCTTATTTTGTCAAAATCTTTCTTATGTGTCTTGGATAAGTGATTTTTGAAACAGTATTTCAACTTCTTTTTATAAATTAGAATTTAATACCCTGATTCACACTGGATTTTAAATGTGTTTTATGATTTTAATGATATAAACTGTATAAAACAGCAATAAAACAACATGGTGAGGTTGCTTTATTTTAACACAAGCTTTTTATATTGACAAAACAAACTTGCAGTATTGTTTTATTGTTGTTTTATAGAGCTTTATACAAAGATGAATAAATAAAAAAATAAAAAATAAAAACATGTTTTATCGTCAGTATGAACAGGATATAAGATACACAACATTAAAACGAATGCATATTTGATTAAATAAAACGTTCATTTTAATTTTTTTTTTAATGAATATGTTTTCATTTTGATTATTTTATTTATAATTTAATTCTAAATTAAATAATTAAGATAAAAACTATAAAACAAACATTGTTATAAAATTATAAATTAATACAAAAAAAAAAAATGTTATATTCTAATCCTTAATAAAACAATTTTTAAATAAAAAAACATTTTGAATGTCTAAACAAAAAAACTAACATTTTATTAATTCTTAATTAAATAATTAAAATAAAATCAGCCAAAACCAATGTTTAATTTAAATTTCTAAAAAAATGGTAAAATGTTTGTTTTGAAAAAAAAGTCAGCTGACTATGTGTTGTTATTTTTTCTCAATTTTATTTTAAATATTTACAGTTTGTTGATTTGTCAAACCCTGTTTCGAAATGTTGTGATGAACTAAAACAGTATTAGGTCAGCAATTCTTTGCAGACCTAATTTTTCCTAATTCCAAGAGCTGATGTTCACATGATGTAAGGTCCATAACACAATATTTAAGATACTAAAGCAATTAAACATAAATTAAAACAAAAAGGTTGCTTGGTGGTACGGTGGTTTGAAAATACAAAATCATATCAGTTTATGGAGTAAAATGCTGAGGAAGAGATAGATGAACCGAAAGTGTTTAACATAAAATAACTTTAGGAACATTTGCAAACTCGTATAATATGCAATCCTCAATAACATTAAATATGAAGCTATAGAAAACTAACCTGTGCATTTGCAGAAAACACATCAGACTTAAAATAATAATAAATCAAAAATTTATATATTCTAAATAAAGATTAATATATTCACCCAATCTGCTGGACAAAAGTTAACAGCTTCTGCACAATTGTAGCCTTGGTTAAAACCAGCATGATATGCTCTAGGAAAAGTAATAATAAATTCTCCAGCATGTTGATCTGTACGAAATACAGGAACACCATAATTCATTAGTGTCATTGGTGAACAAGTGGTCACTAAGTGATGAAATAAATCAGGATTTTTCTCAAATAATTCAGGAGCAATGCTTTTGACACAGTTCTCTAGTTTTTCAGCTTCACTAGCAGGAACACCATACCACGTTTTAGGCTCCCCCCTAAAATAACAAATTAATCAGTTATATACAAAAAATAAATTCAAGTTTTATGTTTATACTTTTTACAATAAACATAAAATATATACTAAAGTTCATTCTTAATACCGAAACTTTTACGAAGGCCATAAAAATAATCATGATTTTGTAAAAATCTGCTAACAAATCGTCAGCTGAAAACCAAGTGGTTGTATGTCCACATTTTTTGCTCTTTCCGTTTATTATCAATAAAAATTTGCCATTGAGTGGAGTGGGTGTCTAATTAAATTTGGTCTCAAAAATAATAGAACTTTAGAAAAAATTTAATAATCAGTAATACTTAGTACAAAATTTAATAATCAGTAGTACTCAGTAGAGAGCAAAACAGAAATAGGACTTTCTGGTAGAAAGTCTTTACATACAAAAATTGAAAACTCAAATTTCTCAGTAACACAAAGAATGGACATACAGCCTCCTCATTCTTGGTTGACGATATCTCAAAAATAACATTGTCAATATTGTGGAATGTTATTTTTATTTTGTTATCAATGTTATTTTATCTCAAAGATAACATTGCCACACTGCTGCCATGGGGATGGAGTACTTAAACATATTTAAATAAAATTTTATAAATGAGGGAAAAATATTAATGTTTAAATTAAACTACTTGTTATTTTTTTAATACACTTAGCAAAAAATATCATTTAATATTTACCAATGACAGTAGTTTATAGAATAACTCCAATGATCTTCTGTATGCCAACAAAAGCTTGAAAAGCACATGCCAATGTACAACCAGGGTACCTGTATAAAATATTTTTTGTATACATATATTACATTTATATTCCAGAACTAAATACTACTAAGGTGTATTACTGATTTTTGTGTATATATTATTTATTTTATTGTATATATTAGTTAATTATTGTATATATTATTCTATAAATTAATAATTACTGTATATATTGTTCTATAAATTAAGTTATAAATTAAAGTTATATAATGTAAATTTTAACTTTTATTGAATAGATATTTTAAATTTGCACCTATAACAAATATTGTATTTTTATCATAAAATAGATTTTTAAATAAAATAAAAAATAAGATATAACAGGTTACCTTCATTCCTGAGATATCCTGAGTGATAAACTTTAATACAGATTTATCATTATTTGCTAAGTTGTTTAGATTCCAGGGAGAATCAATGTAAACCTAGGAAATATAACAGAGTATTATTTTTTTTAAATTTAAAAAGACTATAAAAAAAATAAAAAATAAACAAACTTGATCTTCAGGATTATCTGTATTATTAGCCAAAGGAAATCCAGATCCGAGATCTTTTGTATGCAGATCGGCTCCATATTCCACACAAAGATTTTCATCAATGGAGTGCACAAGTCTCCAAAATTCTTTTTCAACAACATGTAATGGAACTTCCTACAAAAAACCATGCTTTTTACAAATATTCGAAAGTTTAAGATGTTTAGTTAACTAAAAAAACAAAAAAAGCATTAAAAAAATAGTGAAATAAAAAGTTACATGGGGTGACATTGAGAAATAGTCTTCTTTAAATTTATCAGCCATTTCACCAAAACTCTGCAATGAGTAAACCTTTTTGGCCTGTTCGAAACCAAAGGCTTCTGTAGGTTTACTACACTCCTATGAAAAAAGAAACAATTTTGCTATTTTGGCTTTTGTATATTTTGATTGGCAAAGTTTGTACTTTAGAGCTTTGGGATTGAGAGAGTAACAAATTTGGTAACAATAATTAAAAATCTTTATTCAATATCTTAAATATATTTCTTTTAAAATATACTTAGATATACTTTCTATTGAATATACGTAAATATATTTCTTATTCCATATACTTTAATATTTATACTTAATTTTGTAAATAAAAAAAACAAAACAAGAAATGTGAAAAATGTTTTTTTTTTGTCAGTTATTAGACAAGGTAGAAGTACAAGTAAGAAGACAAGGATTGTAAACAAGCTAAGTCTAAAATTCAGTGCAATAAATAGTACACAACAAAAGAAATTTACATAAAATGTCGCTTGGTTTCAAAAAACTACTTGGATCTTGCTGCTCTCAAAAAATAATAATTTGGCTCACCATTCTTAGTGATGTGCCTCAGGGTTTATCTATTAGGACCAGATCTTTACCTTATTTTCCTCAATAACATGCCTAGTCTAATGATACACCATTGCAAACATTATGTTGATGAAGCTAAACTTATTTTAACTATCAAAAAGCTTACCACTTATGATTACAAACTGACATGAACAGAGTACTCAACAAGGCTAGTTATAGTTGCCAACACATGATCTATAAGCTTTAAAAAAAGACAAATGCAAATATGTTTTTTTATACATATCATAGAACCACAACAGTGTCAACACCACAACTTGTCAGTATAAACACACTAAAAACTAAACAGTGCTAACACCTTCAAAAATAAACTTGAAAAATTCTTTTCTTTAATAGCAAGAAACTCTATTTTATTAAACACATGATTTAATACCATTTCAACTTTTAACATCAATATTAATTTTTTATGATATTAACATTAGTTTGTGATATAGTGGCTCTAAAAGATTCAAAAAAGATATATGCACAAAAAAATGATACAGTATAATATTAGAACAGAATAAATAATAAATATATAAGTTTTCCAGATCTACTGTGTTTTGCCAGAATAATGGATAAGTAGGCTTGTTCAGCTATCAACAAATTATTATACTACTTAAAGTTTTGATACTTAAGGGTTTTCTGGTGGAACAGTTATCCATTAACTGTTAAATGATTTTAACTTTTTCTTACCAAAAGCTGTGTTTTTTGTAACAAAAAACACAGCTTCTTTGTCAATGAAGCCGTTTTTAGCTTCATTGTATTAAGTATCACTCCTAAACCTAAATTAAATTTAAGTACATGACGTTATTGATTTTGTTTGTTACATAACCAATTTTTTACATAAACAAAAAAAGTTAATGTCGTCATGTACTGAAACTCTTAGAAATAAAACGGGCTTGAATAAATTATCAAGTCTGTAGATTGCAGCATATATTATGCTGACTTTTTAGCCTACAACAAAACGGACAAGGCGATCTTCAACTCAAATAAAAAAATTAGTTTTACTTGGTATGCATTCATTCTTTTGTTTTAATCAAAAAAATTTAGCCCAAACATTTTTTTTTATCATTCTCTTAAATATGAACACAACATGTCTCGGAGTTTTGGGTTCCCTTTAACTTTTTTTTGTTGTTGTAATTTAGCTCCCCCCAAGGCAAAGAAGGCCACTACAGATGAGGAGGCTACTTGTGGTTATAAGCCTCTTTCAACTCTATAACTCCAAAACATGAACCTTGACAAACAAGGCTGCTGTGCAGAGAAACAAATTGAGCGCAGTACTACCAGGGATGTGGTGAGAATCAAACTTGGAACCTCTCACTTATGAAGCGAGCACTCTAACACTACACCACTACAGCATAAATTATTTCAAAACTTTTTTATAAAAAAAACCAACAGTATTTGCCTCTGGTTGGATTCTGTAGGCTAGCAGTGGAGACATTTTTTCATAGATATCTATTTCATCGCATAACAATTTGCCTAAGTTTATTGCAAAAAAAAAAAAAATCAACAATCAGAAAGATCTTCAACATAAAAACATAAATTTTAAAAACCTTTACAGTGATTCTACTACCCTGCACAGCCATCAAAAAAAAAGAAAAAAAAAAAAGAAATTGTGAAACTTTGATTCAAGGAATATTGAAAAGATTCTATTTTCAATAACTTTTAAATAGTTTTTACAAACTTCTTAAATCAAACTCGGATCTTCTCGCTTGTGAGGTGAGTGCTCTACCACTACACCATTACTGCATTTCGCATTACCGCATTAAATAGCATAAGCACAATGGTACGCCTTGTTTCTTAAATTTAAAAAAAATATATATATAAAAAGAGAGCAAGTAATAAATTATTTTTGAATGGTTTTCTAAGATTTAATAGAACAAATAAGAAATCTGAACAAGCTTACTTTGACAGAGAGCACTAAAAGTTGATTGAAAACAAATTTTTGCTTGTACTCATAAATTATTAATTTGAGTAAATTTTTTTTTTAATATTTTTTTTTTTAATATTTTTTTACAATGATTCGATTTTTAATAAAAATTAAATCATTGTAATGCAAAGAATCTAATGGGAAAAAAAGTTAAGTTCATCATCTATTACCTTTCCAACACATGTAGACTTTAGGTAATGAAAAACAGAAAACTTATTGGTTATTTACCATAAAACAATAAGTTTTTTTAAAATTATGACGTCTTTTATGTTGTTATTAACATGTCTAACAGTATATTTGTATCAGGATTTCTTAGAAAGGCTGATAGCCACTTTCTAAATTCCTCTGGATCTTGTTAATCTATAAAAAGAATATTGATTTTTGTTTTATAAATAGCCAATAATAATAACTCTTATATTAAGTTGTGAGTTAAGCCTCCAGTTTTTCTTCTGGGTAAATAAACTATAGTTTTAATAAAAATCAACTTGTTGCTATGTGTAACAGCCTTGCTTGTCAAGGCTCACTTTTTAAAGTTAAAGGGTTGATAGTTTTAACTAAAGTTAAAAAAAAAAAGTTTGCTGTAGATCTGCAGCCTTTGGAAACTGAATACTATAATAAAAGAAAAAGAACAATACATCAAAAATTTTCAAAAAACATCTGGAAATATTTTTTGCTCATTAGGTTAAGTTCAAACAACTTCTTAGAAATGATTAAACTATAAATTTTGTTCAATCATTCCTAATATAAGTTATAACTATAAAAATTCTTTTTAAAAACTTATTTACAAAATGTGTTTAAAAAGGATTATGTCTAAGTTATTAATTGTAAACCTTTCAGATACCTTGGCCACGCATTTTGGGCACCTCCAATCACCAGGGGGTACACTTTGAAGAGGAGGGATCAAACAAAATGAGTGATATGAAGAATCACATGAATCACACAAAAGCATACAATGTTCTTCATCTCCAAATTCACATACATTGCATCTGTAGTCTTGAACACCCTGCTGAAATAAAAAAGATGATTCTAAAAGTTATTTTTACTTTAATAAATTTACACTTATTCAATTTAAACTACTTTTATAAGCTATATAAAAAAAGTTTTTTAACTTTACATGATAAAAGTTTATATAATATAAGTTTACCCATGATGCAACAACACTAAAAATGTTTTTATCATTGCCAAAGCTATGATTTTGGCCTTGAATTGCAGAGAGTTCACTATCATCAACAAAATGATCTTCATACTTTTTGTTACGACGTTTAGTCCGTCCTAGTGTAATTAGGTTTAGCATTTTACACTTATAATTAAGAAATCGTATTTAATGAAAGCAAAATAAATTTATTTTACACTAACCTGCAGGCTTTGTACCAGCAATTTTGGGACCTGGAGCCAAAAATTGTAGTTTTTTCAACTCTGTGTTTGTCTCAAAATTTACCTTAAGAAACAAATTTATTAAATGACTTGAAATATAATTTTATCATACATAGTATAGTATATGTATCTATAAAAAAAAATTAAAAATTAGGTGCCTGATTGGTTTGCTTCAAAAGACAAACTTTTCTATTGGCGTAGTATCCACAAATTTTCAGAGAGGTGGTCAAAATATGAAGAAAGCAACGGCCAATACTTTGAATAAATTTTTTTTACTTTCCCATTCAAAAAAGTGTTTTATTTTTACACAAAGAACTGCTCAATTCATACCAATACACTTGGTAGACACAAGACAAAAAATGTGTGTGCTTGTTAGTGTCTATATATCTATGAATATATATCTATATACACAAACATCATTGCAAACTGAACCTTGTATAAAATGTCATAAACATCGCACTGAAACAACATTATTAACACTAACTACAATAACATGGAAATGAGGTCAACAAAAAATTGACCTCAGACAATCAAGGTCTGTATTTGTTGAATTTAGATATGCTATTATTTTATATTGTGGCTGTTTTCTTTTTGTTTTGTTTTTTATTAATTTATTTTATTTAGCTGATACTCCATTGATTAGTGATATCCTGATTTTGCTTTAACAATTAAAGCTTCAGTACATACATAAACTGACTTAAGGAAAACATACGATGGAGTTGCTGCTAAACCAACTGAGGGTTTTTGTTGGGGCAGAAATAATTTTCTTTCTTTGTTTTCTGAAAAAACCATCTATACACTATAGTAGATAGCATATATATATATATATATATATATATATATATATATATATATATATATATATATATATATATATATATATATATATATATACACATATACGAGGCCTTTTTATAAGGTGTCGGGAAAAGATTATTTTAGGTACACAAAAAGCAACTTTATGTTACAAACTTTTTTGTTTGATAATATTTAAACAACTCTATAGATATTTTTAAAATGCATTATGATGAGGTAGTTAATTTTTTTTTAACACTATTTTAATGAAGTAGTAACATATTACCATCTACACATGATTTAATACCATTCAACTTTTAACTTCATCAAGTTAAAACATGACATCACCTAACATCAGTTTTTTAGAACTCGCTTCCTTCATCTTTCCTAATTCATATAATTTGCAATCTTTTAAATCGTATGTCAAACGTTATCTTGCTCTACTATCTTAATCTTTTCTCTTCCAGTAACTTCTAACTTTAATTAGTGGTTGCTTGCAACCTTATTGGAAACAAATCTGTTTAAAAAAAACAAAAACTTCTATTCTTGTTACTTGTCATTGAATTAAGTCTCATCCTTTTTTCTGTGACAATTCCTAAGTGCTCCAAAAACTCTCTCCTAGTTTTTTTCGTTGAACATCATTTCTCTGGAATTCGCTTCCTTCATTTTGCTTTCCTGATTTATTTAATTTGCAATCTTTTAAGTCCTCTGCCAATCATTATCTTGCTCTATAAACTTCATCTTTTCTCTTCCAGTAACTCACAACTCTTATAGTGGTTGCTTGCAGCCTTGTTGGAAGCAAAGATGGTGAAAAAAAAAACTTGTTTTCAATTAAAAATATATTTTTTTAATCTTTGGGAATTTTAACCCAATTGGGAATTCCCCAATATACACGGTGCCATCATGCAGGCTATGACCCTGATAAACATACAT
>NC_088926.1:5200000-5207500 GCF_038396675.1 Hydra vulgaris | reverse complement strand
TAAAATTTTTTTGACAATATATATCTATCCTTTTTTCTTTTTTAATTAATAAATTTTTATGCTGTAAAATCTAACATATTTAGTTTTATATAATAAGTTATCATTTTTAAAATTTTTATATAATTTCGCTTCATTTGCTTCATCGCTTTTTAAAATGTTGTTTTTTGGGACACCCATATGCTACTTAATTTAGCCTTTATTAGATTAATATACATTTTTAATGCAAAAATGCAACTCTTTTTATATCGTTTTTCCAGAAAACAGAAAGAAATGAAGAATGATGAAAAATACTTGCCCCAACCCAATACTTTTCTTTAAAATGTTTAACTGAATGAAAATCAGTGTGATTAATCAAAAACTCAATTCAACATATTTTATTAGTAAGTTTAAACAAAATTATAACGCAAGAATAAAATTCAACATAAACTGATTTTTTAAAACAACAATATTCTTTAAAATTTTTAAAACAACAAAATTCTTAAAAACAACAATATTTAAAATTATCTTTAAAATTTTTAAAACAACAAAATTCTTTAAAACAACAATATTAAAGATAAAATCAATATCAAAGTTGATAATAGACCTAATAAAATCTCTACCACTTACTTCAGGCATATTGTCGAGTGAGTCACTTTTATGTTTTGATTGGCGTGTGTGACGCGAATTATTGGATGAAACATCGCTATTTTTTTTTCCTTCTTGTCTATCTTTGAATTCAGTGTTTTCAGTCATATTCTGGGAAAATTATTAAATAATAATGTAACAGAACAGGAAATTCAAAACGTTTGAAATTCAAAAATTTAAATACTTAGATAAAAACAAAATTACTTGAAAATGTTATATAAATAATAACATTAAAAATAATGATATAAAATCATTAGTAATATAAAATATTATACAAACAAGTATCAGATGAATATGCTAGCCTTGGCGGGAATAAATGAAACCATTTTAAAAAGGCTATAATTTCTTATAAAAATATACGACTATATAATTTATATTAAAATTTTTAAATAGATGTTATTTTCCATTTTATCTTTACACTATGAATATATTTATTACAATATACTTTATTGTAAACAATTTTAAAGCTTTTTAAAAAAACTTTTTTCAGAAGTGATTTCTGCAATTATGAAATAAAACTCATTCAAAATTTAATTATAAACAATTTTTCTTTCTCATTTGTTCTAACTTTCTATGCAAAAAGCAAGTGATGCAATATAAATGCAAAGATCTCATAAATGCAATAACTCATAACCACTGAGGGGAAAAAATAAGAAAACATTTATAATTCTATATTTGTCAAATATAAAAACTTATTTAATTTCAGCTAAAGTTTATAACCCCCCGTGTAAAAACAACTCATTTAAACGAACTTTATGTATTAAGAAAATTTTGCACCATGCAGTAAATGCTTGTGTGGGCACAAGAGAAAGCTATAGCTTCACATTTCCTCCAAGGTTTGAATATGTAAATATTTTTATCAAATTAAAGATTTCGATTTTTTCTGATAATTATAGCTTATTCCCCCTACTACAGTGATCTAGAGCAAACCCCAGATCTTTAGCTTCAATGGTCCCTGGGTCTTGGGAAGATAAATATAAAAAAAAAAAAAATTCATGCACATATTTAAATACAGATACTTATATACAGATATATACAGATATATATATATATATATATATATATATATATATATATATATATATATAATATATATATATATATATATATATATATATATATATATATATATATATATATATATATATATATACAGATACATATTATATACAGATACATATTTTATACAGATATATATTATATACAGATATTTATATATATATATATAAACTTATTGCTTATTAGCTAATAAGTTTATATATAATAATAAGTTGTGTTTAATGGCATCAAGACAGCTAATAAGTAATAAGTTTATATATAATAAAAAGTTATTATTATATATAAACTTATTGCTTATAAGCAATAAGTTTATATATAATAATAAGTGTATGTATGTATATATATATATATATATATATATATATATATATATATATATATATATATATATATATTTATATATATATATATATATATATATATAAACTTATTGCTTATTAGCTCGGTGCCCTTTATGCCATTATATATAAGGACTATGAGTTCAAAATTAGATTTTTCTAACTTAAAAGTTTTAATTTTTTCACAAAAGCAGACCATAAGCCTTATTTTTGGAGCTCCTGGATACCAAAATCCAGGGCAAAACAGTCTTCTGTGAATTTCAAATCAAGAGCTTGTTTTGGGACTCTGCATCTTTGTAAAAAACTGAAAACTTTTTAAACTGAATCAAATAGATCAACAGTTTTTTATAATAGTCTGGTTATGTTGGTGCTGCTGTTAACAACTAAACTTACAAGCAGATATGCCAAGTCCTAAAAAGACTCGGCTTTATACTTTATTTTCTTCTGGTCTCTGGCTTCCAGAAACTCTAAAAATAAAGGGCAACTTATAATCTGCTATAAGAAAAAAATTAATGAGATTTGATGACTTGCAACTGGAGTCCTTGACACCATTATACCTAAAAAAAAACTCTGGGTTCAAAAATTGATTGTTCCTCAAACAAGAAGAAAAAATAATCTTTTTGTGACTTCCAAATCTAAAATCTTTTTTGGGACTCTGCAACCCTGCTTATCAGTTTCAAGAACATAGTTTAATATATCCATACCATTGAATACACTAACAAGACTATGTTTAGAATTTTATACTCTTTAAGCCAAGTAATAATAATATAGTTCTACCTTCAGCTTAAATCACTTATAAATAGCTCTAGCTACAGATATGCACTTTACTTAAAAAAAATCATTTTAAGCCAGGTTAAGAATGGTTAAAGAGTTGGTTGAAAAACTCAAGCTAAACCTGTTTAAATGGGGGCTTTAATTCTTATTTATTTCATTAAACACCTAGAATATTTTTAACAAAACCATACAAATTTCATCAGAAAATTTCCTGAGCCTGCACAGGGTTTGGGAAACTTGCTAATAAAACAGGGTTGGGGTTAAATATATTTGATCAAATACAAATACATTAATTCTAGATTCTCAATTTAAATACATATACATGTAACCAACATTTTCCAAATACAAATGCTAATACAAATATTTGTTTTTAGGTTAAGAAAAAAAACAAATAGTTTTTCAAGACAATACTGATAAAATGGAATACTTAATAGATGAATTCAAACAAGTCTTTTAACTATTACATAAAAACAAATTTTTAAATCATTTTAGCATTGAAATTTTTAATGTTACTTGTTTTTTGATGTAATTTGCTTTTTTTAGTTTGTTTCTTTTTTTTTTATATACTAAGAATAAGGGGGGCCAACTCTGAAAGACAAACAATCTTGATAAGCTTTTCTACCACTCAGAAAAACAAGTTAAGCATAGTACTTCCAGGAACTATATTAACAGTGTTCTAACAGTATTATATTACCATTTGTTTGATACTTGTTCTATGACACAAAAAAATTAAATCATAACTTACACTATCCCCAATCATGGCACCAGACATAAAAACATCATAAGGATAAAGTATCTTTTCATAATGACGACGTAATATTGCACTAGCTTGAGGACTAGAATAACCCATCAATAAAGCAATACGACTCCATCGGCGTAACCGAGTTACATCCTCATATCCTCCTTCTGTTTGAACTATCTAAACATTTTTAAAGAATGAGTTTAAATGAAAGAAAAACTGATATCACTTCTTTTCCAATTTTAAAATTTCAAACTCTTTTGAACTAAACCTTGTGTAATTCATGCAAATCTAAAGGCTTCTTCTCAATGTTTGGTAACTTTATACATGAACCCTATCAATAAAAGAAATAATACATGGCAAAGTAATATGAACTTAATTGTTTTTTAATAGAGATGATTAATAATAAAATAGATTTTATAAAAATAATAATAATAAAAGAGTTAATTACCTGCAGTTCCCAAAACTTTGCTATAGTATCAAAAAAATTAAGTTTAACACGAGTTTTTGCCTATAATATTAATTTAAAATAAGGTTATATATATATATATATATATATATATATATATATATATATATATATATATATATCTATATGTGTGTGTGTGTGTGTGTGTGTGTGTGTGTGTGTGTGTGTGTGTGTGTGTGTGTGTGTGTGTGTGTGTGTGTGTGTGTGTGTGTGTGTGTGTGTGTGTGTGTGTGTGTGTGTGTGTGTGTGTGTGTGTGTGTGTGTGTATATATATATATATATATATATATATGTATTTATATGTGTATGTATGTATATATATATATATACTTTTGAAAAACTTTATTTGATAATATTAGGGATCCATTTAATGTTCAAGGCAACCCCTAAAAATATTTTTATTAAAAAAATTTTTAAATCTAGTATTATTTTATTACATAGAACACAGTTTTGAGGTGCCAGCAAACATTTTCAAAAAAATGTTTTTTTTTTAATCAACCTAATACATACATACATACATACATACATACATACGTACATACATACATAGATATATACATAGATATATACGTAGATATATATATATATATATATATATATATATATATATATATATATATATATATATATATATATATATATATATATATATATATATAACTTAGTAAAAACACTTATCTAACTTTTATCTTCTACAGCATGTTTTGCCATCAGTAGGCTCATCAGGAAGCTTCCTGATGAGCCTACTGATGGCGAAACATGCTGTAGAAGATAAAAGTTAGATAAGTGTTTTTACTAATCTATTATTGCTCTGTTCTTTAAGAACATTGAGCACTTTATTTGTAGAATGCACTGACATAACATATATATATATATATATATATATATATATATATATATATATATATATATATATATATATATATATATATATATATATATATATATATATATATATATATATATATATATATATATATATATATATATATATATATATATATATATATATATATATATATTATATTTGTGTGTGTATATTGTTATAAAAAATTTTAATGTCTTCATAATGTTATATTCACTGAAATAAAAATATATCACTGCTTTTACTTTTCTCTCATTGAACAATGGTCAACTAAAAAAAAAATTAATGGCTTACACTAACAGAAAATCATGCATTAAAAATCAACTGCCTTAAAAAATATGTATGTTTGTAATAGTATGCTAGAAGATAGTATGGTAAGTTGTTTGAACTATAAAAAACTATATAATTGGCAAACAATCTTTAAGATATGACAGTAATATAGAATTTTTTCTCTTCAGAAGTCAATTACTGGTATATTTACCTTATTTTAAATTATCTCCTATTAAATATTTTAAAAACACTTCTTTATATTCTAAATATTACCTGTTAGTTGATGGGTTCTTCTAAAAGTATTATTTTTCTAAACTTTCTCTACTCCCATTATTTTTATTTTTTGTTGTTTTAACTTTGGTATTTATACTTATACATTTGTCTTAGCTATTATGTAATCATTATGCCTATATTAAGTGGAA
Organism: Hydra vulgaris; assembly: GCF_038396675.1. Lineage (NCBI taxonomy): Eukaryota > Metazoa > Cnidaria > Hydrozoa > Anthoathecata > Hydridae > Hydra > Hydra vulgaris. Next base: position 5,201,940 of record NC_088926.1, on the reverse strand, counting down.
TAGTTATTCCACTGATTGCTAGATTAATTCACTTAGTTTTGAACCCTATAGGACTTCCTTATATAAACTCCTTAAACATCATAATTAATTTTATTTATACATATTTTTTTATTTTATATGTAATTTTGAGTGTTGCTAAATAATCTACTTACCAACTTCTTTTTATTTAAAAAAATTTGAAAAAAAAATTATAAACAAAAACACTAATATATTAATAATATTGTTTTTGATTAAAAATAAATACTGAATTTTGAGCTCAGAATAATTATTTTGACTTTTTATGTAATATATGTTCAAACTTATAAATATTTACACAATTCAATAATTGCAATATTGTAGTCAGTCTTTGCAGTAAGAAATGCAGATTTTTTTTAAAGCATTTGAAGTCTTTTATTAATAAAAATAATAAATCTACTAAACATGTAAAACTTAAATTTTTTTATTTTTTTAATATTAAAAATTTTTTTTAAACTGAAGTTTGTTTTAAATTTTCAATAATTTGTTTGGCTTTAACAATTTTTCCATTGCAATTAATGGGAATATTAAAGACTAAAGATGAATAGAAGTTTATTAGCTATTTTATTAACTCCTGTTAACATACCCCTAATTGAAAACTTTATGGGTTAATTCATTAAAGTATAGTTTTTTTTATTGGAAAAAAAACATTTGGAAAATTTATGATTTATCAATTCATTTACCAAGCTAATTTTAGGAAAACATATATAGATATAACAAATTTTGAGATGGATATTTTTCAAAGATGCTTGAGTATTGCTAAATTTTAATTACCCATAATGCACCTCCATTTTCACTTTTTTTCAGTTTTTTTATAAAATAAGAAATTAACTTATTTAATACTCATATATTGCTTTTAATCATTATAACCCATATATTTTTTTTATTTCTATACACTTGTCACTTTATTTAGTGGCCATATGCAATACCGAGACTCTTTTTTTACCTCCAGCTCATGAAGTCTTTGAATTCTAGGCGTAAAACGAAATTTTTCAACATCAACAGAAAATGTAGGTTGCCAATCCTATATAAAGAAGAAAAATATAGACAAATTTATTTCAATTTAAATAAATCAAAATGAAAATAATATAATGAATGAAATCTGACCGGCGGAGGTCTTATTTTACAAATCCCAACTTTAACAACGTAAGGATATATTTTTGCTATAAAACCCAATGGATCTTTCCACTCCTCTTCGTCTGGTTCAAAAATAGGGGCTTCTGGAGGTTGAATAAACTCCATATCATTAGAATTCGGATACATTTTTAAAAAAAATTAGTAAATGAACTTGAATCTATTGGCACGCCATCCTCACAAAATAATTTTTTTCTTATGTTATGCCAGATGACAGGCTATATATGGGCACGTGACCGTATTATGGTTTAAGCTGATTGGATGTTATAAAAATTATATAGTCCGTGGTCGCTCCAACATCAGCGAAAATCTAACAATATAAAATATTAGTTAGTAAATGGCTCTTCTCAACGTATATTTTTATTTACACGACACATCCAAGGTGATGGTTTACTATTAGTTAAGCCCAATTTAAGAGGTACTACGGTCTATTCTTTTACTTTTTCAGAAATATTGTTTAGATTCTTCTCCAAATCCATTACAAATAATCCACTTGTTAACATATCGGTTAAACATTTTTTTTAATTTGTTATTTTTAACGTTTCGATTTTGACAAATCAAGTTCTTGACAGATGCTTGAACATAAGTTACAAAGTACGAAATTTAGAATTTATTCTAAACGAGATTTTCGAATAAAGCTAATTTTTGGAATAAAGCTAAATTGAACATTATAGATAAGTTAAATAATAAATTTTTAAAAACTATAGATGATTGTATATTATAACAGTGAAAAAAATGATTAGGTTTTTTTAAGTAAATTTTTATAATCTAACTGCAACTGTGTATCTATA
>NC_088926.1:4702500-4860000 GCF_038396675.1 Hydra vulgaris | reverse complement strand
CATTTTTAAATTTTCAATGACTCGTTCTTTAACTTCCAACAACCATGGATTTTCAATTTTCAGCAACTGGATAGGTGATTGCTTATCGAGACCTGACCATGCCTCTTTGAAGGTAGCAAACATTTTGTTTTCTGGTCCTCTGATTTCACCAAACAGTGATTTCCAAACAGCGCTAGCTACAAGTTCAAGAATATGGTGATGACAAGGAAGATAAAATAGCTTTTTATCAACAAGTTCTTCAATAAGTTTAGCTGCACCCTTATGGACCCCACTGTTGCTTGCTGTAGTATCAAATACCAAAGCGACAACTGATTCTTTTAATCCCCATGCTTGTAAGAGATCATATGAGGCATCAGCTTGAGTTTGTCCTATAGAATCTCCTAGTTGTGGCACACCCAGCAATTTTCCCGATGAAAATTCTGGTGAACCTGACAGAAGAATTGCAAGACGTTCAAACTTATCACCAAGAGAGTCCTGCAGTAACTTTCCATCCCAGTGCATGGCACCAAATTGAGGTGGTTTTTCCTTTATTTTCTCCATTATGTTTTCTGCGATGTGCTGTCTGTTTGACATTTGCTTTCGACGCGTAGTTGAACGGGATACATCGAAGTCGTCTAGATTGCCACCAGCTGCTTTTATTATAGCTGAAACTATCATTGTAGTTTGATTGTCGGACAACTTTAACCGATCGGCTGCTGTCGTTAACTCGTCACATTCCATAATTTTTCTGGGAACTTGAAGTGTAACAAATTCTTGAAACTCTATTTTTGCAATAATGTGATCTGGCTCAAAATCCGGATCAATTTCCGTACAACCAACTTGTGCATCATCCTCGGACTCTTCAAAAAATTCATTTCCTTCTAGCTCTGCAACTGCTCTTTTCTCTAGTCTTTCTGTTTCTTTTTCTTGTCGTTGTTGCTGCTGTTCAATTCTGGTCAGAAACTGTAAAGCCTTTGCTTCAAAAATTTTATCCTGGCCATTCATACTAGACTTTCTTTCATGTTTCTGATCAAGATAAAACGCAATGTCATCGTCTTTGTGTTTCTGAGATAGAAGTCTAGATTTTCTTATGTCATCAATTGCATCTGGAGTACCAATGTCGAAAAGCATATCAAGCTCTGAGATGAAGTTTTCTCGTTTGTTACCAGGGTCGGTGGCATAACTTCTATTTTTTTTTTAAACTGGTCCATTCATTCCATAATCCAAGAACATCAAACATACAGTTTTGTCTTACTTTGGTTTTGATGCGAGCCATGTGCCAAAAATCTGCAACACTGTCTGCAACGATGTAAGAAATTTCTTCATTCTTAACACTGTTACCAACGCTATCAGGATCATGTCTCGGATATAAAACATACTTCATCACTTGTCTGCGTGTAGGTAACTTTTCTCCTGTAATTGATGAACATGGCTGACCAATCAACCAAAAATTTGTACTAGTTCTAGTGGTAGGTTTTGAAGATGACGGAGTTGCGGGAACACTCGAAGGTAATGGCGAAGACGGTATAATTGGGTTTGTCACTTTTAATTCATTTCCACTCCTAGTCAACATTTTCTATTTTTTCTAAACAAAAATGCAAAATTGTATGTACCCAATCATAGCATGCATGTAAAATGAATAACTATTATAACAAAAATATTATTTCCTATGTGTTTTAGAAAATAGCATACAATTTGTTTGATTTGGGTCAAATTTGGGTCAAAATTGGGTCAAAATTGTGTAAAATTTTAAAAAAAATGCTCACAATAACTTAAATAATCATCAACTTATCAATTGGCAACCATAACTTAATTAATCAATAACTTAAATTGATCAATTTCAACATTTTTCGACAGTTATACTAAAAATAACATAACGTTTTTGTACATTTTCTGTTAAAATTTACTTAAAATGTTCAAGAGCTTTGAGCAACCCCTAGAAGACTTTAAACAAATCTGTAAAAAATGTTTTTCAATAAAGCATTGATAGTATAATGGGAAAAACTTCACTAGGCTATGTTCTGGGTTGTGTAATAATTTCTGGACAGCACTATTATATATATATATATATATATATATATATATATATATATATATATATATATATATATATATATATATATATATATATATATATATATATATATATATATATAAATAAACATAAACATAATATATTTAAAAATGCATACATATTTATTTATTTTATATAATATACTTATTTTATACTATATTTATACATACATATATATATATATATATATATATATATATATATATATATATATATATATATATATATATATATATATATATACATATATGATATATATATATATATATATATATAATAATAAATATATATATATATATATAAATTAATATATATATATATTATATATATATTTTCTCTCTATATAAAAATACAATATGTATATTGTATATTATATGTAGAGTAAATATACATATATATATATATATATATATTATATATATTTTCTCTCTCTATATATATACACATTATGTCTATTATATATTATGTATAGAGTAAATATACATATATATATATATTTATATATATATATATATATATATATGTATATATATATATATATATATATTTTATATATATATGTATATATATTTTAAATATATATATATAAATTATATATATATGTATATATATAATATATATATATATATATATATATATATATGTATATATATATATATATATATATATATATATATATATATATATATATATATATATATATATATATACATTGTATATATATATATGTACGGCAGATAAGCTGCTTTACAACCATGCAAGTCCAAAGCTTTTATATATTTTGGCCTTCTTAGAGGTGTTTGTTTGAAAGTACAATATACTATATTTAAAATCTTTGAAGAGCGAGGGACTTCGAATAGATTGCTTATATCAGCCTTGCTGATAATGTCGCATAAAAAATATTTACCTCGTTTTTCTTTAAAGAAAATATAACTGTCTTCTAAGTAAAAGCAGCTATCACGTTCAGGACAAGAAATATCAAACGAATGGTTTTTTGAGTTCTGTGAGAGCTTGCTACACTTTTCTGTTTCAGTAAGCTTCTTAACTACCTGACAGATAGGGTATTAGCATTTATTACTATATTTTAAACTGATCCAGCATAATTTTCAAAGGAGAATGCAGAAACATTGTCAAGGGAGCAATCAAAAAATTTAACATCTTCGTGAAGATGAAGTAAACCATGTACGTTGTAAACACAAAAAGTCTTTCCATAAAACTCAGATGCTTTTTCAACAAAGTAAATAATAAGTTTTTGTGCATAGCCAAGGTTAGTTGTTCTCCTTTCCTTATTCCCATCCAATATAATTCTCATAGCTATCGATAGTGTAAGAAAATGTCCAAACTAAGAACTGCTTAACACACCTTTAAGCACAATTGCTCCTGAATAAAGAAGAAATTCACGAAATTCAGTCGCTTTCCACTTGTCAAGGTCACTTAACGAGCGCGGTTGCCTTACAAATTTACTTGGAAATTTTTCATTTAACAATAACAATTAATTTGAAATAGTATTTACTTGCACCAGGGCCGGATTAGGACATTTTTAGGCCTGGGGTTGTAAGTATAGGAGGGCCTAATGTGGCGGTAAGGTAAAAATGCCGAGCGTTAGCGAGGCTAAACCCGGGGGTCAGTGGGCCGGAGGCCCCCAGCCGGGGGGTTTGGGGCCCCCAAACCCCCCAAGTAACCCTCCTACTTGGGGGGTCTGGGGGCCCCCAAACCCCCAAAAAAAAAAGTTCAGGGGGGCAGCTGCCCCCCAGAATTTTTTTTTTCAGTCTTGTTAATAAAAGGAAACAATCTAGGTATGTTTTAGAGCATTTTTTTAATAATTTTTTACCAATTGGTTAGGTGCAGCTACACCCCTTTGGCCCAGACACCCATATATATGTAAACTGACAAAAGGTCTTGAATCATGACTTAAGAAAGCAACTGCTGAGCTGTAGGTATATTTACTATTGAGACAGTGGAGTACGTGTATCAAATTGATAATGTGTTCACCTCCAATAAAGGAAGAAAATACCAATAATATTGGTATTTAAATGAAAAAATTAAAAAAATAAAAATAAACAATATTTCAAATACACAAAAATTCATTCTTTAACTCAATGTTTATTACTGTGCACTGACTAATTCTTAAGGTATTGTATTGTTGTTTTATCATGTAAATATTTTTTCATATGTTTTCCAGGATATAGATCATTGGGCGGTGACAATTTGGCAAAGGTCAAACAGAGAAGTGATGTACATGTATGCCCTTAGTACAGTCTAACATTACAAAAGCACCAATAACAATATTTAAGTTATATTGGAATAGGATAGCATTTAGCAATATAAGCAAACATATATCATTTTTAGTATTGTTGGTGGTGTCAAATATTTAGCTGAAGCTAGAATCTTCATATACTTTTCTTTTGAAAGTATAAAAAAAAACAATAAATATAAATTGTAGCATAATTTATGTACTATTTAATTAATCAATTAACTTTAAAATAGTTTTTTATAAAAAACTATAGTTTTTTTTTATACATAATAGGCCTTTTTTGAAGCAAACTTCTTGATCACTACTGTGAAATCTCTTGATCTAACTATGTCACTTTTAATGCATAATAAAGCCAAATCATTTAAGCGAGGTTGTCCCATTGTTGATCTAAGTTCATTCTTAACTCTTTTAAGGACTGAAAAAGCTCTTTCTCCAGTACAGTTTGTGACCAAAAGAGACAAATAAATTCTCAACACAGTGTAGACATTCACAAAGGTATCGGTCAAACTATTCTTAACTAGAAAGGTGTACATTTGCAGTTCAACACAATCAGTTTCATTGGGCGGTGACAATTTGGCAAACAGAGAAGTGAAGTGAATAAATTCACCATGACAGTTAGGTTCAACATCTTCAAAATATGTTTCACATACAAATGAAGCATGATCTCTCATACCATCATTGGACAAAGATTATAGATTTTTAAGAAAACCAAACCTTTTGCTGACTGTATCATATGCATTAGCCCTCTGTTTAAGAGCAACTAACAATTGATCAACTATAGGCAAAAAACACTGAACTTTAAACTTATCAGGAGGGGATAACTCTAGATCTTCTGAGTCACTATAATCCCATCTCTGGTTCCTCTTGCGCTTTCGCCTTGATTCACCTTTGTACGAATCGGTACCCAGATTCTTTCCTTCCTTTTCAAATGCTGTGAACTGGCTCCGAAGAGAATGAAGAAAATCACCCAAAGAACGAAGCAGTTCCGTAGCGGTGTTGAGATCCATGTCTGCCCCTTGTAAGTATTTGCTAGTTAAATTGAGCCTATTCAGAATTTTTCACCACAATTGAACTAGGATACCTGTTTCATGATGACTCATTATATCTTTCAATCCTGCGGCTTCAAGTCGTGTTTCTGGCTTTTGGGACATATCTTGACACATGATATCCAGTGTAGACTTCACTTGCGTATAGGCAACCTGGAGGGAGTGTACAGCATCATAATGTGCTGACCATCTGGTATCAGATAACCTTTTTAAGGTAGGCATATTAAGTGGCTTTAAAACTGCCATCAAACGATTCCAACGAGAGGTGGAGGCAGAAAAAAATACAAACAGCTTATTTACAAAGTCAAAAAACGTTACAGCCTCAGAACAACATCCTACAGCACATTGACCAACAAGGTTAAGCGAATGAGCACAACATGGTATGTATTCAGCTAATTTATTATGTTCTTTTATTTTTGCTTGCATGCCATTGAAACGGCCACTCATGTTGGCAGCATTATCGTAGGATTGACCTCGGCAGTCTTTAACTGAAATGCCAGTATTTTCCATAAAATCAAGTAACTTTGTTGCTAATCCTTCCCCAGTGTGCTCTTCTATAGGGATAAATGTCACAAAACGTTTAACTGGTCCTTTAGAAGTCATGTAACGGAATATAATGGTAAGCTGATCTACATGTGAAATATCTGGTGTTGAGTCAACACTAACTGCAAAGTATTTTGCTTCTTTAATCTCAGTTAAAATGTGGTTTAAAACGTCACGACTTAACACATGAATAAATTCATCACATATAGTTGATGACAGATATGACACATGACCTCGGCCTTTGTTCGCTCTTTTCTGAATATGTTCTGCAAGCAATGGGTCAAACTCAGCCACTAGCTCTAAGCAACCTAAATAATTGCCATTGTGGACAGAACCCACAATTTCGTTACTGCCACGGAATGACAACCCACGCGATGCTAACATTTTGATTACGGTAAGAATACGCAACAGTATGTCATTCCAGTACTTTTTCTCTGATTCAAATTGCTCTGTGAGCCTCTTACTAATGTGCTCTCCAGCTTTCCTACGTGTTAAAAGGGTTTCAATTGATTGAATGTGGGTTTCAATTGTTTCATGGCGAGCTAAGTCTCTTGCAGCGTGTTTCCAATCAGGGTTAGGGTTAGGGTCAGGGTTATCCTGATGACATCAAGGGTTATCCTGATGACATCAAGGGTATCCTGATGACATCAGGGTTATCCAGGAATATCCTGATGACATCAAAGCAGATGCTCCAATTCCACATTTTGAATTAAATAGATTACAATGGGCGCAGAAAACCTTACTAGTTGATGGGGAATAGCAAATCCACTCTCTCTTAATTTTCTCACCATTCACTTTTTCCTGGAAAAAAAGGGACTTTGTACACTGTCGTTTAAACTTAAAAGTGTCACCAGGCAGTACTTTAGTAGATAATTTAAAATCGCTATCCATATATTGGCATGATAAAAACCCATCTGCACTTTTGCTGAAATACTCACGCAGGTCGTCGGTTATAATCCACTCAGCCACATCGGTGTTGACAGTGTGGGTCGTCAGAGCCAGGGGTAACACTGCTGAGATAGTTGAGGCGCTTGAACTTGCTGTAGCTGAGTCTGCTGAGACACTATTAGAATTACCTGGAACTGGTGCTGACATAGTTAGTGAGTTTGAACTCGCTGAACTATCTGGAACTGGTGCTGACATAAATGAGTTTGAACTCGCTGTAGCTGAGTCTGCAGGGACACTATTAGAATTACCTGGAACTGGTGCTGACATTATTGACATAGTTAGTGAATTTTAACTCGCTCTCGCTGTAGCTGATACCGAGACACTACTTGCAGTATTACAAAACTCAGTCATTTTTTTATTTTTGTTCAATAATTGATTTAATTGAATCTCATTCTTCTTCTTTTTTTGCATTTTGTCCCAACCGCTCAGGCCGCTCCTTTTCATTTTTTATTTTAATTTTGTAAACGAATGAGCAATGCTGTAATTTTCTGCGGTAACGGAAGTGATCATAAAATAAAATAAAGTATAAAAATTTTTGATGTTTAAATGTTTGAGAACATTCAAATTTATTTATGTTTCCATCTATGTCCGCACAACTATTAGTTTTTTAAATACACGCTGAAAAATTAACTTTGTGACATATAAACTTTCTAATCAAATAGGTTTTATAAGAGAGTGCTTTAAAATCATTCACTAATATAATTGTTTTTCCTTTAAAAGGTTTTTACATCAACGAATGTTTTAAAAGCATTCTCTTATAAAACCTATTTAATTAAAAAATTTATGTCACGAAGTTAATTTTTTCAGCGTGTTTTTTAAAAACTGATAGTTGTGCGGACATAGATGGAAACATAAATAGCTTGAATGTTCTCAAAACATCTTTATGCGGAAAGATAATTTAAAAAATATTTACGAATACCAAAATTCCGCCAAATATACGAAGATAGAGATATAGTATATCTCTAATCATTTATTTATTCACAACGCCTCCGCAGCTCCCAATAAATTGATTTAAAAAAACTGAGAAACATAGGAATATTTATCTGGTTCCCTAAAAAAAAAAAAAAAAGTCACGGGCCTTAGGGCCTATTTTTTTTATAAGGGCCTGGGGCTGCAGCCCCATCCGCCCCCGCCGTAATACGGCTATGACTTGCACCTGTGATAATCTATACTCCCTGGGGCAATTTTTAAAAAAATTCAGAATACGCCTTACCACTCCAAGACATACCAAACGCATGTAGTCTAAGGAAAATCCTTTAACACATTTTACATTGATTGAAATTAAAGGCGATTTGGTAATTTGATGAGCCTTATATCCCATTTCATTAAATTTTTCATCTGTTCGCAAATCTTGTACTATATGATTTTCATAAGTCACCCTACCATTCCAAGTTCCTTTAACGGTACATCTTTCACAAGCAATATATTCATTATGATTAACTGTACCTTTGATGAATGCTCTTGCTGGTGCATCACAAATAAGTGCCTTAATAACAACATTATACTTCTTTTGTCCAAAATATATGCCATCTAACTGAAGTTGTTTGTATTCGTTTAAAAAGTCAAGCATAAATTCGTAAATATTCGATGGTTTAGACTTTCCATAGTATAATCCAACAATAAAAGGTTTCGAATTTATAATTCTACATAAAATAGGCCAGAGGTTCATTGATGAAGACCTAAACAAAGGTAACCCATCAATATTTATATTTACTAGTATTGTTTCGTCTCTAAAAATTAAACAATCTTTGCTTAATGCAGAAACAGCTTTTAATAAACCAGTCTCAAGACCAAAGTAATAATATTGGCCGCCACACTTGCTTTCGACAACAACTGATTTTGGAGTCTGAAGCAACGTTCTTTTATCTTTCGGCAGACGATGCCCTTCTGCTATCAGTATAGATAACAACTCCTTTATACATTCCCGTGAACAACCATGCTTTACTGCCCATTTTACTAGTTGGCTATCAAGAGAAATATCGTTTTGCTCAATTTCTTTTGAGTAAAATACGTTATCATCGTCACTTTGAGACAGATAATCATACCAAAAATCTTCACTTTCATAATCGTTTTCTGAATATTTTTCTTCTTCTACATGACTGATGCTTTGAGTAACTTTTAGACGGTCATTTTTTTTCTCCAACTTTTCCTCTTCACTACTAGAAGACGATTCTGCCAAAGCTAGAATATGAGAGTGGCATTTTCGCCAGTTTCTTAAATAAGCCATTTAATTTTTTTAGTTATGAATGTATACTAAGACTTGTGAAATCAAATAATGCGTTTTTTCGCATAACCGATTCCGTGTCATACTAAAAGATTACTTCACATACTTTTTGGCTTTTACTTATTTTACTTTAAACATCAACTCAACGCATAGTTATTTTATAATTAAGTTTTTTTGTCAACGTTGAAATAACGTTTAAACAACGTTTACTCAACAACGTTTAAATTGTGACGTTATTTTAACGTTGGGATTTGGTTAACCAACGTTTAAACTACGCTTCAACCGAATACCAACGTTGAAACAACGTAAAGATGCCGGCTGGGATAAATATATAGGTGATTGCGCGGCGGAAAATGAAAAAGTAGTCAAATTATATTTTATTTTTCGTCAACTTTTAGCAAATGAATATTGATGTAGGCACATGAAAAGTTTATTTAAAAAACACCTTTAATACTAAAATTAATTCAATTAAGTCATTTTTATGCTTCTGAATGTATCGGTTTTCTCAATGTCGCATGATAAAAAAAGTATAATTGTAAAAAGTTATTTTAACCATGAATTTATTTACATAATCGGAATTAATTTAGGCTGAAAATGGAGCTAACATGTTTAAATTGTTGTTGGGCAGATTTTATACTTAATAAAAAATATATGTCAAGAAAATAACGAAAAAACTTTTGCAATTTTCTAGTAACGTAAGTTAACAAAAACATGATAAAGTTTTGTTGTTTTTTTTCTAAAATTTAGTTTTCTAAAATCTTTTTTTTTCTAAAATTTTTTCTAAAACTTATGCTTTTTCATAACATATGCGAAAGAATATTAAATGTTGCGTTTTTGCAATTAAAGTTTTGAATAACAATGCTTAGTTAAAGCATAGACGTAGAGTATTAGTTTTACCGGATGTGGCATAAACTACTTTGTAGGAGTTGAAAATCTATAATAAGAAATAAAAAGTTTTTTCAATGGACATAAAAATGTAATTTATATTCTCAAGTAAAATGTGTTCATGCGTATTGAGGCACGCATTATAAACTCATCGATCAAATAATCAAGATCAAGAGTGTAGGCAATATCGCGATGGCAATTTAAAATAGCGAGATGATTCAATCGCTCCTGAGACATTGTAGAACGCAAATAAGTCTTTAGCCTACGAAGACAAGAAAAAGAGCGCTCACACGTTTGTGTTGTATTTCTTGCTTATGCGTGTTCCTCCTTATGCGTGTTGATGGTATTTCTTGCTTTGCAAAAATTAAGCTGCATGTCTAAAATGATTTTCAAGGAAAGCGTTTAACATTATAATTTGCTTAAAATAGTATATTATAAAAAAAAAAAAAACTATGAAATAAAGTAATATTTACCTTGAAGTGCTGTATTAGGACCCTCGATTATCGTGAAGATCATGCGCAAAATTTCCAATTTGAAATATTTGTCAAACTTACAAAAAGATTCTAGATAACCCGCTGCTTCTGACATTTTTGGCTGAATTATTAGAATGATTTTCAAAATCCTCTAACCAGTTGATAATGGCGGAATAGTTACTCGTAATAGATATAATGGACGGTTTTCTAAGGATCCGTCGAGTGGGGTAAAATGGCCGCAGTGACGTTTCACTTTCTACATCCTCTACATTTCGAAATTTATTGAAACTGCCAATCGTTTTTGAAATCCACGGGCAAATGCGATGAATGATTGCACTTAATTCATAATATTCCTGATTTCTGTTTGATTTTCAACAGAATCTTGTGTTACCAAGTTAAGATTATAAACGCGGCAGTGCACGTAAATTGCCCGTTTTTCTTTCCCCCTCATTAAAGTCTGCAATCCATAGATACTTCCAGACATGTTAGACGATCCGTCAAAACAATGGCCCCAACAATTTTGAATTAACAGGCTAAATCGACACAAAACGTCCATCAAATAGTTTAACAAAGTTGCGCTCTTGATTTTCTCGGTTTGGTAAAATCCCATAAAAAGCTCCTCAATTTTAAATTTTTCATTAACACGCCGAGTGCAGATCAAAACTTATTTGTTCGCGGACATATCCGTTGTTTCATTGGCCATCAAATTATAGGATTGTGATTCCCCGATACTTTCGCATAGCTTACGAAGCGTTTCATGATCAAAGTCTTGTAGGATTTCGTTTTCAATTTCAGGCGAGAGCCACTTTTGATTTTTAAGGACGATTCAACCATTTCTTCATTTCCAGAGAACCGTCTGCTCGTAGTTTGAGTAGCATGCGAAAGTTTGAATTATTTTCAACCTTTCCACGAATGGCAAGGCTTTGTGTTCCCTAATGCATTAAGAAGAAACATTTAGTTATCCAGTAAATAAATTTAATGATTAATAGTTAATCTAAACTTTTCGTAAACGAAATTGAGGAACTACCAAATAAAGAAGTTTTTAAATAATTTCGATAAAACCGTACGATTATCCATCATTTCTTTATTTTGGTGATGGTTAAGCTGTTGGATAACGGTCGATTCCAGTGTTGCTGAGGCGATCATACTAACAGACCCCTATGGAGTTCAGATCGCTCGTGAGAACCAACGATTTGTAACGCTTTCTTCCGATTAGAAAATCCGTTTAAAATAAAAGCTTCGTACGAATCTTTTTCTCTTGAACTACGAGATAAAGGCATTTTCATTTCGATAGCTTTGATGCAGGTAGAACAAAAACTTTTTCTTTTAAAACCAATTTATATTTTTCATTCCAGCTTTGTTTAAATTGTCTTCCCTTTTTTGATGGAAAAGATAACTGTCTTGAACAACAAGGTCCAGACTCCGTTAATTTGCTTTTTGTTACGTTTTCACTAATCTCAAACTCCCTTGAGACCATCAGAAGAGTGGAATTTCTGAAATTCGAAAAATAATATAAACTTTTGAAAATTCCCATAGGTATTTGTGGAAATATTATAATCGTTTTTAAATTGCTATATTTGTTAATGTTTAAATATATTTTGGTTTTTATTTTTTAAATATTTTTGAAAGCTTGGTGAATATTATCGGGTGGGGCAAAGCCCCAGCGACAAATTTACGGGTGGGGCTCGAGTCCCCGAGCCCTAGCGCGTTTTATGCCTATGAGTTAGAGCGCATTTTAAAACATTTTATTTAACTTGCTTTCTTGAAGGTTTTTTTTTTTTTTTTTTTCGCGTCCGCGCAAAACAAAGGCGAGGACAGCGATAAGAATAAAAGGAATTGTTAAATGAAAACAGACAACGCAATACAGTTTAGCGTAAATAAAGGTGAATAAAATCGTGAAGAAAAGTAATTAAAACAAACAATAAAACAACAACTCTTAGCGTTTTAGTTCAACGTAAATAAATAGAATCGCTGTTGAATAAAAAAAAATAACTTTTAAAAACATTATTTTAAAAATAGACTAAAAAGTAAAAAAAATGCATAAAAAAAAACTTTTTAAAAACAACATTTTAAAAATGAACTAAAAAATAAGAAATAAAATATTTCACTGGACCCAAGGACTTTGTGAACGTGCAAAACCTGAAATATCCATTAAAGTCAATGACTGAAAATGTTGGGCGCCAATAGAAACGAGATGTAGGGGAACATGGGGCAAGATGACGAACGTTTCGAAAAACGCCTGTATCTTAGTCAATATCTGTCCCAAAAATTGAAACTTGATTTAAAAGTGATAAAAAATCATTCCGCGTCACTGATGTATCAAAAAACCACTCTAAAAGTAAAAAATAGCTAAGGAAAAACTCATTAAACGATGTTAACTCAAATCGTCATCTTGCCCCGCATACGGGGCAAGATGACGATTTGAGTTAACAAAGTTTAAAACTTTAAGAAAAGAAAACTCTATGAAGCTATAAACGCCTCAAAAACCATCATCCCAAATTCTTTTTTATTAAAAAAGTAATACAAATAAAGGTGTAACTTTTAAAACTAATAAATTATACATTTACATCGGTCAATGCAAAAAGTAACAGTAACAACCTAGTAATTTGGATTTGAACGTAATTGGACGCCCATTGGGCGTCCAAAGACATGCCATTTTGAACTTGGAAGAATGGACCTAAACGGTACCTGATCTAAAACAAACAAAAGAGACTGGATCTAAAATTTTAAGTATTTATAAGGTGTTATTGGTATGTATATTATATTTCTTTGCGCTGCTCCCACCGATATATACATACATGCATATATATATATATATATATATATATATATATATATATATATATATATATATATATATATATATATATATATAAAATTTGTGTTATGTGTGTATATATGTGATGTATCTTTATCTAAAAGGGTTTATATCTTTGTCAATAAGTAAATTAGGCATGGATTAGTAATGAGTTGTTTTTTTTACCCGCAATAATACCTTTCTTTAAAGATGTTTTTATTTAGATGCAGCAAAAATTTAAAAAAAAACAATGCACAAAGATATATTTTAGACTGTTTGAAGTTTGCACCATATTAATTAAATGGTAGAAAACGTTCATCAAATTAAAATGAGTCTAATGACAGAAGACGATAAAGATACTGATGAATTTGATATTGACGAACATAACGATAGCATGATTTTATTAAGATCGTTTTAAAAACAGTTTTAATTTTGTATAATTTTGTGTTCTAAAAATGTTTAATTTATATTTTAGTCTTATTTGCTTTCAATTATAACTTAGTTACCTGCGTTAAAAAAAATGGTAAAGGGCGGAATACATTTATATCGGTCAATGCAAAATGTAACAGTAACAACCTAGTAATCAGTTTGTAGCAAACTCCAACGCAACAAATTAAAGCTATTGTCAAACAAATATTGTATTTCGTAATAAAATAATTACTGAACAATACAAGAATAGCAATCAGTACAAGTAAACTACCGTTTAATATAGATTACGGACAACCCATCTTGCCCCGGTCATCTTGCCCCAGGCTAATACAATCTTTAAAATGAATCAGAATCAGTACATAATCAAATTATCATAGCCTAATACTTCTTGTATGGCTTCCAGTTTCATCAAATTAAATAAAAATCTCTCGCTTACCTTTAGCTGGTGATGTAGCGATGTAATAAATCAAGTAAAACGAGGATAAAAAGTTTTTTTCTCAATGTCGGAAAAACTTTTTAATACTTAACTTTCGTCACAAAAATAATATTTAAAAAGAAACCATTGATAAATCTAGTAAAACTAATCTACTTCCCTTTCAGCTAAAGTCAACTGTTATATTTAGTTTTGCTTAAGAGATAACTGTAGGTTGTCATCTTGCCCCATTCGTCATCTTACCCCATGTTCCCCTACTTAGTTGCCCAACATTTTCAGTCATTGACTTTAATTGATATTTCAGGTTTTGTACGTTTTCAAAGTCCTTGGGTTCCGTGAAGTAGTTAATTTTTTACTTTTTAGTTCATTTTTAAAACGTTGTTTTTAAAAAACTTTTTTTTCTATATTTTTTAGTTATTTTAGATATGTGTGACGTAAGTTAAAACTACATGCATTTACTAAAGTTCTGGCGCTTTTTCGTATATATATATATATATATATATATATATATATATATATATATATATATATATATATATATATATATATATATATATATATATATATATATATATATATATATATATATATTAATTCATTTATCTTATGTACTAATGAAGCTCAAGTAATATAAATCTTGGCTGAATCATTTATTGTATAATAGACATAGTGAACTATTAAAAACTTACTAGGTGTGCCATCCTCCTCATTGAAATATAAAAAAAAAATTATTCCACAAAGCTTAAGTTTTGGAATAGCCACTCTTTCCTTATCATTAATTTCAATTTGTAGAAACTATCTATAAAACATTATAAGCCAATATTCATTGTATATATTCAAGAAATAATTATCTATTAAATTTTTATTGAAGATCTCTGTAAATTTAAAAAATATGTTACAACTATAACTATATATATGTAAATCTCAACAATTTATAGAATGAAACATTTAATAAATTTATATTGCATACAATATTTATATTAAAAAATAAAAAAAATGTAGTTCTATTATTAGTATGAAATAGATTGAATTTATTGATTTCAATTACATGTTAGATAAAGATTCGTGGTCAAAAGGTTCATTCAAAATGTTTACAAAATAAACATTTTAAATGAAAAATTTTATGCGTAGTTGATTACCGTTTGTATTCCATATTTAGTAATTAAATTTTATTAATCTAAATAAAAGGATATTTTTATATAACTGTATAGTTAAGCTATAAGATAATAACCGATAACTACCACTAAATAGTTACGGTTTTAAGCATAAAAATTTACAACTTTAAAACTATATTTTTTTAACGATTTTAAAAGTAGTTTATATTCACAGATGCGTAAAAGTTGCACACAGAAAAGATAATGAACCTGCTTTGAGTGCGGACGTTCAATAGACGTACTATTTTGGATTTGAACGTAATTGGACGCCCATTGGGCGTCCAAAGTCATGCCATTTTGAACTTGGAAGAATGGACCTAAACGGTACCTGATCTAAAACAAACAAAAGAGACTGGATCTAAAATTTTAAGTATTTATAAGGTGTTATTGGTATGTATATTATATTTCTTTGCGCTGCTCCCACCGATATATACATACATGCATATATATATATATATATATATATATATATATATATATATATATATATATATATATATATAAAATTTGTGTTTTGTGTTTATTTATGTGATGTATCTTTATCTAAAAGGGTTTATATCTTTGTCAATAAGTAAATTAGGCATGGATTAGTAATGAGTTGTTTTTTTTACCCGCAATAATACCTTTCTTTAAAGATGTTTTTATTTAGATGCAGCAAAAATTAAAAAAAAAACAATGCACAAAGATATATTTTAGACTGTTTGAAGTTTGCACCATATTAATTGAATGGTAGAAAACGTTCATCAAATCAAAATGAGTCTAATAACAGAAGGCGATAAAGGTACTGATGAATTTGATATTGACGAACATAACGATAGCATGATTTTATTAAGATCGTTTTAAAAACAGTTTTAATTTTGTATAATTTTGTGTTCTAAAAATGTTTAATTTATATTTTGGTCTTATTTGCTTTCAATTATAACTTAGTTACCTGCGTTAAAAAAAATGGTAAAGGGCGGAATAATTGAAAAACTATGATAACAGTTAATAGTTTAATATAAAATACTAATAACAAGTAAAAATAAGTGAGATTAAGACGTGGAAGTTAATAAGATATTTTACTATGACAGCTTTTATAAGTCTATGAAAAGTTTTCTTACTCACAACAACACAGTATTGTACAAAAAGAAATGTTTTGCGGATTTAAAGAGTCGCGGCGCAAAAATCAGCTGCATTTTTAAGGTTCATAAACTCTTTTATAAGTTTGTTGAATCAACGCTAAATCAAAGTTAATCTAACGTTGTTTTTTGGTATGTTTTCAACGTTTATCTAAGGTTTGTTTTCGACGTAGATTCCATTTTAACCAAAAATCAACCATTTTTCAACCTGAAATTTGAAGGCTTTTTCAACGTTGTTTCAACGTTGAATGTGCTTGCTGGGATTAATCTAATCTTTTTTCCAATTAATCGATTTGCATCAACTTTTAGCTTGATTCGTTTAATTAATTGAATCTCATCGTCATTTCGATGCCTTGCAGCTTGAGCAGTTTTAATTTAATTTACTACTTTAATTTCGTCGGCTCTTTCTTTGTGTTTTCCAAGAAGGTGATCTTTGAGTTTACTTAGTTTACCTTCGTAAAATATTTTGCATTTTTTACCTTTTTTTTCTACTTCTTTATTAAGTTCAAATTGACTTTTCACTTGTTTATTCAATAAATTATTCTTCATTTTACTTTAAATCTTAAAGAAAACGAAAAAAATTTCACTCCAAACATTTTATACAAGTTTAGGGTAAGTTAATTATGCAGTTTTAAAGCGATTGTCAATTACTTTTTTGCTAAATAATTATTATACATATATATATATATATATATATATATATATATATATATATATATATATATATATATATATATATATATATATATATATATATATATATATATAATTATTGCTCTGTTCTTTAAGAACATTGAGCACTCTATTTGTAAAATACACTAACATAATTTACATATATATATATATATATATATATATATATATATATATATATATATATATATATATATATATATGTATATATATATATTTTTTTTTTTTTTTTTTTTTTTTATGGATTCACCTCCTTCCCCCCTCATTTCATTTATAGAATTGCCTCTGGGTTTACTAAATATGAATTTTATGAGCAGAATATAACTTTAGTGAAATATTTAAAATTCCTTACCATAAATGAATTTTATTTGGCACGAAATTTTTGAAACTCAGTCAACTGTTTTTCTCATAGAATCTTTTGAGATTAAATTTTTCAATATGGAAACGTTTAAGGATTAACTATTCATTAAAAATAACTAAAAAAAAATTGTTCTCTTTATATATTTTAATCAATTAAAAATTTTAGGTATTACTAATACTTAAAATTTTAGTATTACTAATAATTTTTTTTCAATGTAATGCCACAAGCTCTTGAAAGACAACAACTGAAAAGAAAAGAAATTATTGATATTAACACAAGACAAAGTTTACAAGTTTGTAACTAACTCAGCTTAATACCTTTTTAATAAAATAACCCACCGGTGCAGTTTTGTGAATGACTTCGTGAGTAGAAAAGCTTATCATATAACATATTGATATAAAGACATTTAAGAATTTTATTACACGCTAACGCCTCTAAAAACACTTATCCTAATCTAAAACTCTAAAAAATATATATAATAATATATAAATAATATATATTATATATATGTAATGTTGTTGTCAACACTACATATATATTATATATTATATATATGTAATGTTGTTGTCAACACTACATATATATTATATATATGTAGTGTTGACGATAATGTTTAGAAAGGCATATCATTGCAGTTATCGCCGTTATCATCATTCCGTATGTGGGGTTGCAGATTTAGATACCTAATAAAGTTAAAATGTATATCAAAGTAGTACCACCGGTGTCCGTTTCTTTCCAAATTATTGGCTAACCATTTATATTGCTGAACTCTCTTATTGAATTTGCCCCGATCCCTTCTAAACCCCAATATTAGGAATTTAATGATAAGGAACGGAGTACAACCGTTTCCCACAAAAAAGAGAACCAATTTGAATGTATCTACATCCGTTGCAATTTTATTCCAGAATATCAACTGGGTAGATAATGGCCATGCATGCATTGGATAGAAGCATATCCCATTTATTTGCTCAAAGATTCGTTATCTTTCTACCAAGATATTCCCATACGGCGTCGCCATTCCTTCTTTTGTGGCTTAATTAAGATATGGCGTCATTATGTGTGGCTCCTGTAAGATATAGTGTGAGTATCCGGAAAATAGAATTGGTTAGATATTCATATAGAAAATTTAAGATTATAATAGAAGAGGAAGAATAAGAGAGGAATACAAATATATCTCAAGGTCTATCTACCTACAACTGTCTAAGTATAGTCTTTCTAAAGTGTATGCCCGCGAGAATTCCAAGAACAAAAGGCAATCAAATACATGTTTACATACATATCGTGTTTTCGATAAAAGATATATACAATGTAATTATTCATTATATATTACAACGAAACAGTTGTGATATCACAAATTATGAACTATAGGTATAAACCTAGTATTGATAAGGCGATCCTTTAGAGACTTGTTATTGGTATTGGCCTTGAGTGGCTTCTGTGAAAGTATTCTACTAAGGAATGGATCATGTTCTGTAATGCTCCAGTGTTTTGCTACTACACCATGTAGTTTCCTCCCTGTAAGGTCATTGGGTAAGACGATCGGTATTCTCTTCGTCATCTCCTTCTCGGTTCCCTCAATTATCTCGATGGACTGTAATGACTTACTAATAAGATCTTCTTGCCTATGGCTCAGGGCGTTTTGTATTTGAAAATTGATCACTGGTAATGGGTAACCTTTTATGATAAGTGTCCTTGCTAGGATTTCCAGTTCTCTTCTTAAGTTTATGCTGTTGTGTAGACCATTCATAAAGATCTGAATATTAATTCTTCCGCCGTGCCATTGAAAATGAAAAATATCATCAATGAATCTTTTATAGAATACGCTCTTGTCCGAGTAGAGTTATTCATAATTTCTGCGTCTAAAATTCCCATGAAAATGTTGGCATATGGTGGGGCTATTATCGAACCACGGCTGTATCATGTATCTCTGGTGGAATTATTGTTCGCCAAACTGGAAGGTGCTATTTTCCATGATGTAACGGATCATGAGGGTGAAATAGGCTGTAGGTGGGATGGGTGGTAGATCGGTTGGGAACTCGTGGTTGGGATTTTGTTGGAGATAGTATCTCACCGCCTCAATACCATCATGCGGAATATTGGTGTACAGTGAGGTGACATCCTCTGTGACCATTAGATAATTCTCCGTAAACATAAGTTGTTGTTTAAGCAGTTGTATTAGGTGAGTGCTGTCCCTAAGATAGGCTGGTAGTGTTGTAGCTAAACTCTGTAAACGTTTAGATGTATATTTTGAGAGTTTATCAGTTGGGCCACTACCCAGAGACAATGGGTCTCATTGGTATGCCAGCCTTGTGTAACTTTGGAAGGCCATAAAATAAGGGAGTCCGACAGTTGCCATAAGGTTTGAGATAATGATTCCTTGATAATGTGTCGTGTCTTCAAAAAGTCAACTAAATCATGTACTTTATTAATGAAACGTGCCATAGAGTTGTGCTCCAGCAGTTCATATGTTACATGGTCCTCCAGTAGGCCCTATATTTTCTTTTCATAATCTTTCCTATCCATAATGCATATACCCCCCTCTTTGTCAGTTTCCTTTTTTATCGATATTCTGATTTTTTTCCAACCGTTTGATTGCTCTTAGTCCACCCTGGCCTATCTTTCTCCGTCCTGTCATTTAAGATTTGTGTCACTTTTGTCTCAAGGGTCTTAAAAAAACGTTTGATCTTCCAATTTTCTGATTGTGGTGGGGGTCCAGAAAGGGTTCAGTTCCCTCAATTCAACATTCATTTTGTCACTGTCTCCCCCGATTTGTGCGAAGAAAAGTTTACAGTTGATCCTCTTCTTGAATTTCTCTATTTCGATGATATAAATCCTTCTGAGGAGTGGATTGCGGCGATACATTCTATTGTTGTCGATGCTGTTGTTGATACTGTTGTTCGATTCCTAAAGAAATGCACCCATTGAAAAAGTGTTTAGGTATGCGTATAACTAATTATTATATGTAGAAATATTGAAAAACATTTTGTCACTTCTGATATACTCCTCTAAACTCCTTTAATGAAAATATTTTTAACTCTTCCAAACGACTGTACGAAGATGCTCTCAAAAAAAGCGGATTTAAAAATTTCGAGCTAAAACTTGAATCAAAAATTGCAAAAAAGCGAAATAGAAATATAATTTGATTCAACCCTCCGTACAGCAAAAATGTTTCAACAAATATTGGAATTTTCAAAATTAGTTGTCATACATTTCCCTCCCTCTAATAAATTGCACAAAATTTTTGACAGAAACACTATTAAGGTAAGCTATAGCTGTACAAAAAATATTGAAAGAATTATAAAAGGTCATAATTTTGCATTGATTAGTAAAAATGAATTTCTCAAAGAAAAAATTACTGAAAATTGTAACAGCAAGTAAAAAATTTACTGCCCTACGAATGCCAAATGCTTATCAAAAAATATTATATACAAATGCATTGTTTCTTCCCAAAACAACCCTGATAAACAACAACCGAGGGTTTAATCGAGGGCAAATGGAAAAAACGTTATGCCAACCACAAACAATCTTTTAAACATAAAAAATACTCAAAAGAAATGTTGCTTTCAAAATATATTTAGCAACCGAAAGAAAAAAGTATTAATTTTAAATAAACTGGTCTATTCTAAAACTTGCGCCTGCCTATAATAACATTTCCAAAATATGTATACTATGTTTACAAGAAAATTTTGAAATTATTACTCACTTAGACCAAGAAAATTTACTTAATAAAAAATCTGAATTAATTTCTAAATGCAGACATGAAAATAAGTTTCTTTTAAAAATGTGGCTGACTCTACTTTTGGTCTAACGTTAATTTGAAAAACATTGGAGACCATCCCACCAAGGTCTCGTTCAACTACAGTCTTTTCGAGTGGATAACACGTGTCGTCAACTTGACCATTAAGTATTCGCGCGTCGACTTGTTACATGCGCGGCCAACATGCATTACTTTGCATTTCTCAATGATGAAATGCATGAGCCAAATATGTGACCATTTCACTGCTCTGTCAATGTCAGCATGAAGAGTGATGCTGTTCATTTCGTTTTTAACTATGCCAATAACGTTACTGTCGTCAGCATACAATTTCATATGATGACTGATGCTGTCCGGCAGGTCATTAATGACGATTACGAAGAGTAAAGAATCCAAGACCGAGCCTTGAAGCACGTCACTAGTGACCGGTTACCATTCAGATGTGACACCGTTAATGACCTCTTGTTGACTTCGGTCGCGTAAGCAAGCTGAGATCCAGTCTTAGAGCGCGTCTTGAATTTCGTAGGATCTTTCTTAACTTATGAAGAAGGCGTTTATGCGGCACTTTGTCAAACACTTTCGCAAAGTCCGTGTATATGACGTCTACTGCGTGGCTGCAATGAATTTCTTCCGTCATGATGTCCTGAGTTTCTAGCAGGTTTGGGACGCAATCCTTGAGATTAGCAAAGCCATGTTGCTTTTGTGCAATTAAGTCATCAGCAACACATTGTTCCATTATACTTGTTTGAAAAATACTTTCTATCATTTTGCATGAAATGAATGAGAGTGAGATGGTGATGCATTTAGTTTAATCCCGTTTTTGAAAATAGGCGTTACATTCAATTTTCTCCACAAGTCGGAAATTACACCAGTCGCGAACGAGCACTTATAGTTAAGCAAAAGAGATTTGGAAAAGGTAGCTGCACGTTTACTAAAGACCCGTGGATGTAAGCCGTTTGTGCTATATCAATAAAAAAAACTTGCTTGGTTGACGGTACAAACTGCTTCAGTACGATTTTCAAAAGCTGGCATTGGACCTTCGGGCTCCAAAACAAAAACCGAATGAAAATAGTTATTCAACAATGAGCATATATTGCCGGTTTCGGTAATGATTTTGCTATTAGCTGTTTCTAGCGATGTAATAGTGTTCCTGACGCTCTGTTGGCTTTGCACATGTGCGTGTAAGCGTTTATGGTTGCTTTCAAACTCACTCAGGCGAGTTTCTCTTCGTAGTTGTACCTAGCAGATTTCACCATTTTAGTAATGCTTTTGCATGCGATGCAATGTAATTCTTTGAGTAATTTGTGCGTATTGCGACTTGCATTAATGTACTCGGCCCAAGAGACGCGTTTATCCTTGACCACCATAATAAAATTTGGTGTTACTCATTGCACCTAAAAGTGAAATCTCTATATAGCAGCATTGCCGAGCAGTTTATATTAGGCAGTATCTGCCGAGCGGCCTTGATCGATATGATATACTAAGTCAGAACCTGATCATTAAGGTTGTGAGGATGATATAACCAGCCGACGAGAAAAGATTTTTCACCGATTTTTATTTTTCACCAGATTTGCTCAATTGATGTTGAGTTGAGCTGAGTAGAATTAACTTTGTTGACTTTGATATCGTCTTTTGTGTAAATGGTAACTCAATCGCCCCTATTGTCTCTGTCTTTGCAATGTGGTTGGTAGCATGGCATGACAACGTCTGATAAATCTGTGAACCAAGATACCGCCAAAAATATTTAGGCAGAGCAAATAGTCAAATGTAATAAACATTCGGACATAACCGACTATAGACCAATATCAATACTTTCTGTATTTTTAAAACTTTTCGATCGTTTAATTTATAATAGAATCTATAATCACTTCACTAAAAACAAATTATTTTACCCGAACCAGTTTCGATTTCAAAAAACTTTTCAATTGAGTATGCAATCACTGAATTAGTTAATCAAATACCTAATGGTTTTAAACAAAACAAGTTTACTTTAGGAGTTTTTATTGACTTATCATAAGCATTTGATTAAGTTGACCACTGCACTATGTAACATACAATTTGGAGTATTAAATGTTTTATGTGAAGTCCCCCAAGGATCTATTCTTGGTCCACTCCTTTTTTTAATTTATATAAATGATTTTTGCAATGCGTCTTTAAAACTGAATCCAGTCATGTTTGTTGATAATACAAATCTATTTCTTACTAACAATGATATCAAGCAAGTATATGCAGTCCTGAATACTGAATTAATTAAATTAAATAATTGGTTTAGCGCAAACAAACTTTTGCTTAACTGACTACAAACTACCTATTATTCCATGAAAAAATCACAAGGATAAAATTTTTCTCTAAAGTTGCCTGACCTTTATCTTAATTGATAAATTAGTTAAAAAACAAGTCAGTATAAACTTTTTAGAAATATTTGTTGATTAGAATTTATCCTGGCTTCCTCAAATTTCTTTTATTCAGATATATTTAGTATAAGATCACCAATGTTATTAACATTATTTCCAATTTATTTATAGTTGACATTTTTACATACAAGTTAAGATTATTTAAGATTATAGACTAATTAAAGTCAACTCAAACAATTATAAAAAGTTCAAGAAAAATACTTAATAATTCAATAGTAAAAATCAAAAATAACGAGTTATTTAAAGCTTGTGTAAATTAAACATGCGATTTTATAAATCTAATGTCTTTGAAACAGGTCTTGCATAATTTGCAGGGACAGTGTTTCGGAATCCAATTTTTGATTTTTAATTTAAATTTTTTCAGAGTTAATGCTGATTTGCAACTCATTGGTACTGAATTCCAAATTGATGTTCCTAAATGTGTTAGGGACTCTAGACTGTATTTCATAGTTTGTTTATTATTATATGCAAATTTATCCCCTCTTAGAAAAATATTGCGAAAACGGAAATTCTCTTCCATCGAATTAGGGGCAAGTCCCAATTTAACTTTGAAAATTTTCGTAACCGAAACATGTAAATTCTTGTGGTGCATAGCTTTCTAACCATTTTTCTTCAAAAGTTTTTCAAAAGGAGATTGATTGTCTTAATAAACAATTCTAAGGGCTTTTTCATGTATTCTGTTAATACGATTGTTAACTTTTCTGCTATGAAACAACCAAACTAATGGACAATAAGAAAAATGAGATGTAATAAAAGCGTTAAGTATAAGTTTTCTTTAATTGAAAGACATAAAAGAAGCGAGTCTGGAGAGCGCGTTAACTTTTTGACTTGCTGATTTACATTAATTGTTAACATGGTTATCAATGAAAAGTTTATTATTAAACATTATACTAAGTAATTTTTCATTTTCAGATGAAACTATTTATCTATCACAGATGTTAACTTTAAGAGAGCTTGCTTTACTAATACTAATATGATATTTATCTGGATTAGCTTTTATACAATTATTTTCAAACCATGAAAATTGATATGCTGCGTTTTGCAGGTCACTCACAACAGAATTAAAGTCATTTTTTGCACTGAAAGGAGTGTTATCGTCAGCAATTCTGCAATATCAACATTGGGTAAAAATAAAAATAGATCACTTATGAAGATATCAAATAGTTATGGACCTAAAATTAAGCTTTGTGGAACTCCAAACAAAATATTAGAGTAAGAGCTGTATCGATCATTTATTTTTACTTTCTAATTTCTATTACTAAGGATACGATTGAATGAGCTTTAATGCGATTCTGCTGAGATCATATGCATTCAATTTAGCAATAAGCAAAACATGCGGAATGCAATCAAAAGCTTTTGAAAGGTCTGTAAGCAAAGCCCCAAAATGTCCTCTTTTATTTTCTCTATTTCTCTTTCGCATTTTCTCTATTTCTCAGTCATATATATTAAACATTGTTGAGCGCTATGGTTTTTACGAAAATTGTATTAGTGTCTAGAAAATTTGTTTTCAAAAAAGCTGGTAGTATCCTCATATATACACTTTTCATACGCCTTTGATATATTTAGTAGTATACTGATAGGTCTGTAATTGTTTTTTTATCAGTTTTTGAACCTTTTTTATGCATCGGTAAAACATCTGCATTTTTTAATTGATCAGGGAAGCAACTATTTAAAACGGCGTTGTTCTAGTCATAGTAAAGAAAGTCGGTAAAAATATCGACGGTATCAATGCTTTATAATTTTAGTTGGCATGTCAGATTTTTGCTTTGCCTTAGAAGTTTTTAATTTGCATATATATTTTCTTATTTCGTCGATTTTTTTTGGTTTAAATGTAAAAGATGGTGAATTTTTATATAATTTTTGTATCTCAAGTATACTTCGGTGTGTTGAGTATCGAATTATGGAGTCCTTCACCGGGTCATATGTACTTAAAATGCAGGAATAGGCTTTATACACAATTTTAATACAGAGTCGTTGAAGTGGCTATTAAATAGATGTGCCACCGACGTTTCATTCGATATGAAGGTGTCAATTTTAACTAACATGATTTTTTCATTTGATAAAGAAACTTCCTTAAGGCAGGGCTTTACTGTTTTCCAAAATAATTTATTATTAGTTAGGGGCGTTTACAGAAAATTTTTTTTGGCAAGTCCAAAAAAAACAATGCCTCCCTTCCGATTTTTATAGATTTGACCAGATTGAGTGTATCTTATAAAAAAATTCTTAATCATTTTTTAAATGACTTATAACATTGCTAAAATGGTCACTAAAGCTTAAAATATGATGCAAATTAAAAAAAAAAATTTTTTTGAAAATACTCAGTGGACGTAATTTATACAGGTTACAATTTTATAAATAACTTTTAATTATTAATTATAAATAAACTTTATAAATACTGACCAAGTCCAAAAACTTATTTTAATAACTGTACAAAGCTAAATAATGTTTTTACAAAGATGTCTGGCTATGAAAATAACTGTTTAACAAAAGGTAGCTAAGACATTTTTTGAATTTATACTTTTATTATATATGAATTTTATTTTAAACACAACTCATAAGTATATATAACCAACTTGTTGAAAACTTGTTAAGTATCTATAGACAACTTTGTGTAAAAAGCTGAACTAAACCATTTAGACTTTATCTACCATTTCCTTTATAACTTACTTCTTACTACATGTAATAAAGTCTTTGGTTTGGCAATAACAAATAAACCTAATAAAGCTTTTGGTTAAATAAAAAGCACTTAAAGATTTGATGTGGTATTTTTAACTAGTGTAACAAAAACACTGAAGTTCTGCAATTGTTTTTAGAAAAAACTGAAGATTAGAACGACCCTACCCCCATACCCCCCCCCCCCCCCCAATGAGGGGGGTGTCATTTTTGCATAGTAATAGGTTTTGTAATTTACAATATTTTTTCTACAAAATATAAAATCTGTCGATAAATTTAAATTTAGTTTACGATAGTAAAGTTGAAAATTTTACTATAATAGTGCCCTCGTGTTTGCGCAGGAGGGGTGGGGGCATACGTTTTAGGGCTTTTTTTTGTTCTCAGGCCTCCGCGATCCCAAATTTTTGCAAGGCCTCCTCATTTGGCATAGATTTAAACATAAATAAGTTTGGAGTTTACACAATATGTGAAAGTGTCCTATCTGAAACATCGAAAAACACTCGAGCGCCCATGGATTACATGATTTTTATAAAAGATAAACGAATAATTATAATTTATAATTAATAAGTCGAAAATCTGGAGAATATTCTAATTTTTTGTCACAGATGTTTGATTATCAAAGTAAACTAAAAAACAAAGTCTAGTTTTTATCAATGCAATTATAAACAGCTTTTTCTTGTAACAACTCTCTGTCTTCCTTGAATCCAAAGGATATTGCGAAAAAATTCTACACGATTAATATAATATTTGGTCGCCTGACTTGAAAGAAAATAATGTTTTTCTCCAACGAACTAACTTCTTCTTTGAAATGCTATATAA
This sequence comes from Hydra vulgaris, assembly GCF_038396675.1. Lineage (NCBI taxonomy): Eukaryota > Metazoa > Cnidaria > Hydrozoa > Anthoathecata > Hydridae > Hydra > Hydra vulgaris. Next base: position 4,832,929 of record NC_088926.1, on the reverse strand, counting down.
ACATGTGAATTAAGTGACATTTTGAAGTAATCAACGGCTATATTTTATATTTAATAAAATAAAAATTGAGCAGGGCGTTTGTGGGAAATTGGGGGGGGGAGTCCGAACTTTATTTTCCATATTTAAAACTTTTTCTCTCGTTATTTATCATTTAAAATGGAAGGTATTAAAATGGTATGCAGCCATTAGTGTAATTAAACTGGCGATGTCAATTGATATATTTTGATATATACTTGTTGTTACTAACTAATTTTTCCTCCTGATGATGGTTAAACAAAACTTGATAAAAAGTTTACTAAGGGTGTATGTAAAAAGGGAAGTCCAAAATTTGTTCTCACTAAAATAATCATTTTGATTTTTTTTAAACTATTGAAAGAAAAAACTTAAAAAATAAAGTTCTATATAACGGAATAAAATAAGGTCAATTCAAGTTTCTTATTAAGTTATTTAACTCAAAAGCTAGTTTAACCTCCATCAAAATAGTGTAATTATTATTTTTTAATATTCGAAAAATTATGAAACTGAAATACTATTATATTTTCTGTTCTTTTTTTTTTTCCAACCGTTTCAGGTAAACCGTGCATAAGTTTTAGCTGTTGTTTGGTTTTAATAGTTATATAAAGTAAGATCTCTTTTTTTCAACAATATGATCAAATGTGAAAAATTTTTATAAATTTTTTTTGGTACGTCCAACGACGTAGCAGACATCCCCTAGACACGCCCTTGTCAGTGGTACTTTTTGTTGAAAGATTTTCGTAAAGTAACTTTTCAGTTTTTCTTAATAGGCTCACGCAAAAGTTTCTTTGACGATTATATGCAATTTTAGATGCATATGATTTTTCCACTATATATCAATTTAAAAGTCGAGACCTCATCATAATGGCTTTATTTAATACTTTGGTAATGAAAGGTGCTTGATTTTTTCTTACATATTTTTTTTTTTGAGGCGCGTATTTATTCAATACGAACAAACTCGATACATCATACCAATATAATTGGTATAATGTATCAAGTTTGTTTGTATATCAATAAACAAAGTCTCAAACTAATATATTTGGGACTAATTCATTGCTGCATCAGCTATGCAAATATATCATGGGCAAGCACGCAACCATCAAAACTTAAAAAAATTTTATAGCTTACAAAAACATGCGTGCAGAATCATATTCTTAAAAATAAGCGTGAACACGCCAAAACTTTAATAAAAGCTACGAAAATGATGGATGAATATATCTCTCTCCTGAAAACAATAATCTCTCTCCTGAAAACAATAATAACAAGTTAAAAATAAATAGAAATGAAAACTATTATGTAAGAGCAAATATAATTAACACATGTAAACTGCCTTAAAACTTTAATAAATATACTGAATATAGCATTGCATATCGAGGATCAAATGTATGGAGTATTTATCAAAAAGGATTCAAATGTATGGCAAAGTCATTAAGTTCATTTAAGTTTCTAGTCAAAAAAGGAGTTTTTAAAATTTGAGATTATTTGTAATTCTGAAATTATTGTATCTTAATTTATATATATATATATATATATACATATATATATATATATATATATATATATATATATATATATATATATATATATATATATATATATATATATATATATATATATTAGGGGTATTCAAAAAAAGTGAATTTTCAAATCTAAAAAACCATACCCCCTAAATTTGGGGCAAATGTATAAAAAATGAGCCTCGCAAAGTTTGAGCGCTGTCCGATCACTTTTTTCCCCCCCCTCAAGTTAAAAATTTAGGGGAAAATTGACCGAAAAGTGGTAATTTTCGGGCGCCTTGAGGGAGGGGTAAATTTTTTTTTTTTCAAATTTTTTTTTTTATGCTATATGTATATAGGCCTATATTTTTGTTTAAAAATATATGGTTTTCTTCCTACTTCTCAAAAACCTATGTTTGGTGGTATTGAAAATCAGAATTTTTGTAGTTAAAGTTAGATTTATATATATATATATATATATATATATATATATATATATATATATATATATATATATATATATATATATATATATATACATATATATATATATATATTTATTTATAAGCCTTGTGTGTATTAACATATACACACAAGGCCTCTCTAACTATTCCCAAGACATACCAGAGGGAGCAACCAACTTCATTTTGCCAGAAAGAATGAACAGTTGTTGGTTGTGACCTCAGCAATGTTGTTTATCTATATTGAAAAAAACACTATTTATCTATATTGAAAAATCAAAATGAGCAAGAATAAATAAAATTATAAATTTATATTCAAGTTTTATAACAGAAAAAAAATTTACAAATCTAATAATAATCAAGTTTAACTCTTTATCTTTTTTCGCATCACACCAAGTCCATCATTAAACTTAATCTTTGAAATTGTACCGGATTTTTGTTCTTGTGATCTGAATACAGATCGAACTTTGTCCACAGTTAGCAATCTGTTGTGCTTTTCAGTTTCATCAGAATATCTATGAATATACTGCCCCATCATACCTATTGACCGTTCTGAATGGTCATTTACAAAAATCAAAGTTTCCGCATATTTTTGAAAACTTTTGAAGCATGACTGAGTATGCCAATAGTTTGGTGGAAGTGAGAGCCAGTCTTGAACTCGTTGCTTATCAAACCCAATCATGTCAAAAATCAGGTAAGAAAAAACATCAACCAAGGCAGACAAGGATGGTGGTTTTTTCCCAATTTTTGTATTCATTTTATAAATTTCCTTGATATCTTGCTTTACTTTATTCTCAGGCTTATAATAGTCAGAGCTAGGCATATCAAATGACAGAATTGCTGATGCAATTTTTGCCTTCTCCTCTGATGCTAACTCATCATCTAGCAAAGCTAAAGGTATCATTGTTGAATCCAAATACCAACAGTGTTTATACTGAGACTCTAATACAGCATCGACAGCTATTGGGTTTGTACATACCTTCTTGTACAGATGCATTTGATGTATCGCTGTAATGTCAAGAAAAGGAGCTTTGATGACATCCTCAGATTGTAGATACCATTTTGCATAAAAGCAAACAATAAATTCTGTAATAAGCTTTCAATTTTAGCTTTGTAATTTCAATTTTTAGTTTATCATTTTCCTGAACAAATGTAAGTTGATTGGATAAAATCCGAAGCTTTAGATAATAAATTGCTTTTCCTAAAAATCTTGCATGATGAATAGCACCAGTTTTTCTTACTTTATATGTTATAGGGGATAAGTACGTGACAACTAATTTTGCAAGCTCACTTCTATCATCTCTTATAATACCTGGTTTACTAACGTATGCTTTGCAAAATGTTAATGACTTCATAGCTGCCTTTTCTAAAAAACTGCTTTTAACCTTATTCCAATCAAACCGTAACAGTAGAACTGAATTGTAGTTAAAATTAGGTTCTTCAAAAATATTTTTAAGCTTTTTGAAAAGAAGATTATCAGGTCCACTAGTTTCTTCATTGGTCACTAATTTCCAAAAGTGAAGCATTCTTAATTCAGTCACATGATGCCTACATGCTATTTGGAGGAGATACTTATCCAGTTCTTGAGATATTCTGGAAACTGATCCTTTATTCGTCCCAGTGTTGGATGATGTTGTATCAAAGCATATTCCTCTAGTTTTTGACATAAGTTGATACTCCTTAATTAAGTTCATTACACCTAAGAACTGATCTTCACCAGTGGATGACGCTAGTGGAGGTACTCCAAGTAGGTAAGTCTGTCCATTAATGTTAACTAAAACAGCCATTCTATCCCTCTTTAACATTTTTCCTTTGTTTAGCTCAAACAAGGTCTTCCCATCAAAATGAATTATACATAGATATGGAGATGCGTCTATGGCTGCTTTAACATCTTCTTTTGAAATTTTTGCCATGTTTTCATTTTCATTTTTCATTTTTCTATATGCGGTAGATTGACTGCTTTTAACTTCTTTAAGATCAACACCTGATTGATATAGAATTGCATTTGTTACCTTCTGTAAAACATTTGGTGATATATCACAGGCTGTAGCAGTAAGCGAAACATTACCAGCAAAAACATCTTTTGGAATTTTTGCAATTACTGTGTCTGGGTTTTCAGAGACTTCTATATGATACCAATCACCTGGCTCGAAATCAGATTCAATTGAAGAATCATCGCTTAGAATTGTGTCTATAAGTTCAACGTTGGGTACATCATCTCTCAAAATCTTAGGCTGTAAACGATTTTTCTTCCTGATGCTTTCTTTTGCCTAATTAACAGAAGAAATGTAGTTTTAGTTTTTAATTTTAAAATTAGTGGAAAAAAGAATTAACAGAGCTTGAGAAAGAGCTAAAGTAATTAATTAAAAGTATTGAATACCTTTTTTCTATATTTAATATCCTCTGAACCAATAACAAACTTTCTTTCATTTTTCTGATCTTCAAGAAATTTTAGATCTTCAATCTTGTCTTTTAGTGATCTTTTTTTATCTTTACTGATTGTGTCTTTGAGATTAGAATTACCAGCCCAAAAAAGTTTTTTTATTTCAATCTCAAACTCGTTTTGTTTAGCCAAATCACCACTATTTCCCCTTTTTGCATTTTTTTTCAAGTTGGAATAGGACTTATGCAATTTAAAAAGTTTTATAACTAAACTTAAATCAGTTAACACATCAAATCCAGCTTTAATCCAGGGTCTCTTGATTTTAGACAAAATACATTCACAACAACTCTCCGAACATCAAGAAAAATTTTTTTTAGGGGGACAAGCAATAATACTTGATATTGATACAGATCGACATTGTTGGTTATATATTAAATGTTGAAGTATATCCAAGCCTGTTGGAAGTTGTATATCTAATTAGAAAAATTTATATTTTATAAATAAAATAAATTTTTTAGCAACTAATGACTCATTATAATTCCAATATTAATAAAAATGTTTATACCTGATATAGCTGGTTTTGCCTCTTTTATAATAAAAAGTTCCTTTTTCATTGACCTAAGTTGTGCTTCACTCATTTTTAATGTTTATTGTATGTACTAATCTGTATTTATTAGAAAAATTCAAAGTTTTAAACTATCAGAATTTACACGAAAATATATGTATATAACATTAGGCATAACAGAAAATATATTTTAAAAAATACCAATTTTCATGATTTTCAATATCACCAAACATAGACTTTTGAGAAGTAAGGAAAAAACCATATATTTTTAAACAAAAATATAGGCCTATATATATATAGCAGAAAAAAAAAATTTGAAAAAAAAAAAAAATTGCCCCTCCCTCAAGACGCCCGAAAATGACCACTTTTCGGTCAATTTTCCCCTAAATTATTAGCTTGAGGGGGGGTCAAAAGTGAACGGACAGCGCTCAAACTTTGTGAGGCTCATTTTTTATATATTTGCCCCAAATTTAGGGGGTATGGTTTTTTAGATTTGAAAATTCACTTTTTTTGAATACCCCTAATATATATATATATATATATATATATATATATATATATATATATATATATATATATATATATATATATATCTGTGTGTGTGTGTGTGTGTGTGTGTGTGTGTGTGTGTGTGTGTGTGTGTGTGTGTGTGTGTGTGTGTGTGTGTGTGTTGGCTATTTATTTATTTTTTTTGGATTAGAAACATTTATTTCGTCATTTATAAACATTTTACAACAATCTTGTTGTACAAATTTTATCAACAAAATTGAAATTAAAAAAAAAAAATTAATAACGACAGGAGCAAGTAGAAGACAGAAGTCTTGTCATCAAGCCCCTATACTAAGCGTAAAATATTTTTTACAAAGTTCTCATTATACAAATTTACAAATACTCGTTATATAAAACAAGTTAAAACATAATTACAACAAGAATACGACAAATTGCAAAAATTAAATAAATACATACAGTAAGAAATATTACAAGATTTTTTTTTTTCCATTTAAAAATACAAAAATATGTTAGTGTCTGTTAACTCAAGCAAAGACTGTTTAACTATATTTTAAAACAATTTATTGAAGTTATACTTTTCATATTTTCATTAAGAACTATGTTCCACAGACGAGGCCCTCTATATGAAATTGAGTAATCAGATGTTTTAAGAATTGACTTAGGTAAATTAAAATTATGAATAGAGCACCTCGTTAAGTATTTATGATTAATTTTTAGAAATCGGTTGTTAAAGGATTTTTAAAGCTTGTCATCTTGATATTTAAACATGAATAACAAGTTTTGGAACACGTTTAACTCATAGACATTAAGAGCTTTTATTTCCCGGAGTAACGGCTTGGAGTGGGCTTATTTATGCACATTACATATAATTCTACTGAGTTGTTTTTGCTTAATATATATATATATATTTTTTAATGCTGAACGGCAAGTACTTGCCCAAGTAATATTACAATAGCTTATGTAGCTATGGATAAAAGAGTAATATAAATCTATTAAACATTTTTTACTTAGTAGGTGTTTTGTTTTATGCATAATGCCTATAGTTTTAGAAATTTTGTTTTCAATTAGCGTTATATGATTTTTCCAATTAAGATGCTCATCAAATAATATTCCTAAAATTTTAAGTGATGAAACTCTGTTTACTTTATTGTTATTTATTATTAGCTGAGGAAGTTGCAAAGGCAACTCATCGGATTTGGATTGATGATGAAATAAAATGTACTTAGTTTTACTGATATTCAAAGAGAGTTTGTCTGATTTAAACCAGTCATTTAGGTTTTCCATATCACGATTTACTGTAAAGAAAATTGTTTTAAATTGGAATGGGTATATGTGTCATCAGCAAAAAGAACAAAATTAAGTATGTTTGAAGATAGGTAAATAAACCAGAAATAGTAAGGGTCCAAGAATAGAGCCTTGAGGAAGATTATTGCTTCTAACTTTTACACGTTGAATCATAAGATACTCCTTGTTTTTTTATTTTTAAGGTAATTTTGCAGCAACTTTAAGTTGCTATTTATTACTCCATATGTTTCTAGTTTGTACAAAAGAGTTTTATGATCAACAGTGTCAAAGGCTTTTGACAAGTTGATGAACAAGCCGAAGTATAATTTTTTTTACCATACCCATCCAGAATGTGGCTGGCTAAATTAGTTACTGCATGATGTGCTAAATGCCCTTTTTCGGAAACCAAACTGTTGCTGTATAAGATATTATGTTTTTCAAGATAACTATACAGTCTGTTATACATAATACGCTCAAGCAACTTTGAAAAACAAGAAAGGATAGACACAGGTCTGTAGTTAGATGGTATAGAATTATTTAAAGAGAAAACTAAAAATAAATTTAAAAAAAAAAATGATATTTGGAACCTGACGAACTACTCGAGCAGGATGGCTACGAGGTAGAAGTAAGACAACGCATTTTTTTGTTCCCATAGTATGGAGAGAGCCAAAAAACTACCATGAAGACTGTTACTTTTGTATGTTTGATATAACGATGTACAGAAAAGCTAAAAAAAAGGTTAGCAAGTTATGTTTCCCATTTCTTATAAGACACAATGTTCGTTGGGTAAACCGAATCTTGTAAGTCGTATTTGCAGTAGCTATCTTGAAATCGAAGTTGGTATTTTGTCTTGTTGTTATTTTAGATTTATTTTTTGTCTTCATGTGTAGCGGATGATTTGGGTTTCGCAAGATTTGTTTTAGGATTTTTATACATATATTTTCAATGTATGTATCAGTGTTTTCAATTTTGTTCGAGTTTTTTTAGACTTCTAATGAGGAAAATTTGGGCTTGATGCTCAGCCATTGTTGGTTGGTGTTTATTTCTATATTTAAATCAAATCCTAGGTATTTGTATGGTGTTGCATATTCGAGAGATTTGGAGTTGATGGAAACAATTGGTGGTGGGCGTGTGTCATGTTTGTTACTACATTAAAGGTTTTAGCAAAGTCAAGGAATATTGCAATTAAATTTTTCTCTTTGTCTTTTGCAAGATGCCATATTGTTTGTTATTTTCTAAAATGGTATGAGTATGATAGATAATAAATTTGGCGACAACTCTTTCATATGGTTATATGGTTTCTAATGAGAAAAGATGAAAGCATGCACTCAAAAAAAACTCGATCATTAAAGTACTTCTAGTTTTGAGGAAAAAGTCCATAGTAAAAATTGTATTGCTTTTTATTACTTTCATTAATATCGCACTTCCTTAATATCTTTCACTATAGAAAAAGCGTTATATGCAATGTAATTATCTTTACAATATTAAAATAGATTGATACAACATTCTGACTGAAAAAATTTGCTTTTATATATAGAAAAATTGCTCTTATATTATAGAAAATTTTATGTTAATATCGATGTTACGTCAAACGAATGTGATTTTTGAATTCAGAGGCAAAAATATATGAATAAACAGTGAAAAATCTACGTAGGCATGACCTTTGTTACATTTTGTTTCATTGATAGCATAAAATTTCCAGTTTTTTGACTTAGAATTCGTGGCTTCAATCGTTTTTATAACGATAAAGTTAAATTTTTTTCTTGAAAAAATAAATTACTTTTCTTTGAAATAACATTTCGAAACTTCCTATGACTACGTAATTTCTTTACTAAACATGTTATTAACTTCTAAATGTGTTAATTATTATCTATTATTATCTACTATTTTATAGCAGATTAAAACAAATTTATTGCTATTTTTTTAAAATACTGTTAAAATTTGACGTGCAATAATTTTTTAAAGCGTGAAAAAAGCGCATGTTCTAAATCATGTTTAGGTGCAATACTTAACTTAGGTGGGCGCTTAAAATGCGCACTTTACTAACCACATTTTTATTAGTGCTACATACATCTCAATTCATATCACATACCCCTCCATAACACTTGAACCACGTATACTTTCATTAACATCATATATCCTTGGATAACTTTTTTTCATATTTTCTTTTAATAACTTAAAAGTAAACTTTGTTATTTTTTGATAAAAGTCAAAATCAAAAAGCAAAATACAAAATTTTTTATAAAAACGTTAATTTTATTGAGCGGTCGAAATTTATAAGCAAATATATTTAAAAAAACTATGACAACCTTTAGAAATAATGAAGTTACTTCATGAAAATTACAAAAAACTTAACATTATATGAAATAAGCTTTAAGAGTAGCAGCTTCTTCTGCCATTTGCTTTTCACTGCGAAGCAATGTATCGTGTTGTTTTCTGTAAAATTCAGCATCTTCAAACAAACCTTTATCATGCTTTTCTAACTAAATATAAAATATTGAGATTTTATAAATAAGTAACATATCGTCGGCTTACTATCAAAACCTCATAAGTCCGATTGTTTCATTTTTGAGTTTTTGACTTAAATTATTTAGTTTTCTTGATGCGCAGCTCTATGCAAAACCATATAAATCTAATTGCCTCGGAAATATATTAAACTGCCATCTACTGTTTATGGTCAAAACCTTCTAACCCACAGACACAATTGTTTTACTCATAACCCCCTATGTCTAAAATATATGTCAAAATCATAGGTTAGAAATTTAGCTCATACAAATTTATTGTATTTTGAGTGTGTTGGCTGTGATTTTAAAGTGCAAAATGGATAACTCTACCAAAATGGAGGTAAGTAATGTATTTTTATTGAATATTTAAACTAATTATAGTTTTTAATTGCAATATTATTCTTAATATAACTTAAACGACACATAGAAGCTTTTGAGTATTAATTTATTTATTTTAAAAGAGACAGAAGTTTTGATCAGAATTATTTTTTGAATTACTTGAAGTACTAAATTAGTTTGATAATTCATTTTGTATTAAAAAATTGCTTACACATTCCATTTTTATTTTCAGTTTATCTATCCCAACTCCAGATCTTGTCGTATTTTGTCGATGATCGATAATAATAGCAACAATATCGTAACTGATAGACTGAATAATGAGACTGACTGTATAGAAAACCTTAATAACATAATAGAATTAGCTGTTATTACTTTAAAAAATTCAGAAAATTCAGATATAAATGACGATGATAATTTTTTCCGTTCCGCAACTGTAGACTGTGCAGAAAATATTTTTTCGAACACTGAAGATTTTAGTGTAAATGAATCTCTATCACAGTACTTTCAAGACAAGGAAAATTTGGATAAGGACAACTGTAGTTCCTTTGTACTTGCAGAAAGTCTTGATTCTGTTGAAGAAATTCAGGCGGTTTCCTGTGCTGAAATTTGTTTAAAAAAAACAAATATTGTGGGTACAGAAAATTTTGTTGATAACAGTTATTATGAACCAGATAATGAAAATGACTTGCCGAGTAGTAATGTAATTCCTAGTGATACTAACAAGGAGTGTACTAAAGAAAAAGAAGAAGGACAAGTTGAGAAATACTAAAAAACGTAAGGAAAAGAAAACGTAGGGTAGATAAAGAAGATTGGGAAAGAGAAAAAAATAAAAGTAAAAGAGAAAAGGGACAGGAATATTATGGATTAAAAAAATACGCAGAAGGAAATTGGGTAATTGATCAGAAAAGAGAAGCAAGAAAGTTAAAACCCTTTTGCAACTGTAAGCAAAGTGCAAAAACAACAAAAATACAGTGCAAAAAATTTTTTTAACCATTTCTGGAAAGAATTTAACTGGTCTCAGAGAAGAACTTACGTAGCTAATTTAGTCGATAGTGTTGCCTCAAAAAACAAAAAAAATCAAGTTAATGAAACATCACGCCGTTCTAATAAGTTCTTTTGTTTCCTTAAAAGAGACGGCGTTCGAGTTCGAATGTGTACAAAAATGTTTATAAATACGCTATGCATAGGTACATGGACCTTACATAACTGGGCTATGCATAAAGCAGACGTAAGACCAACAAAGCCAGACAAAAGTATTAATAAGAAAGATGCAATGAAAAAAAAAGGTTTACAAAATTTTTTCCCTTCTTCCAAAAATGGAGTCTTTCTATTATCGAGCATCTTCAAGTAAATTATATCTAGAGCCTATCTGGCAATCTAAATCGGCATTATACAAAGAATATGCCAAGTATTGCAAGGACAGTGACCTACAAATTTTATCTGTCAAAGTGTTTTATGAAGAATTTGATAACAACAACTTGAGTCTTTTTCACCCTAAGAAAGATCAGTGTGATTTGTGTATACGATATAAGTGTGGCAATACTTCTGAGGAAGCGTATACTTCACACATTCAAAGCAAAATAAGAGCACGAGAAGAAAAACAGGTTGACAAGGATCACGCTGAACATGCATATACCTTAGATCTGGAAGCGATATTGCTTAGTCCAATACTGAAAGCATCGACTCTTTATTATAAGAAAAAGCTTGCTAATTCACTGCTTAAAACTTCTCTATAACATCTATCCCAGACAAAAAACATTACTATCACCTAAAAATTTTTGGTATCCGGACACACACAAATGGAATGCGACAACATGCATTCCGCTATTGAAAGAAGCATTCAAAATAGGGACATGTACACACCTGCTTGTAATTTGTCTGCATTAAAAAGAGCGAGAACAAAACCTAAACCTTATGAAGTTGAGTATCTGGGATATATTTTCTTTAAAGACTTTTCAAATTTACGATATCACACATAAATTCGTCCAGGCTATAAAGTTGGTGATCCAACTGTAACAGATTTACGTGCCATTCAGTATAGACCAGATGGCAAATCTATTATAAATTAGATTTTGATGATGACTGGAAGTGTTTAGAAAAGCGCAGTACAAGAAACAAAACTGTTGTAAATGCTACAATAACGCCTATATAAGTTACCTAGGCCCATTAAAAAAAGCAAATATGACCATTTGCAGGAAATAAAAAGTTTAATTCCTGTAGATTATCATACTTTCTATAAATACTTACAGTGGCCGACAAAAAAAAAGCTTAGGTAAACTCTCAAAAAATTACAACAAAAAAGAATGACAACCAAATATTCTTTACAATATATATTCTCTTACATGTCTATCTAAGCTTTTTTTTAGTGGGACACTGTACGATTTGAAGATTAATAAATTTTTACATGAAAAAAAAAGTGCAATTTAGTCTTAATTTTAACCAAATATTTACTTAAGTACAACGTTATTCTTTATTTTAATTAAACTTTTTAGTTGCATTTATGCATTTTTTGTGTATTTGGTAACTTAATCTTGTAAAAGTTAATTTAATATGTTGAATTTTGTAAATTAATAAAAAATTGTAAAACCTACTTTGTCTTAATAATTGCACAAAAAATCTGTGTAAAACCTTTTTTTTTAGGCTATTTAATCAATTAAATTGCAAGAAAAATTGGTATTTGTGTATTAATTATTAGTAATTACACTTATTAATGAAACTCAATAAAAAAAAATCATTTTGGTGGGTCTATTGTATTTATTATTAGTTTTTAGTGTCTCCTGTAAAAATTGTAAAAAAGGACGAAGAAGGTATTGATAGTAAGCCGACGATATGTAGGAAACATTTTTAAATAAAAATAATTAAAAATTTTAAATTAATAAACTATTAAATTTTTAAATTATGAAATTGAGACGTTTTTTATTTGAATAATACTTTTATGATTTTACATTTTTTAGAAATACATATATATACATATGTAACAGAGGTAACAAATGTATAAATATATGTAACCGCTATTGCATATGTAACCCCTATTGCAGATGTAATCTCTGATAAAAGTATTTTTTTGGGGGTGCCCAATTTATAATTTTTGTATGTGTGCCCCATATATATTTTTCTTTTTCTTATAATAAAACTGGATCCCTTTAAATAAAAAACTTTTTCTTAAAAATAATAATAACAATATGCTTTTATGTTTTTTACATTTTTTTAAATATACATATGAAACTCTGTTGCATATGTATATATGTCACAGAGTATATATATACATGTTATATATGTATATATATGTGTAACATAGGTTACTTACATATACATATAAGAGTCTGTGTATCATACTATGTCAAGTACATTGCATGATACACAGACTCTTTGCTTTGACGGGGCATCACAACAACTACTCTGATGAAAAAATGATTTATCTGGAGCAAACCTTATCAACCTGCATAGCATCTATAGATTGGATAAAAACATTCAAAGGAAGCTCTGTGCATGAAAATTACCAGATTCTAGTTAAAAACTACAACAAAGACAATAATAAAATTTGCACTGGATCTCATTAAATAAAAATCTTTATTCTAAAAAAAACAAACAAGTTTTTCTGTTTTGCACAGATAAATAATAATTACATTAAAATGTCAAATTTAAAATTTCTTAGATACAATATTACCATTATATTAGCAACCATTAAAACAGAACACTAAAAGTCAAAAAAGAATTTGATCTAGGTCTTTGGATTTTATTGGTCTTCATATAATGCTCTTCTTTTTTTACACAATATAGAAAAACAACTTAAACTGCAGTCTTTTCATTGCCTCATTTTCTATTTTTGTTGCAAATCATCATGGCTGCTCTAATTAGAATTTATAACAATTTTTTTTTGAAAGTTAGTGAAAAGTATACTGTTTTAAATGTGGTATTATTTTAGAAATTATATAATAAATTTCAGCAAAATACTTAATGTTTTGTTAAATAAAATAATTTCAAAGTAAAGAACAGTTTTTTATTTTGTGCAAATAAAATTGTGACTGACAAAATATGTATGTATAATATTTTATTGAAATAAATAATAATTTAAGTCACCCTTAAACTGGATATCAAAATTTTGCAAGTTTGTTTTGTTACAATTCTTTTAGAGTTTTAAAACATTTTTTTTGTACTTTGGTGTTATTCTTTGTGCAATCTATTGTGATGAAATTGAATATTTATTTAGATAACCCCTAAAACTAGAGTTAGCACTAAATTTGCATCATTACATCGTGCATAACAACTTCCATGCATCATTGCATAAGTGACATTAAATTTTTGCAGATGTGTTAAAAAAATAGCAACTTTGATTTAGTATTATTGGTAATGGAGGTGAGGATAACTGTAACATAAAGTGGCTGAGGCAATAAAAATGGTTAAAAATTCAAAGTTGCTCGAAAAGGTATTTGTTGGAGTAAACTTGTTATATAGGCTAGACTATTTTTTGCCAAATTTAGAGCTTGTGTTGAAGTTGATGCCAAAGTATTTTCACAAATTAACAACTTAGTCAGTCAAAACATTAAAAGGAATTTTTCCTTTTAATGTTTTGACTGACTAAACAACTTGGCCGATTATTTTTCATCACACTATCATAAAATTATTTTTCATCACACCATCATTATATCTGTAACATCTTGTGGGATGGAAAGGATTTTATCAAATATTGAGCTAAATATTGCTTGGATATTTTTTGAGTCATACTCTTGGGGAGGTAGTTATTTATGTCTAGTATGTGAATTAAAATAGAATTAGACCTTTTCTTTTATCACTCCTGATAATCTTTCCATTCAGTAGACTTGTTGAATATGATTGTTATTCACTTCTTGTTTACAATTTGAAAGCCACTTAGCAATCAAAGCGACAGCTTGATTTTGATACATAAAAATAATGTAATTGATAAGGACAAAAGTCAACAAGAATTCACAAGATCGAATGAACTCACTAAGTAATTACATGATCCTTACATGCTATTCTTATAGATGGAGTATTTATATTTCTGCAGCAAGATATGTGCAGAAATATAAATACTCCAATACTGCAAAAAAATACTGCAGCTTTCTGGGCGGCAATGATATCAGCTAAAGCTTTGGTTATAAAGACTTTGTGCAAAAGTAAACATTTTATGCTTTATATCAACAAATTAAAAATTTTTCTAGACAGTTGGTTTATTATTTATAAATAATTTTTATTTATAAATATTTACAATTTTAGGCTTGACGGCTTTAATTTTTACAAGTTTTGTTTTAGAACTTGATAATTTGATAAATTGAAAAAATAGTTTAAAAAATTAAACAAATAAAAAATTTAACATATAAAATGATCCGAAAAACAATATATATTACATTAAATAAACTAAAAAACACACATATATTCCTACACAACTGAAAATTTAAAGAAAGGAAGCATAACATCATATTGTCAATTTGCTTTTAATTGTTTTTGGAAAATTGTTTCCAATTTGTTAAATAACTTAATTTTAGTTTATTTATATAATTCACATTTAAGTTATTTTAAATCTTTATTTACAGTTATTTAGCAAGTATTAATTAAATATTGATTAGTTTAGCTGAATTAAAGTATTTAAATTATTAGTAATAATTACTTTGTACTAATAAATATTATTCCAACAGCATTATTACTGATGCATTATTGGTGTTATGAGTAGAAGATTCCTTGTGACATCCAGGGTCGGTGTAAGAGCTATGCGAATTATGCAGTCGCATAGGGCGCGGGCTTTTCTGGGGCGCCGCGCTGGCGTAGCTAACATGTTTTTTTTTTCGTTTATTTTTCAAGATTTAATTTGAGTTCTTTACATATTAGGGGTGCCAAAGTTGATATGCTAGACTATTGATTTTGTAAATATTTGCTCAGCACTTCAATGAAAAAAATAATTAAATCGAAAAGTAGTAGTTAGGTGATTGTTTGAAAGAATAAGTTTGTTAGTTTATTGTTTATTTAAACCGTGTTTTTGTGTGTTAAATGTTTATTGTAACTGTATATTTACATATTAGAGGTGCCAAAGTTTATATTTTAAACTATTGATTTTGTAAGTATTTGCTCAGCACTTAAATGAAAAAAAAATTACAGCTAAAGTAATCTTTAGTTAAATATTTGAAAAAATAAGTGGGTGAGTTATTATGGCAGAAAAAAAGAAACCTTCGGGTTTCTTTTATAGAAAACGCAAATCAGATATGGAGAGAGAAGACAAAAAAAAAGCAAAGGCATTGAGTAAATTTTTCTCTATATTAGAAAAACAAGATGTAAACGCTAATCAGCATCAATTTCAGGTAGGAAATAATACAAGAGTGCATTTATTATTATCAAGTTAGTTAATAAATACATAAACAATAATTTAGAGAGATAATAGACCAATATTTAAGCCTTAATAACCATTGTGCACTATTTTCACAACATTTTTTTTATTGATATTGGGTGTTGGGTGTACTTTCAATCATATTTATAAGTCATAACAAAAAAATAATAAAATAACTTGTACTCTAGGAGCAGAAGATGTCAGAAGAAAACCCACAGTCTCAAGTTTTAAAAGACATTCCTGTAGAAGCAGTTTCTCTAAGAGAATGCTTACATTACCAACCAAGTACAAGTACGTCAAGTTCACCATCTTCATTTAAGGTTTGTGCTTGATTTTGAATTTGTTAGTTTATATGCATTTTGTTGAAAAAAAAAATTATATACAGATACAGTCAAAGGCCTTCGAAAGTACCAAGTCTTGTACGAAGTCTTGTTTTAAGATAAAAACTTTAATTTTAACTCCTCTCCAATGAAATCTATTTTGAATTTAGTTAAAAAAATCTGCCGCAAATTTAAAAATGTTTTTAAAAATATAAGTAAATAATGCCAAGATATTTTTTCTTTTTTTTCCATTTATTTATGTTTATCGCTTAAACAAGCGTAAATTGTATAAGATTACAAAGAATTTAGGCGGACTTTTCAACCATGTTAGTCTTTATTTATTTAAAAACTTTATTTTTAGTTGAATGTTTACAATAGTTTTATAAAATATATAAGCTAAATAAAATCAACAAATTAAACTCTTCACACAAATAAGTGAGTTAAAAAAAACTAAATCAAAATACAGTTGTATATTTGTATGTATATAAATATATATTACCATTCTGGAAATTAAAATAAAAAAATACTTTTAAGAAATTTTACAAACAAAAGATTTCTATGCCATTTTAAAAAAGTGAAAAAAGTAGGGTTATGTAAGTTGGAAAAAATCAACTAAAAACCTTTTTAATAATCATCCTTCATCCAATATTAAAAATGAAGTTTAAAAATAATGTTGTTTTTGTATAAAACCTTATTTAGTAAAATAATCATCGTTATTATTTCAGAACTCTCGAAACGAGGAAAATGCCATTACTTCGCCACTATAATGGGACTTGCTTGAAGACTGCAGAATGTGGCCAGCCAGAATCACAGATGACATTCGTCAAGTGCTTGTTGTAAAACTAAGTTGCCAAATTGAGAATACATTGACAGGGATTGGCTAGTGTATTCAATATCTAAAAATTCAGTACTTTGTTTTTTTTGCAAGCTATTTAGTACTAATGACATATATCTTTCTGGAACAGAAGGGTACACTGATTGGTAAAACATGTCAAATGTTTTACGAACACATGAAGGGTCAACTTCTCACGGAAATGCGACCATTTCTTATCAAGAACTTGTCTCGAGATTGCAATAGTTTTCAAAGAAAACAATGGAAACTTTTTAAAACTTGTATTATTAAAGCAAACAATTTAAAAATGAGTTTGTTCTTCTTTCCTGTAAAGTTACAGAGCATATCGTGTGTGAACTGAAAAAAGCTTTGTATTATTCTATAATTCTTGACTGCACTCCTGACGTAAGTCGTAAAGAACAAATGAATCTTGTAGTTCGGTTTGTCTATGCAGTTCCAGGTGAAAAAGTAAACGTAAGGGAACATTTTCTTGGATTTGTTCAGGTCTCAGATACATCTGGGCAAGGGTTGACAGCGTGCTTGTTAGACAAGCTTTCAAAAAAAAGGAATATCTTTACAAAATATGCATGGCCAAGGTTATGACAATGGATCAAATATGAAGGGAAAGAATGTAGGAGTACAAAAAAGGATCCTTGACCTTAACCCAAGAGCTTTTTTTGTTCTTTGTGGTAGTCATTCATTAAACCTTGTTGTCAATGATGTAGCACTTTAGCTGTTAACTTTTTCAACAATATACAGGAACTTTATAACTTTTTTTCTGGATCAAACCATAGATGGAATATATTAACAAACCATGTAACTAACTTGACTGTAAAACCTTTAAGTGAAACCTGTTGGGAGAGCTGGATAGACACCTTCAAACCTTTGCAATACCATATTGATGAGATTTATGACGCTGTCTATGAATCAACGTTAGATTCTAAGATTGATGCTTTTGGAAAATGTACCGCTATGGGAATTGCCAAAAAAATTACAGTTTTCAAATTCCTCTGCTGTTTGGTCATTTAGTATGATGTTTTCAAATGATAGCTGCCCCAAAACAACACTGTCTTATATTACAAAAAAACACTTGATTGACATCTTTCCCAATGTGTATGTAGCACTGAGAATTTTGCTTACCCTCCCCGTATCAGTGGCCAGTGGAGAAAGAAGTTTTTCTAAATTAAAAATTATCAAAAATTACCTTCGATCGACTCTTTCTCAGGAACGCCTTAGTGGGATGGCCTTATTAGCAATTGAACACCAGGTTCTGAGTACAATTGAAACCGATTAATTTCTAAAAGACTTCGCTAAAGTTAAGGCAAGAAAAGTTTCTTTCTAAAGGTTTCTAAAAGCATTGAGCTTGTTAAAGGCTTTACAACTTTTAAAAATTATTCAATACAATGTTAGATTTGCTATTTACATTGTCTATAAAAGTTATTTTACGATGTTTATTATTTTATGTCACTTTGTATTGTTAATCTACCTAAAAAATATACTGTTAGGGTTATTTATTTGTTCATAAAAAGTATGATATTAACTATTCCATTGGATAGTTTTATTGACAACATGTTTATATGTATATATATTTTTTAATATATCTTTTTGTTAATTTCTTTGTTTAAAAATTAATTTTACGGCGCTTTCAGTTATGTATTCAGTTTTTAATGTACGGTAAACATTTAATAGGATATTATGTTTGTAATGTATTCTAGGGGTTTTAATAAGTATGCGCAATTTATTGAAAACACATTTTATGATAAGTTAATGATACGCATACCATTGTATTTTGATTTTTTCATTACAACTATCGTGAAAAATTATTGGTTTATTTAAATAACCTACCCTACTAAAATATATTTGATTGTTCATTTAATTTTTTAAGAAACAATCACATACAAATATACTCATCTTATTATTTAAAAACTTAAAAAAATATTAAACCCTAAAATTACTTTTTAGAGTTTTAAATGACTACACTTTTTTTTATAATAAGGGGCGCCAAACCTTGATTTCGCATATACAAAAAAAAATCTTTAAACCGGCCCTGGTGATATCATCAGATTTTTACAAACTACAACTAAATCCTTTCTTTTAAATTGACATTTTTTTTTTCATTGGAAATTGGGGTTTGCTGATAATACTAAGTTTGTGTTCTTGCACCAGTCATGTATTTATTTTTTATAAATTACAATTCCAAACTTTATTTATTATTGACAAAATATAACTTGAAAAAAAATGAAAAAAAAAATAAGTTTTTAAACATTTGTGTGGTGACTGATTTAATTTTTTTCAAAAACTTGATACTTTTTCTGACTTTCCAATTTTCAGAGATAAAAAGCTTCAAAAAAATTTTTTAGGAAAGATTTTGTTCTTTTAATCTGTTTTAAAAGATTAAAAAATTTACTAAAAATTTTGATTTTGTTTGTCAGGTTCAATACTTTTTATCTTCGGTTATCTTTAGGTTTTTATCATATAATTAACTTTAAAATAATAATACTTTCTCTATATTATGTAATAGTATTACTTAATAATATAATATGATACATAATAAGATAATTAAATAAAATAGATAAAACATTTTATTAAATAGATTTATCAGGTAACTATTTTCTATAGTCTAAATTATTTAAGCAAGTTTTAAAGCACTAAGTAATACATGTCATTAAAAAAGTGAAAATTATACTTGCATATATATTGCAAATTTTCAAAAAATATATTAATTCGAACAATTGTAAATTATTAAAACAACACTAAAAAGTAAAAAAATTCTTTGAAGTTTTATCTGATAAAAAAATAAACTAATCACCTGTGTATAA
Organism: Hydra vulgaris; assembly: GCF_038396675.1. Lineage (NCBI taxonomy): Eukaryota > Metazoa > Cnidaria > Hydrozoa > Anthoathecata > Hydridae > Hydra > Hydra vulgaris. Next base: position 4,813,064 of record NC_088926.1, on the reverse strand, counting down.
ATTTGATCATTGCTGGGAAAGTCATTGATTTTGCGAGGAAGAACATGAACATGAACATGCTAAAACAAAATTTAATATCTTTTTTTTTTATGCTATTTTTTTTAATTAAAAAAAAATAAATATTTAAATTAAGCTTTTTATATATTTTATATGTCGCCAAAATGCTGAAATTTCCTTTGCATCTATTTTACAAAGCTGACACATGCATGAATGAAAAATGAATGAGGCAAACAAGGCAAAACATAACTAGTCTTCAACTAAATTAACTTATTTTGGAAATACCAAATCAGCAATAAAAAAAAGTAATAAAGAAAACAAGTTTATGATTTATGCTTTGGATAGGAGTAAGATAACTCTCCCCTTTAACTGCACAATCAAATTTAAAATAATTGGCAAACATGTGATACACAGATTATTGGTATTAATTGGCCTGATCACTAAAGCTATGCTGTTTAAAGGTGTTTAAAACTACACTGACTGAACAATTGTTAACTTTTTTTCTCAGATAAACACTATCATGTTGAACTGTTTTATATAGAAAAACAAGTAAAATACATCAGCTACTTAGCATATTTAACTTCTGCATACACATGTATATTTAACTTCTGGATAAACATGCATAATTAACTTCTGCATGCACATGCATATTTAACGTCTAGATACACATGCAGAAGTTATATATGTAACAATTATCTCAACTTTCAACTAACTAGCAAAGAAATTTTTGAAACTTGCTTCTTGTAATTTCATTTTTTTCGATTTATTTAGGTGCCCCAAGAAGTTCTTATGGCCTTATCACTGAGCACTAAAAAATTTATCAAAGGAAAGTTGTAATTTAAAAATTTATTAAAGGAAAGATGTTACCAACACTTTGTAAATTTGTATTCAAATGTAGTAAAACTATGTTCTTGTATTTCTAATGCAATAAAATAACAATTTTGTTATATAAAACAATAATAGTTTGCCTTTTTCAATAAAAAAACTAAATTTTTACTAACTTCTATTGAAAAAAATATATATATATAAAACATAATAAAGTTAAAAGCAATATAAAACATATATTAACATTTTTATTTTAATAACATTTTTACAGTTTTTACCTCCCTAAAGACAAAGGCACCACTAGAGTCTAAGACACTACAACTTTTTTAATTTACTTTTTTATTTTCTCTTAACTGATGTTACCTTATTTATAAATCTTAAATCATAAAACACAAACCTTAACAAACATGGCCACTGCACAAAAAAAAAAAAAGAGCATAAAAACTATAAACGTATACTTTGATCTGCACTCTGAGATCATACTAAATTAGGGAACTGCTAAGGGCTTATATATACATTGATGGATATGAATAAATATTGCTGAAGATTGTTTTTCTGATGTATTTATGATAAGATACAAACAATTACAGTGTAAAACATAAAAAAAAAACTATTACTAAAACGTAATCAATTTTATTTTATCCATGAGCTTTTTTATCCAGATATTAAAAAAGCCCAAAAATGTTTATTGCACCCTCCCATTTATATATAGTTTATCCCACTTATAAACAAAGCGGAACAAGATCACAAAGTAATCATTTGGCAAGTATGACAAGCTAGCCAAATGTGAACTTTAGTAAAGCATGGTTTGCAATAATTCTAGAAATGCCATACAACAGTTGTAAGATTTTGTTTTACAAGAATTGTTGTAAAATCCAAATTGTTTTTATTTCCACAAAAATTGTTTTTACAACATTTTGTTGAACAACAGATGTCAAGCTGTGTGAATTATGTATGAGATTGTTTCCATATAAAACCTAATTTTTGTGCAACTGGATTGCAACATTTCTTTAATTATTGCTAACCAACGTTTAGGCATAAAATTAGCAATACAAGTTTTTGCTTGACGTTTTTTTTTATATTTAGAAAACAATTTTAGATTTGTTTTGCTGAAAATTCTTGCCTATTACAATTTTTACTGTCTAATTTTATTTTTGTTTAAATTTTTTTGCATTTATGCAAAAGTATAAATTTACGCAACTGTTTTATTAAAACTTATGCACACAGTTATAATTTATGCACACTATAAATTTTATGTAACTGTTTCCTATTTTGCACAAAAATGCAAAATAGGAAACAGTTGCATATAATTTATAGTAATTCACATCAAACTAATCAATTTTACATATTATAGTAAATAAATATAATAAATTAATATAAATAATGAACATAATAAAAAATTTAACTACAAATTAAAACTATTTTAATATAGCTACATACTAAAAATTTTAAAATCTTACAAACCAAAATGATTAAAGAATATTATTAAATAAAGATGATTTATTATACAGAATTACTAAATTTATCAACAAAAAAAACTTTGTTTTATTAAATATAAATATGCAAATATATTCACTTAACAGTGAAATATGCATAATTATGCAATAACAAACACACATTTTTTAATTTTTTGGACAAATATCTTACTTTAAACTTTACAGGAACAAAAAGAATGCAATTGAATATTTTTGGTTGCCCTAATAATTAAGCATTATATATAAATTACAAAAAAGAAATTTTTTAAATTTTCATAAATTTTTATTCATTTTTCTCTATTTTTTTAACATTTTTGAAAACTAATTTGTTTTTTTAATTAAATCATAAGTGCATTATTGTTTTGTAAATATTTTTTATTGAATTTTTATTGTGTATTGAAATGTATTTTTATAGTATAAAGTTTGGTATGGCAAAACTACAATTTTACAAATATTATAAATGTTATAAGTTGCATTTTAAATATTAAAATGTTCTTAAATATTAAAATTTTAAAAAAATTAGGTAGTTTAATTTTGTTCAATTTTATAATAAATTAACTTTCCTTACTTTTACAGTCTGGCCAGCTTCAGGTCCATCCTAAAAAAATGTTTTATTAAAAAACTCATGTGTATATATGTTAACTAAATGCTTTTGAAAAAAACTTTTTTTTTTGCAATTTAATAAGTAATTTAGATGAAATAAAAAGATCAACAGAGAGCCTTAAAGATGACTGACTCAATATAAGTTTTATTTAATAATCAACTTTTTCATGTAACAAACTTATACTAAACTTTCATGTAGGTCAATTTTTTAACACACCTGCTAAACCTATAACCTAAACAGAGAAAACCTGGTTCTAACTAAACTAAAAAAAACTTTCTGTAACTCTTTATTTCAAACAGGGATCAACAGTAATTAATTTACTGACAATATAACCAAAAGAACTACAATCAGAAATGTTGAGGAACTTTATGTTTAGATTTATAGCAGTTATAAACACTGAAATAAAAGTTTGTCCCAAAATTTTTACCTAAGTTAATTTTTTTAATGGTACAAAAAAAACTGAAATCTACATGAAATGGTTTTTTAAAATGGATCTGGTAATTAGGGCATATTAAAAAATTCTTTTGATACACTCTACAGGAAATATTTAAATTTTGTCTACAATTTGAACAAATCATTCTCTAATTGTTCATTTATTCCATAGACATTTTTTTTAATGAATTAAATAGGTCAACAGCTTTTTAACAAAAATTTTATTAATACTTATATTAATACTCTGGTTCAAATAATAAAAATAAAACAAAACTGGCTATTTAATGATTTAACAACTTAATAAAGAATACAGCTGAATAATGTAATAACCTAATGTATAATACTGTAATTATATTTGGGCTGGTTCTACTAATGAGGTTTTCTCTCTTTTAAATAAAGTCCAAAATTGAATTATAAATGCTGTTAGACATGCTCTAGCAACCAGCCTTGAGCCTCTGCCTAAGATCCTCTTGTAGTAAGATTGCATCTCTATCTATTTTCTAAAAATATTGCCTTGGTCACTGGTTAAGCAAGCTATCATCACTTGTTTTATCAATAAAACCTCAATCTTACTTGACTTGTCCCTTAGCAAAACTCATCCTTTTACTTTAATTGTTTATTCATGCTCAAAAAACTTTAATTCGTCTATATTTTTTTCCGTAAACATTGGTACTTTGCAATTATCTCCCATCTTCACATTTTTCTGATTTATACAAATTTAAGTTTTCTGTCAACCATGTTATTTAAATCTTTTCTTTGCTTTCTGTTATTTTAAAGCTGCTGACGAAGTGAAAAGTGAACTTGTTATCTTAAATACTGGTTGCTGACAGCCTTGGAGTGAACTTGTTTAAAAAAAAATTAAAATTAAAAATACCTGAACAGCAATGGTCATTGATGTTGCATTGAAATGCTTCTGAACTATTTTAGAAACAGTTTGAGTTGTCAAGAATAAATCACTTATTTCATCACTGTTCAAATCTGTAAATCTTTCAACACATCTTTGAGGAGCAACTAAAATGTCTAATATTACATTCAGGAAATTAAAAAAAATTTTCATCATGTTTCAGGGGGCAGATGATAAAAATTTTTAAATGCAGCTTCAGCAAGTTTCAGGAGGCAGAGCATAAAAGGAAAAAAAATGTATTTAATACCTAAAAAGATATTAAATACATTTTAAATAAAAAATTATAACTAACTATTTAACTTAAAAATATTGAAGGTTAAAATATCAGGGTTTTGTAGGTAATAGGGTTTAGAAGGGTACATTTAAGTGGGGTACATTTGAGTAGGCAGAGAAAAAACCCAGATCCATTTTGGTACCACTGGAGCGGTATGGGCACCCAAAAAATGTTTATTATTTGTTGTTTTTCTTTTGGTTTTTTATTAAAAGTAAAAAAAAATGTTTTGTTTTTAAATGCAGTAGTAAATATTTTTCTGTATATCTTAGCTAGTTTATTATTTTTTTTCAGGAAAATAAAATGGATTAAAAATGCCATAACTCGTTTAACTTTTAAAACTTTTGTTTGGTTATTACACTTGGTTTTGATCTTTAGTTCGCTATTTTAATTTACATTAGGAAAAAAAAAAAAACCAAAACGTTTTTAGAAAGTTTGTTTCTCTTCATAGACTTTTTGACTTTAATAATAATAAAAACAACGATTTACAATAACTTAATAAAACCCAATGTTTTATTAGGTTTTAGTTAATTTTAGTAATGTTTAAAAAAATTCAAAATAATGTACCCAATAATTTTAATTATATATACATATATTTTTAATCAACAAGGGGCCATCCATAAATGATATCAGTAAATAGAGAAGAGGGGAGGAGGGAAAGGTGCTGAAAAATTTGATCATAATTGACACTGTGGATGGGGGAGGGGATGTTGAGACCAAAATGATGTCAGTGTAAAACAAAAATTTTTTTTAACAGGTATTGTTTTTGATGTCAGTTAAAAAACTGACTTCAAAAACAATACCATTTAAAAAAAAAAAAAAAATTTTTATATCTATCAGCATATTTAAAAAAAAAATCCTCAAAAAAAAAACCATACTAAAAAAAAATACCATTAAAAAATAGATGGTAAATATGCATTTTTAATTTTATTTCAGAGGAGGGGGAGGAGGGGAGTTCACAAAAACTGACATAATTTTTAAGGGGGAACAGCCAAAAATTGACAGTTTAACATAGGGGAGAAATGTCTAAAAACAAGGAAAAATGACTCGCATCATTTATGGATGGCCCCAAAGTTTATCATATCTCTTTTATTTAAAAGGCACCTTAAAGCACTGTGAAAATTATTAACCATTGGTAAATGTTAAATGAACATTTAAATCAAAGTGAAAATTAAAATAATGGTAAATTTTTTATTAAATATTATTTATTAAATGCCTCTATTTTTTATTCAAATAGTTATTGTCTATATAATATATTTTATAGATTATAAATTCAAAAAATATATTTTCATACAAAATGTAAGCATTTAATAAGGGATTTTTCATTAAAAATGTACGCAGTTTTAAAGGGAGTTACCCAAAAACAAATTCATACAAGGGGGAGGGGGGAGTTAAGAAAGTGAGTACATAAGCGGTTTGACTATCTCTTTATCTTTATCTCTCCATAAAACTTGATTTCTTTTTCTTTTAAAAAAAAAAAACATTGAATTTAACAAGTTTAAAAAATTAATATTATGTTTTGCTACAGAGATATGTCGAGTTAACTAAAAGTTTTTGTTTTCAAAAATTTTATACATTAGGGGAGAGAGGAATTTACTTTTGAAATAATTAACAGTATGTACACAGATGGAAGTGGGGAGGGTTTAATTGTATACAGATAAGTACAAGGGGGAGGGAAGGGGTCCTAAATCAGTGGTTTTACTGTGTATGTACTTTATGGATATTCCCTAAGTGTAATAACTTTATTTAAATTTTGTATATACTACACTATTTGTAAATATTGAATAAAAATTCTTTTAAGTGTTTTAAACATTTAATAACTATTAATATAAAAATTACTAAGATATAGATAAACTACTAAATGTTTAAAATTCTTTAAACAACTTTTAATAAACTTTAAACAATAATGTAGTATTTGAACATTTTTTTAAATCTTAAATAGAATAATTTTTCTTAGCATAACTAAAGTAGCATACCCTTAAAATGCTTTTCACAATAAGATGCTATTTTAAATCAACTCCTAACCCTCAAGTAAAACTAAACAAGGTAAACACAATCTAAGTAATATTTAAAAATCAGTCGAGACACCAATTTTAACCTCAGCAGAGAAGGGGGGAGTGGGAGGCTGAGGCTACCATAAGAAATCCCCCCCCCCCCCCCCAATGTTGCCAAAAAAAAATGGTTTTCTAAATAAACTCTCCATCTACTTGCAGTTAAATAAAAATTTATTTAACTGCAAGTAGATGGTACAAATTATTATAAATAATTTTTTGACAAAAATATATATATATTTATATATATATATATATATATTTATATATATATATATATATATATATATATATATATATATATATATATATATATATATATATATATATATACTTATATACTTAGATAAAGGCACACAAAATCTATGCAATTGAATATAGGTTAGGGTTTAGAGTCTGAGGCAATAGCAAAACATTGTCTCAAACCACGTTCACTTCCATTGGTCTAGCTAGATTAACCCAAATTTAGCAGGTGAATGGAATTAGATTTGGAAAGTTTAAAACAGCTAATAGAAAACAATACAAGATTAACTACACACTGCATAACAAGCAAACTTGGATGCCTTCATGTACTATAAAATACTCCTTGCACAAAATGAAAAAATCTCAGTGTTTGCATACCACACTAACTGAATGCTAGACAGCTAGATCAGAACCACTTGTTTTTGCACTGTGTGTTTAATAGGCTTTACTATGAGATCACTAGAGATGAGGAGTAATACTCTATGAAAATCATAACAGGAAGAGCCAGTGGCTTTGGTTTTACCAAAACAACTACCAAAACAACTACCAAAATTAAATACAAAACTCAACCTACAGTACAAAAAGGTGTTGATTTTGATTTGGGGAATAGTGTGCAGAGATTCTGAATTCTGCTTCTGAATTCTACTACTATAGGAGCAACCAATGTGCTCAACTTAAGATGTGGTATATACTTCTGAATTCTGCTTCTGAATTCAACTACTATAGGAGCAACCAATGTGCTCAACTTAAGATGTGGTTTACTTTATCTATGAAAATGCTTGATACAACAAAATTGATGCAGCAAAAAATATAGTAGCTCGGGTGAAAAGTGTTGCCTCATTTAACTTACTTGCCCAACTTAGTGTTAACAGATTATTATTTGTTCTAATCATTGAGCATTAGCTTGTAAATGAAAGATTCGAAGATGAGGAAGCACTCTAACAGTACTTCGATTACTTCTTTAATTCACAGCCTTAAGAGTTATATGCTAATGGCATTTATTGTACCAATGTACACATGTGTACAATGTATATGTACAATTTTACTTTGTTAATCCTCTTTTTTTGTCTTTTTTTTTTCAGTTTAGGAAACATTAAAGGTGCTAGTTTATATATCAACTAGATGATTTTAATGGCATATTTAATGTTAAATTCAAATGACATAAATCTTCAATGGGTATTTCTGTGGTGCAAAATAATTTTTGCTTATTGCGCTCTCATTAGTGGAGACTTTTTAATCATTAAGGATCTTTTATTGGCCTAATTTCATACATCGATTATCTAATAGCCTGCGGCAGCAATCTTTTTTCTTTCTTTATTGAAATAGTAAAAGAAAAGATTGCTTCCTCAAGCCAAAACCTCAGCCAATAAACATTTGATTAATGATTAAAAAGTCTGCACAGAGGAGGTGATATTACCCTTTAATGTATCTATAAAGATCTTTGGCAAAATAAGCTTCTTTACAATTTTGCTCTTTTACAAAATAAACATTTTTTTATTTTACTTTTTTTTTTTAATAAGTAAAAATAAAAAAACTACTTTTTAAAACATCAGTTCTTATCAATAATTAGAATGCCAGAACCACATTAAGTCAAAAGGTTTCATCCTGGAACACCATTCAAAATATAAGAAATGAACAAATCCAGTTTTTAAACAAATTAAGTCAAAGAAGTAAAACAATTCTACTAATTAACTTATATCATTTGCTTGAAAACATAAAAATCAAAGTTATACTCTTTTGATAATCCAATAATTTGATTTAGTAAACTAATAATAAGATTTCGTAACAATTTCGTGGAAATCAAAGCAATTAGAAAATTAAAAAAGAAAAGATACGACCATTTACAACAGGTTTAATATTTACAAATGCGTAAGAAAATTTTGAAATAAAAAAAGTAAAAGACTCTTTAATAATCACGTGTCCAAACGTAAAACTTTTACAGTTTAAAACCGCCATGTTTGTTGTTTTTAATCACAATAATAACATAATAAATAACATTACAATAAATAACATTAAAGTCAGATGTTTTGCGATATGTGGTTGCCCCAAAATAGAATAAACTCGGGTAAGAGTAAACGGTTTAACTTCAAATTCAAATATTTTTTTAAAGAAAAAATATTTTATGTTTTTTTTGTTTGTTTGTTTTAAAGAGAATTTTTTTACATTACCGTAAAATCGCCTAAGTTCGGTTATCATGTAACTTCGGTCATTTAAGAAAAAATATTTAAAAAAAGCATGCTAAATTCAAATTTTACGTACTTTTTTTTCTCAATTAAAATTTGTTATTAGTTCGTAAGTATTAATCAAAAAAAAAAATGATTATATGCAACCTGCTTAAATAATTCTTTAGCAAAACAACAATTTAAAAAAATGCATACTATTAAAATCTAAAATAAGCGATTTTTTAAAATAAATGATCAAATTTAATCTTAGTGATATTATCAATTACCAAATTAATTTTACAAAAAAAATTTATTTACAAAAAAAAATTATTGCTTTTTGAAAATTAACTACTTTTTTTACAAAAACTAGTGAAATTTTGAAATACTGTAACTTCGGTCATTAACGAATAAATAACGATGGAGATAATTAGCAGTAATATTGCGATGTTAATAAGCGTTGCGAATTAAAATTTACCGGTAACTTTACCAGTAAATTTTGACATTTTTATAATGGATACACACACGGCCTACTTAATAACAGGCCTGAAAGACGCGCAAAAAAAAAAAAAAACTGTAGGCGGATATTTTGTAAACAAATATGTCGATTTAAACAATTTTGTAAACAAATAAGTTGAGTTAAAATTTAAAATTCGCTACACTAGCTGCTAAATTGCTTGTTTTCAAATTTTGAGAGCTGTTTATTTTAAAAACCTTTTACAATAAGATAACATTTTTTAATCGATTACTAAAAAAAACAACACTTTTCTTTAATAATATCTTTTCAAATTTCACAAACCCTACAACTTCACAAAACATATTTTACATACATTTACATTTCTGCTCCGCAATGATCATTTTTGTGACAATTTAAGTACTTTTAAAGCTGGTTCTTTTGTCGATCGAGGTGAGTAAAGCTTGCTATAGTTGTTAAATAATATGTTAGATAGTATTTTTCCATGAAACTTATCTATGTTTTCAAATCCATAAAATTCTGCTACCATCATTGTTATATTTATAAAACTTGTCCTACAAACTGATGACATGATGTGATGAAAAAATACATAGCAATAAATCACCCATTGACACATATTGTCTCCAGGTATCTTCAAGCCTCCTCTGTTGATTTCTTTAGTAAATTCTCCAAATTCGTTGTAATAGAACTGCGTATCATATTCATCTACATCATTTCTACTGATGTATCCTGCAATATAAACTAAAGCCATTTTTACAGACTTAGACAAGGCTAACTCCATATTTGAAAGATTATGAAACACATTGAAGGTATTGTCATCATTTAGCAAAAATCCACATTTCAAACAAGCATGTTCACAACATGTTTGAATTCCATCAAAATCTGTGTTTAAATCAAGGAGAAGCTTTGTTTTCTTAATGTTTACTTTTTGTAAAACTTGTTGAACATTAATAAAATATGTTCCACCAGAACCTTGACGTAGCTTACTGAACATTTTTTCAATGGGATCACTAGAAAAATTTCCTAGACATACATATTCGTGTGAAGTGCTGAGGAGATGCTTAGTTAACTCAACCAGTCCTCTACTCGTGTATGCAAGAGCAAGAGCAGTATCTTTGGTAAGTTGTTTTACTCTTTGTCCTTGTTTTTTAGGAACCATTTTTTCAAACATACTTGCTATATCAAGTAAAAAATCTAATCGTTGATCGTTAGGGTTATCAAAGACAGCCCTTTTTAAGTCTTTAGTTTTAACGTCTTCGAACTGACTTTTTACATTTAGGATTTTGAAAAAGTCTACAATTTTTTCTATAAAATCAACAGTTCCACCTGAATCCTGAATTTCTGGATGAATTTTTAATGCAGTTAACGTTTCAACACAAAAAATCTTAAGACATAAAGCAACATTCTGTCGTTCTATAGGTTTTGGACAGATAGAAATTTCATTAAGCTTTGATAGTTTCACAATAGAATTATTTTCTAACTCAACCAGCTTCTTCAAGTCAACCCACTTTGCAGTTTTTTCAAGGCCGCAGTCAGAATACTTTAACTCTTGCATTTTTTCAGTTAACCAATTGTTTCTGATAGATTTGATTAGATGTACATAATCATAGAGCAAAAAAATGTTTTCAGTTGTGCGCCATGGAGAAATCAAATTGAATTTTTTAAAGAATGATTGATTTACTTTATTATTATCACATAAAATTGCAACAGTAATGCCATTACATGAACGAATCAAATTTAACATATTTACAACTTGTTCATATTGAAAATCAGCACTTAAACGATACACTGGCAGTGCTTTGTACAAAAACCTCTTTCCTCCTAATAATGAGCAAATCATAAAACTCAAAACAGTGGTTGCAAAATGTTCTGGATTATTTACTGCTTTTCCAAATAAGTTACCTCCTTGATACGTTAGTTGTGGTTTTACATAAACTTCATCGATTATAATAATTACATTTTTTTGACGAGGATCTTCTAGTTGCATAAAATATTTGTTGAGGAAATCAAAATCCTCTAGCTTACTAACCTTAGATATAAGTTTACCAAGTGTTACAATACTTGGCATTTCATAGTCATCTCTAATACGACTGTAAAGAGATCTTGAAATTGAAAAATACTCAAAAGCCCTACTTAGAATTTCTGGAGAATATTTTTTATTACCAACAAATGTTAATGCATGCATGCTAACAACTTGTTGTAGGATAATGTTTTTTTTATGATCCATTTCAACGGAATGTAAATATCTAATAGCTTCTAAAATTTGTAAGAAAGATGTAATTTTATGTATTCGATTACTGCACAGTGGTATAATAGAGCATCTAGATCCAAAATGAAAACCTTCAAATCGCATATCAATTTTAACTTTTAAAAGAAACTGTGGAATAGCAGAGGTATCAATATAATCCTTACTTTGGATTATTAAACCATCATCCACTGTAAAAGATGTTACTGGAAATGGAATAACTTCTTTGCTTACTTTTAGGCAAAGATCATCAAAACAACTAATTTCATACAAATCCAAGTGAGCTGAAATTTCATCAGGTTTCATGTTACGCGTAGATGGTAGTGATTTTGTTGTTGTTCTTTTTGTTGGTGGAGGTGTAGGAATTTGACTTTGAAATACACAGATGAAAATAGTTGGTGGATTTAAGGGACGAATTTTACCATGAATTTGACAAGTTTCATAATTAACTGGCCAATGATTTTCACAAATGAATGTATTTGGACTATTTGGAATGTTTTCTCTTGGAATAGATCTAATCCATCTTTCTCTTTCTTGAGGATTACGGTTTTTGTTTGGTAATCGAAAAAGTTTAACTTTATGTTCTTTATCATAGTTTCCTCTACAACCAGTCACACAACATTTAAAAGGCATGATATAGTAATTTTTGTTTTGAAAGATTACTAAATACATAAAATACAAATAAAATAATATTGACTATCAAATAATTATAAGCAATTGATTTTAAATATATATTGTGTAGTATATCATATTATGTAAATACATTACTGCATTATATCTATATACATGACTGAATATATATATATATATATATATATATATATATATATATATATATATATATATATATATATATATATATATATATATATATATATATATATATATATATATATATATATATATATATATAAACACTAAAAATATAACTAAAAAAACCACAAAACTTTCTCCATTTTTGTTTTGACAAACATCCGCCTACAGTTTTTTTTTTTTTTTGCGCGTCTTTCAGGCCTGTTATTAAGTAGGCCGTGGATACACACCATGATATTTTATTTGAATAACAAATTTGTTCATAATTTCAAAATTAACTGACGGTTCTTCGAGTTCTAAAAAATGTCAAGCCTGTGACATTTATTTTGGGGATCAAATACAGCTCAACGACAATTATGGATGCGTTTTGCGAGTCCTGTGGCGATTGGTTGTGTGAACCTTACTGTTCTAATATGGTCAACGATACGTGCAAGAATTGCCAATAAACATAAAAAGGCATACAAACCATACAAAGCTCATTTAAGGTGGCACACAACTGAAAAAAAGCAAGTTTTTTGAAAAAAATCAATTTTTAGATTTTTGGGTATTTTGATTCTATAACCATTCCTTGAACATATAAAAAAAAAATTAGTCTCAAAAATGATATAAAAGTTGATTTAATATCATTTTAGTAGATGACACTTGAAAATAAATTCCCTAACAACGCCTTAGCAACCATCAGTCATAGGAGTTTTTCTGAATTCAAAACAGTAAAACACCATCACAAACTTGGTTTTAATTTGTTATACGCAGACTCTTGTTAGTTTTCAGTTTTAAAAGTCATAATTCAAAATTTTATTTACGAACAAGAGTGTTTTTAATCTGTTAATGTTAGTCTTTTATACTGTAACTTTTCTCTCATTTTATACCAAATAATTTAAAAATTGATTTCAATTTAGTTGGAATAAAGTTGTTTTTAAATGAATAAACAAGGAAATAAAACTAAACAAAATTTATCAAGAAGGATAAAACGAAAATGGAATGGTGTTGTTGGAAATAAAAAATCATCTTCTTCTTACATCTTATCATCGACGATGACATCGTCCACAACTCAAGCAGCAAGTAGCTGTTCTAGTGAAAGGAAAATCAAACCCAACTACTCGAATACATTTGATTCTGGAAAAGATAACTATTTTGTTTTTATTAATTTTTCAATTCTTAAAGAACTTATAGCTAAAACTGCATGCAACAACTGCTTTCAGCCATTACTTTTAACAGATGTTGATTCCAGTAGAAAAGGATTTGCACATTTGTTTCAATTAAAATGTGAACACTGTGATTATGCTAAAAGATTTAATTCATCAAACAAATCAATAAATGCTAAATTTGATGCAGTAACAGCTAACTCACCATATGATGTTAATATTCGTGCAATAATAGCTTTTCGAGAAGTAGGCTGTGGTTATGGAGCTATAAAAACATTTTCATCTTGCATGAACTTAAAATGTATATCTGAAAATGGATTTCAAAAATTAAACAAAACTATTATGGTAGCTTATAAAAGTGCTTCAGAGAAAAGTATGTTATTAGCGACTAAGGACTCTAAAAAAGTTGACATTGCTCAGGATATACCATGTGTAAGAGTTTCAATTGATACCATCAATTGATACCATCAATTGAAACTCTTACACATGGTATATCCTGAGCAATGTCAACTTTTTTAGAGTCCTTAGTCGCTAATAACATACTTTTCTCTGTACATGGCAGAAACACGGTCACAATTCATTGCACGGTGTAGTTACTGCGATTTCTGGGGATAAATGCATTGATATTGAAGTTTTGTCTAAGTACTGCATGGGCTGTAAAATGTGGAACAGTAAAAAAGGAACTCCAGAATATCAGTGTTGGATAATTGATCATCAATGTGAAATAAATCACAAATCTTCGTCTGGAAGTATGGAGTCTGCAGGAGCAGTAACAATTTTTAATCGCTCGGTTAAAAAAAATAATCTAATTTATAAAGAGTTTCTAGGTGATGGAGACACTTCTTCATTCAAAGATGTCAAAAACTCAAACCCTTACCAGGATTTTGACATCACTCCAATAAAACTTGAATGTGTAGGTCATGTGCAAAAAAGATTGGGTACACGACTTAGAAATTTAGTCAAAGCACACAAAGGCACTAAAACACCTTTATCAGGTAGAGGTAACCTAACAGAAAAATGTATAAATTCTATGCAAAACTATTATGGCATGGCCATTCGTCAAAATGTCAACAACTTGTATGCTATGAAAAAGGCAGTTTATGCTATTTTATTTCATTTTACCAACTTTGAAAACCAGCAAATGCAACATCAGTTTTGCCCAAGAGGATTGGCAAGTTGGTGCAAATATTGGGCTCTAAATAATACAAATTACAAATCAAAATCATGTATACCTATCTGGATTAAGAATCTTATTTTACCAATCATCAAGGATCTTCAGGCTGATGATCTTCTAATTAAATGTTTGCATGGAACGACGCAAAATGCCAATGAAGCATTAAATTCTATTATATGGTCTCGCGTACCAAAGCACACATTTGTTAGTAAGTCTACAATTGAAATGGGAACATACTCAGCAGTGCTGCATTATAATGATGGTGCTAATGGTGTATTAGAAGTTTTAAAATACTTTGGCTTGAGTGGAATTGTTACATTAGCTTCGTCAAGTAAAGTTGACAAAACCAGAATTCGACATATGAAGTCAAAGTCAACGGATAAAAGTAAAATGCAGAGAAAAAAAATAAGAGCAGTTAAAAAAGGTTTCATAGACGATCAGCAAATAAAAGAAACAACTGATAGTTACATCTCTGGTGGATTTTGATAATTTTTATGTTGTTATATATTTTTTTCTTATTTTTGCTTTTTTCTCAATATGTATTTTTTTAAACATTGAAACACATTTTCTCATTAACAAAACAGAATTACATAATACAATTTTCAGGATTTGTTTATCATAATACAATACTTCATTTAACCCTCAGAATTTTCATAAAAAGTTATAGAAAGTGAAATATTGATGTTTATAGTGCTGAATTTATTGATATTTCATATATATATTAGGTGATTTTGTTAGAAATGCAATATTTCATGAAATAATTTAAATTATAAAAATTCCCACGGTCAAACAGGGTGAAATATGATTAGGAAGCTATGTTCAAAATTTTAGTTTCAGTAGTTGAGGCAAAATTAAGTTATTAGGTTTTGAAGATTTACTAAAAACACATGTTTTACAACCCATTTTTGGCCATTATGGATAATAAAATTAATTAAAAAAAAAAATTATCTGTTTTTTATTTTATTTTAATATAAAATAATTGTCATTAAAAAAAAAAAAATCAAAATTTTGATTATTTACAAAAAAACTTGTTTTCAGTTGTGTGCCACCTTAAAGCAAAGTAGTGTTTTTTTGTTAATTAAAAAAAAAACATTTTAAAATTAATTGAAGAATATATTTTTAATTTTATTAACCAATAGCGTAGCTAATGTGATAATGACCAAAGTAATAAAATAGTTGACTAATTACAATAAAAATTAAAAATAATACTACTTAAATTTAAAAAGACCTTGTTTTTATGCGTTCGTAATTGTTTTCTTTGTTGCCCCAAAAGACTCTTTTTTTCGAGCCCGGGGCGACGCCCTCCTTAGTTACTGGTATTACCTGAATTTATATCATAATATTACAATAAAATAACATTTAAAAATTAGTTTTCATTGCTTGTGACGTTGAGTTTGTAATACGTTATTAGATTTATATAGCGGCCGAACTTATGGTATTGAAAGTTTGGTCAAAGTAGATGTTTTCATTTTAAACTTAATATTGAGTACTAGTTTTTATTTTTCATTTTTTTATTTTTATAATATCAATTATCAATATAATTTTCTGTATATTTCAGGAAAAAAAAATTGAAAATTTTTTATTTATGCGTGATAAATAAATGTTCAAAGCTTAAGTGAGCTTAGGCGATTTTAATCCGAGCTTAGGCGATTTTACGGTATATAAAAGTGGGATATAAATATAAAAAATAAGAAAAAATATTTTGAAAATCTTTATAAAAATTGATTTTTATGAAGAAAAAAAACTTTTACTTTTTACCCTTATAATTGGCGAAAAGTAGACTAGTTAATTTATAATAACAAATTTTTAAGATATTAGGAAAATCAAAGCTAAAATAAGGATATTAAGAAAACCAAGCAAATTTATTTAAAAATAAAATGAAAACTAATCTTATTAGAAGTTAAGTTTACAAAAAACTATTTTAGTTAAATATACGAGAAAAACTATTTATTAATTAAATAAAAGAGTTGTTTCATCGGCAGAGGTAGGTTTGCGGGATTTTTTCATGCAAAAAAACTCTTCACCAATTTTTTTTTTTTTGGTTAAACACGATAGACAAACCCAAAGTTTGCAACTAAAAACTTCACATTGCTACCACATTTTCCCAAACTCTGCGACACTTTTTGCACCTTTTGATGTCTTTGCCTCGTCACGGTTTTTTTAAACGTTGCACTTGCTGAGTTTCATCTGAAGCTTCACTGAAGTGAACTTTGCGTTTCTTTAATTGCTTTGATTTTTTGGTCTTATCGTCTTGCTTTAGTTTCTCGAGCACCTCAGATATACTTAGACACTGGCCTTCAAATCTCGGAATGCTGACACTTTTGGTTTTTTTTGCGTGTCAATATGGTGTAAAACATTTTTCAAATTGCCTTCGAGTCTGTAAACTGTTGCAACATTTGACACGTTTAAGCAGGAGTCACTGGTGTTGTTGTTAAATTTTGGAGTTGGAAAATCGTTGGAGTTAGATGCTGACTGATGTTAGATGATGATAGGCTGGGATGAGGATGATGAAGCAGGCTCGGTTGAGGATGATAAAACAGGCTCAGTTAAGGATGATGAAGCAGGCTCAGACGAAGATTATGAAGCAGGCTTAGATAATAATTGAAATGTTTGATCAATTTGTAATTTTTTAAATAAATAGCAAAATTTTTTAGATAAATAGCAAATGCTGCTATATTTATTTACGTTTTAAATAATTAACAACTATTAATTAGCTTAACCGCGCTTATCTTAATGCATAAGTGTGAGCAATTAGCATGTTTACTCTTCCCCTGAAAAACATTTATGTTGGTTTTTTGCTCGCATTTTTAAAGATTTTTTGTTTTAGCTTTTAATAAATGCAAAAGAAATAAAGTTGCTAAACCGTTCACTTTTTTTTTCGTTTACTCTTACTCCAGTTTGCTCTATATAATAAAGTATCCAGAAATGGCCAAAAGTGGCCAAATTCTCCGCGATCGCAGTAGACCTTTTCATAAATAAACGTTCGCGTATCAAATCAAGGCTTAGGTTGTACCGTTCATTTAAACAACAAATTAACTTATCTGTTTCTTAAGCTTATCTATTGTTTTAAAAAGCTTACGAGACTCTCAAATTAAAGTTTTATAATATTTTCATAATAGAATGAATCTCCTAAAAGTTTTAAAAGTTTGAAGTATTGCCTATGGTGACAAAATAAAAAAATCCTTTACCAGTATTATTTTATCCAAATTAATTCAAATAAAAAACAATAGAGTATATTAAAGATAAATATTTTATTGATATGCACTCAGTCTGTTGTATAAAATATGGATTTACAAATTTATGCTAAAACACAATGTATACATGGCCTACACGTACATATTACACGGCCGTGTATGTTACATTTTAGAGGCCGATTATAAAAAAAGATGGCTGCGCAACTATAGAGAAAATATATAATTATATCTCATCTAGACTAAATAGATAGTATAAATATAATATTACGAGTAGGAATATTATGAACAAAAAAGTATTTACGAAAACTGGCATTTTGTGCTTTCATACTAGCGATTTATGTATTTATAAACGTATATATCTATGTATATAAATGCAACAACTCCTATGTACAGAATACCATTGTCATCTGTACCCACATAGACACCACTACAATATTGTGCCTGTTTCTGAAGATAAAATTCATCTACAATTAGTATTATATCTTCATGTATTGAACCCTTCTCACGAAGTGTTTTAACAGCCTTTATTGCATCAACTCCACCTTGTTTTATTTTATTTAATAAAGAAATTGAAGATAATGGAAATGATTCAAATAAAATTTCATATGCTTGTTTAAATGTATATCTTAATAATAAAGCATGTCTGATCATATCTGCAGAATATTGTGATTGACCCTTTGCTTTTTAGTATATTCTACTGTTTATTTCTTCAAGAAGTATATTTCTATTAAAAGAAGCTATGTTTTTTATGTATGATGCAAGATTTTCTAGCATACTCAAACTAGTTAACTTGCCATTATGACCTTTAGTTAACCATGGTGGAAGTGGAACATTATTTCCTTTGTATTGCAATGCTACACATAAACAATGATCAATTTTTATTGATTCAAAAACAGAAGGAAAATGCTTTAAAGGATCAAATATTAAATTGTAATAACTAACACAATTGAGATGTTTTTTAAATTGAAAACATTTTGGTGAATGTTTAATGTTTAACTCGTTCAATTCAGTTTTTTATCATTTTTAGAAAAAAACTAAGTTCATCTTCTTGATAAATACGAGTTTTAGGTGGTCTTCTTAAAGCAATAGGCGATGACAGTGTGGAAGGCCGTTTTAAGCATACGCTTCAGAAAATTTCAGGAATAGAGTTTAAATTTAACTTGCATTTTATACCTCGAATAATGTACTTTTCTTTAAAATGCTTTTCACATAAGACAGAATTTGGTGAAGGCACCCAATCACTACGGTTTACAAAACGAACCCAATAATTTAGCAACTGGTGATTTTTCAACGAAAAATGAAAAGAGGCAACTTTTATATCTTGTAAAGAACTGTTGTATCCAGTTTTACAACCAAATGTAACACATTTGTTAACCATAATATTCAGCTTTGCTAATAATAACAAACTGTCTAAAATAGCATTATATATATATATATATATATATATATATATATATATATATATATATATATATATATATATATATATATATATATATATATATATATATATATATATGTTTTTTTAATATTGCACTGTCATTATTTTGTTGCGTAAATAGGCCTCTTAGAATCGGCCTCTAAAAAGTAACATACACGGCCGTGTAATATAGTAGGCCGTGATGTTTATATATATATATATATATATATATATATATATATATATATATATATATATATATATATATATATATATATATATATATATATATATATTTACATTAAATTATATTGAAGAAGAATCTATTCGTAATTATTAATGATTGTATGTAAATAATAAACTCAATCTTGATGGTTTTTTAATGTTTTGATACTTTTATTTTTTTTCTATAAGTTTCTGTGTTTTTATTTTTGTCACATAAAAATTAGGTAAAATTTCACGAACAATAACTATTTGATTGAGAAAACCAATCATGTTTAGCAGAATAACGCGATCAATTATATGAAAACATTTAAGTCTTTGAATCATTCTAACAATATAAATGCGTTCACTAGCAACTTGCTGACTTTGAATTACCTCGGTTTTAGTGAATGCATTTTTTAAGAGTAAGTTATAAACTATTTAATAGTAAACAATGATTATTATATATATACATATTTCTTTTTTTTTATCGAAAAATTAAATCTATAAAAAGAGTTTTTATTCAACTTAACACATAATCTTTAAAAACGTCATTTAAAATTACTTTTATTATTTTTTTTATAAACTATATCTGCATTAATAACAACAACATAACAAAAGTTCGAAAATAACATTATTTTACACTTAATAAAATAAATATCTTAATTAGCCAATTAAGAAATAAAATAATAATGGAATAAAAAAGCCAAACAAGGCAAAATTGCAGATTAGTATATTATTTTCAGTTTGGATCAGATCCAGTCCAGTTATATTTAAAACTCGAGTTTTTTTTTTTCATAAGTTCTATTATCTATTATATATCAATATTGAATTTAAACTGCCGTTATTCATTCGTGCGTGTTTGACACGGAACCCTTGATAGCCATTGCAACCGAGATTTTATTTTATTTTTATTTAGGTACCGCCAAGAAGTCCTTACGGTCTTATCACAAAGCACCGTGGATTAGCACTATGGCGAGAAATTGCCATCCGCAACCGCCATCCTCATATGCAAGGATAAAGATTCAATAATCGCGAATGAGATAATGGCGAGAAAGAATCACAATAATTTTATTTATAAGAAAATCTGAACGAAAGTATATCAAATATCCAACTTTTGTAAACTTCAAATTATGTTAACTATTTATCGTTTAAAATTATTCGTTTAAATTTATCGTTTAAAGTTATTTATCGTTTAAAATTGTGTTATCTTTAAGGGGTAAATAGATTCTATCTGTTGACCAGACTCGCACCCCTTTTTCATCTATTAGACTGGCGCAGACGTATTTTTAATACAATGTTTCCAGTTTAGGATGTTGAATACTGGATCTTCTTGACCTAATGCATAGGTTTTGCTTGTGTCTGTTTTTATGACTAGGCAACTCATTCTATTATTTCCTAATGAGGATACAGCTCTAAAACTCAGTTTTATGGTTCTGAGGCCGGCTGGTAGTCAGGTTTCCCAAACTCTGTGGTAGCTCTCAGAGAGGCTGATTACATCAACAGCTGAAAAATATCAAAGTATTAACAGTGCCATGTAACGCATGGATCGTGTCCCTGTTTGAACTTTTGGTGTGCATTGCGGAGGCCACATTTGGAGCCCTTTGTTATGCTTAGGGTTTATTAATAGTAATGAGGTAATTGCTTGGGCTATTAAACAGTGTTCTGAGTACTATCTATGCTTTGAGTCAAGTTCTTCAATCAAATAAAGTACTAAAAACCATAAAACTCAAAAAACCATCATCATCACCAAGTTTCTCATTCACTTATATTCGTGGTCTTCAAAGTAACTTTTCTTCTGTTGAATCTTATCTCTTGCAAAGTTCACCAGACCTACTTGCTCTTTGTGAGATAAATTTGATTTCAGCTGTCTCATCTTGCAATCTTAGTGTTGATGGTTAACTTCCTTTAATTCGTAAAGACTCCAATAGTCACATGCTTGGCCTGGGCATTTACATTAGCACCACTTCACTCTATCACCTTTCTCTTTGTTCTATATTGCTCTCCTTCATCTTGCACTCTTGCAAGATGACGGGGAGCAATATAGAACAAAGGACTGCACTCTTTTTGATGTTATTTCTGATCATATTGACCAAGCCCTCTCTCTTTATCCATCAGCTAATATAGTTGTTGTCGGTGACTTTACTGCTCACCATTATCAATGGCTTGGCCCTAGTGTCAGTGATTCTGCAGGCATTAAACCCCATAACTTTTGTCTTTCTCAATCCCTAACTCAAATAGTAAACTTTTCAACTCGCTTTCCAGACAACCCGAATCATTTACCTTCTCTACTCGACTTATGTCTTGTTTCTGATCCTAGTCAGTGCTCAGTTTCTCCACATTCACCCTTAGGTGCTTCTGATCACAGTTTGATCTCTCTAAAACTAATATCTCATTTTTCTTCATCACCTGAATCCCCCTATTATCGTACCTCTTACAACTACAGTAAAGCTGACTGGGATTCTTTCCGTGATTTTCTTCGTAATGGCCCATGGGTAGAAATCTTTCGTCTTCCTGACGACAAATGTGCTTCTTACATAACTTCGTGGATTCAGGCTGGCATGGAATCTTTTGTTCCCTTTCAACAATTCCAGGCCAAGCCTCACTCTTCTCCATGGTTCTCCTCACACTATGCGGCTGCGATTGCCAATCGAAACCTTTACTTCCATATCTGTCAGCAAAAAAATTCTCCATAAAACAGACGTCTGTTTATTACTGCTAGAAACCATTGTAAAAAGGTTTTGTCTAACGCCAAAGCCTGCTATTCTCAGGTCATGAAATCTTGTATCTTACCTCAAAAATTAGGCTCTTGTAACTTCTGTAGAATCTTCAATAGTATTAATAATAAGGGCAAACCTTTAATTCCACCTCTCTTGTATGGTTCAGACTTTGTCACCTCACCTAAAGACAAAGCTGAATTGCTTGCTAAAAACTTTTCATCAATATCATCTCTTGATTCCACTAGTTGCGTTCTACCTGATATTGCCAACAAACAGGTTGATCCATTGCTTAACATTCGTATCACTCCAGCTTCTGTATCTAAATTCCTATTTTCAAAAATTCTGGAGAGCGATCTGATTCGTCTAACTACCGTCCCATTAGTCTTCTTCCTATCATAAGCAAAGTTTTTGAATCTTTAATTAACAAACACTTTATTTCTCATCTTGAATCTAATAACTTACTTTCTGACCATCAATATGGGTTTCGATCTTCTCGGTCTACAGCTGATTTGCTAACAGTAATAACTGATAGGTTTTATTGTGCATTAGATAAAGGTGGAGAGGTTAAGGCCATCGCTCTAGATATTTTAAAAGCTTTAGCATGCTTTTCAATAGTTTAGCATGCTGGTCTTCTCCATAAGCTTTCTTCTTATGGTGTATCTGGCAACACTTTTAAGGTTATTGAATCCTTCCTTTCCAATCGTAGTATAAAAGTTGTGCCCGATGGATAGCACTCTTTTTCTTATTCTTTAACTTCAGGGGTTCCTCAAGGTTCTATTCTTGGCCCCATACTCTTTTTAATTTACATTAATGATCTTCCAGATGTTCTCACATCTAAGGTGACATTGTTTGCTGATGATACTACCATTTACTCTAGTCGTGATAAGAAACCAACACTCTCTTATTGCTTGGAGGGGGCATTTGAGCTTGAAAAGATGTATAATTACGCATTCTCTATTTTCCCTTATCATCTTTTGACAACTTTCCCCTCTCCCAGCATACACTAAACCATTTGAAGTACCCTCAACTCTATAGTTCATAAACTGAGGGGTTTCATCATGATTATAAATTCTAGTCGTATCTATATCTACTTGGAACACAACTGTTTTTAATAGATTTGCCTCAATGAATATAATACATTCTATAAGTTCTTCATAAATTCATTGAGGTGGTCACATGTCATTTCTTTTGTGCAGTTAAGGGGACGACTTATGAATACAGTTCCTTGTCTCTTTTTGGTAATGTACTTTGATATTTTGCATCCCAACGCCTCCAAAAAAACTTGCTAAGCTTCTTTGTTTAGAGGGCTTTTAAGTATTTGGTGATAGCTTAGTGATCTGATGTCCACGGAGGTTTCTACATGCTTGGTTTCTTACTCCCAAAACGTTCAACATTATCCTAGTCGACTCCGAGTTGTTTAAACCTTGGAGGCATCAAAATAAATTATTGAAATAAAATTACAAGAAAACTAAACTGTTTAAGTTTAGTTTTCTTAATGAACAATATTAAAACCAGGATTTTATTACAGATTATTTACAGTTTATCAAAAAAATGATTTATTTCTCAATTATGTATACATATTACCAATTCTTGTTTCTTGTATAACAGACTAACGACTCTTCTTCATCTTTTGTAAAAATTGAACAATATTCCTTTTCGTTTCCAGTTACAAGACACCATCCATCCGTTTGTTAATTGTTCGAAGATCTTTAATTAGTGGAAATCTTCCTGAATTGATTGCAGCCCAACCATGTTTTTTGTTTATTCAGCACCACTCGACTGCTTCCTCTAACTGCCTACTTTTCATCACTATGACATCTCTTAGAAATAGCTTTAACTTTGAAGGACTTTCCCACTTCTTATTTATTCTCTACTGCAAAGAAATATCAAAACACACTTTTGTACTTGTACTCTATTTTAGTAAACTCACTTTAGTTTAATATATTTATTTGTTCAAAAACAAACAAAGAAAACATACTAAAGTGTGTTTTGAAGGAGGTTTTGTGATGAAACTTTAAACTGAATATTTATATCATAACGTCAAGAAGAAATTGAATTCAAATAACTTATTTTTTTGTTTTAATTAACTTACATTTACCTAACGTTTTGAGGTCCCTTAACCTAGCGTTGTGAGGTGGAATGCAAGAAGTATAAAAGATAAGTGAACCAAACATTAAAAAATATATTCAGCATTGAAAATAAATAATATATTCAGAAATTCATGATTACTTAAATAATATTAGCAACAATACTACCTATTATTTAATCTGACATTCTGAGGTCCCTGATGACAAAAGCACGTCCTGAATATTTATCTAAAGACATATGAAAACTGTATTAAAAACTAATAAAACTTTTTGACAACTTAGCAGGAGTATTTTTAAAACTCGCAAAAGTAAAAGCAAAGCACATGCTCAAATATTTGGAGCATAACAGACTTTCAAAAAAACACCTAACACAGGGGCGGATCTTGGGTTTATTTCTACTTTGGCGAAATTTTTTGTGTACAATTCAACCCCTCCCCCCCCAACCAGTCTCACAACCCATTCTCTTTCATGCACAACTTCTGTCAGGTATCAAAAAAACACCCCCTTCAAATTCATCAGTTGTGAACTTTTTCCTATCTACCCAAATTCATATTTTTTTAAATATTCTCACTTCACCTTATTTTTATGACCTCCCTCCCTGTTTACTTTGCACACCAGAGTTTTATGGCTGAGTCAAGTTTTTTAAAATTGTGCATGTTAAAAATCCTTACTAAATTTGGGTCACTATTTTTTTTATAAAAAATATCCATAAATTTAAATTGAATTAATATTATACCTATATCTCATTTTTGATATCTGAACACAAATAGTACAGTAAAATTTCTATTTATTGAGTATAAACTAAGTTCAGAATATATACTGATGCTCCACCTTCACAATAAAAAGCTTAAAAGAGTATCTGTCTGGAAGGTATTTGTTTAAATCACATGAACCACGTCAAGGTTCCTTCCTATTCATGTGCACGATTTTTTATGCAGAACGATTAAAGGCATATGACAGAAAAATACACCATCAACTAGCAAACTGCTTTTCCGTGCACATTTTTATTCCTGGATTACATATAAAGTATAATATATTAAGGCAATGTGCAGTAGTGGATCATAACTTTTTGGGGCACAGGGCTGTTTTAAAGCTGGAGGCCTCTTTTTATGATAAATCAAAAAATTCTTTTTAGAGTTTCTTTTGAAAATATATTTTTTTTATGAACTGAAGCCTCCGAAACCGTGGGGCCCAGAGCTATAGCACTAGCATTGTATCTCCATAAGGAAATGCCCAAATGTTTTTAAAACTTTAGAAAGTTAAAAATATGTATATGCCTACTGAGCACAATCCACATTTTCAAATAAATAACAGATTTAGTAATTGAAAACATTTATTTACAACGTTATTAAAATTTTTTACTTACCACTGCTAATTATACCATTAAATTTTGGATGTTGGAATAAAACGTCGCATTAACATACAATTCTATTGAAGTAAGAACCCATAAAACACCAACTAACAAAAACTTTTATACTAAACTATAGTTTAATACTAAATGCTTAACTATAGTGGCAGTTACAAGATTTGATCTAAAATAAATTCAAGTAATACAAACAAAACATTTACAAACAAACTTTACAATCCCTTAAATTTTTTTTTTTTATAAATAAAGGTAACTCGCAGGTAACACATTAGGAAAAACGAGCCAATAAAAAACACAGCTCTTAGACGGTGCTCAAAACTTCTAAATTTTGACACCAACCATCAACCGTTTAATTTAAATAAAATAATGCTGAATAATAAGAAACATATATAGCTGACAGTTATTGCCCGGCATCGAGCTTTATGCAACGTCAATCACTTGTATTTTTCCTGGAAAAAGAGTTGCTTATATTATAATTGACATCATGCAAAATCTATGTTTAAAAAAATATATGTTTAAATATACAAACATCGCAACAGCAATATTACAAAACTATGGTAGCAGTTTGTACCTCACTAAGACAAGCATATGTTTTTAAGACAATACTATAAAAACGTATGCTTGTCATAGTAAATTACAAATCCTAGCAGTTTTGTTATATCGCTGTTGTGATATATATATATATATATATATATATATATATATATATATATATATATATATATATATATATATATATATATATATATATATATATATATATATATATATATATATATATATATCTATATATATATACATTATATTGATATATATTTTATGTCTTATTAATATATAAAAAATATATATCTATATCAAAAATACATATATGTTTACATATACAAATATAATAGCAGCATTATCATAAAACTATGCTAGCAGTTTGTAATTCACTAAGCCCAGCATATATATTTTTATAACGTTACAAAAAGAGAAAACAAAGTATTGTTTACTTTTTGCAAATTCATAAAACTGCAGATAAAGCAACTAATTATCTTCACTGAAGATAATTGTTGCTTTATTGCATAATAGCATAAAGTAAATAAAGCATTATAAACGGTTAATAGCTTTCTAAATAGGTTCAAGTTTATCCAATTTCGATTTTTTGATGTTTGTTTCTAAACAGAAATTTTAGTTAAAATAAATGCAGGTTTTCTTTATACAGAAAACATAAAGAAATTACTTCATAAGATTTTTTTTAGTTAATTTACCTCCTCAAGGCCGAGAAGGCCACTACAGACGAGGAGGCTACTAATTTGTGGTATAACCCTCTCTCAACTCTATAACTCCGAAACACGAACCTTAGCGAACAAGGCCGCTGCGCGGAACAACAAGTTGAGAGAAACAAGATTCTTGCAAATTTCATTTAATAAAACTACATCGTTTTGTTCTAAAGCCATTTGTACATAATCGCAAATGTCAGACATCATAAATAGGGCACCTTAAGTATTTTACATATGCTAACTGCAAAACCCTAAGGGTAAAACACCCAGTGTTCGGCACTTTTTTGAATTTAGTTCGATATAAATATTCATTTCTCGCTCTTATTTTCATAAACTATAAATCTTTTTGTCTTAACCTATAGATCGAGAGTTGGTCTTTACGATCCTCATAGAATAAATGACCTCCGATAATAAATACGAGAGGAATAGCCTCCGAAAGAATTAAATGGTGACCACTAGTAATTATGTCTTTTTCTTTTTGATAAAGATTTATTCTCAAGTCTAAATTATTGTTAAAGAATCAAAGTTTTATATACATTTTTTTCACATTAGTTACAAATTAAATTAGAAATCTCCTGTCATATCATTGCGTGGAATCTAAAAAAAAGAGAGAAAATGACATTTATAAGTAAAATGTGAAAATGTTTTTATCTATTTTTTATTAATTTAATAAAACAACAGCTGGACCATAAAGTAGTCACTTTGAAATTGTTCTTACCTGAATAAGATGCTCTTGGTCTTTCTTTTTATCTTTTACTTCCGCCAGAATAGATACAACTTGATCTGACGTCACAACATGCTGGTTGAAGCTCTTACGCGAACTTTGGCTAAGAACAGTTTATAACAATTTATACAATAAAGAAATTTATACAATAAAAGTTTATACAATAAAGAAAATATATTTTTATGACCATACATATTACTAAGTTCAAAATAACATAAGATTAATATTAAAACAAAATTAAAAAATGCCATGACTAACCTAGAGCTTTTTTGGGCGAAGAAAACCATCTATGGTTGATCATGATAGGACTAATAATGGACCTCTTTTGTTTGAAAGCTACTACAGGCAAAGGAGATATCATTTTTGTTGTTGAATTATCAGAAGAAGAATAGTGGTAGTTAATTCCACTAGTAGAGGGCTGTCTCTTGGGTGAACTTGGGGTTGTAGATGTGCTGGTTTGTGTCTGCAATTGCCTGTTTTGTTTTGACGCAAAATCAAACCAGTTTCTTCGTTCGCTTGTTTTAAACACGTCAAATCTAGGAAAATCCAATACAAAGTCATCACAACTTTTTAAAATTCTGTATAAATATTTTAAATAATAGTTTTAGCAGAGGCTTTAGAAGTTACAAAATGTTACACCAATTAATTAAAGAACAAATAATTGTTGAAGGTTGTTTAAAATTTAACAAAGTATATGATTTGTCCCAATCCAATATTGCGTTAACAAAAATTATTTATCACAGGTTTATGTATGACCCTGATGCCTGTACTTCAATGAAACCTATTTGAAAAAGTTTCTCACTTGGCTTGATCTGAGTTCTTATATTCAACTATAATATTGGTTCTACTTGGATTAAAACTTCAACAAAGCCACCTTGATTGACACCCTCAAAAAAGCACTCATCCCCAGCATGTTTCTCTTGTAAGGTTAACTTTTCGTAATCAATAGCATCAGGATTAAATGGCTGTAATTCATATTTCTTAAATGCACTTTTAATCTTCATCTCAGTCATTGATTTTGAGTACATCGGAAGAAAAAGACTAGCGAACGTTTCTTTTGTAACATACAACTTGCATTTTGTTTTATGACCCTCTGCAACCTTTAACCATGCTGCCTTCATTGTTCCAAATAACCCTACATTAAGAGACTACATGACGTGGGGGGGTCAGGATTAACATAATGTTAAGATCAGCTAGCTTCTTGACGAGATCAAATTGAATCCGAGATTCATGTTTATCTGACCACACAATTGCTGGTCTTTTAATATTTTCAGATGTTAACCATTGGTCATAGGCGTTGCAAAAGTACTCGTATAACATCTTGTGATTAAAATAACCGCTTTCAGATTTTCCAATGGCTGCAATTGTACGAGGTAAAGATGCAAAACGTTCATTGGAATACGCACATTAGGACATATTATAACTGGTGGTGGCAATGATCCATCTGCACTAACATTAGCTATAAAGAAATGTGAAAAAAAAAGCGAAGGAATATTATCATGCCAAGCTAGGCATTCTAATGAACCAAAAACAAATGATTGGGAAGCATTTCGAATGCTTCCCCATCATTTGTTTTTGGTTCATTAAAAAGCTGCAAATATCAGAAAACCACTGTTTGATGCACTGTTGTGAAATGTTTCGCTGGTTTGCACGTAAAGACTCTGTCATACAGGTGACTATGTTGGGATGCCTTGCCATGAAAAGCTTATGCCTTAATGATAAAAAATAATGATAAAGTTAATATTTTAACCTTCTTTTAAAGCTAGGTTTTACAAATTATACTTTAGGTCTATATAACTATCGATAAGTATTTGTTTACTTTTTCAGGTAATAACTTATTTAGTTATTGTATCAATTAAGATACAACCCAGCAAATGTTTGGTCTAAAAAAGACGTCTTTTAAATCTATAAAAAAATGTCTAATACGTATAAGAGTCACATTAATTTTTCAGACCAACTGTCATACACTTGTCACTATAGACTAAACTTAAAATACTACATAAACAACTACCAGTATAGTATCTTATTATATATTATACAAATATAGTAATTATTATGTTATGTTTACTAACCATTATTGTCATTTATTGTATTATATGTTTACTAGCATATTATTGTCATATACTTGTCACTATAGACTAAACTTAAAATACTATATAAACAACTACCAGTATAGTAACTTATTATATTTTATATAAATATAGTAATTATTATGTTATGTTTACTAACCACCAATTGCCAGGTTTTAGCGTGCCAGCTCTGCCAAATTTGTATGGTCTGTCCCTATTTATTTCTCCGAGTAGCCTCTCTTCCATTAAAAGACCGGAAACAAAAGATAGAACAGTTTTTTTTGCATACAGGATGTGCTCTTCGTTGAGCGCTTATAATATAGCTCACGAGAACGTGTTCCTCAGCCTCAGTTAGAAAAGTTGCTGGCCCCATCTTTTTGGTGATAGGAGCCTTTCGACTGTGTTTGTCCATTAAGGTGGTTCTATACCATAATGCTTTGCAGCCTCCAGTTTTGTTCTGAGACCTCTAAATAAAGGAATAAAGCTGAAACAATAAAATTTAAAAAATATATGTTGTTATATATATAAGTGAAATTGTGCATGTAAATCAGTGAATGCTCAGTAAGTGCTACTTTTATGTCTTCATCTGTATACGATCTGCGGGTTGCCATTCGAGAAGGTTTATTAACTTTCTTGTTCATGTTTAAGTACTGTTCATGTTTGAGAGCCTATCTTTATAATAACAGCCTAATTTATAATTGATTAAAACCTTAATATATTTACAGCATACATCTCGTTACAAATTCTATTAATTATTTATATAGTAAAACCGTTTGACCCGGTATCTGCTAAATTACAATCCTCAAAAATTATTACTATAAATTGTATTAACACATTGACAATTACACATTAAACCGTATAAACACATTAATAATAACACCGCATAACACATTTTTTGCTTCTTGAACACTGTTAGGTGTTTCTTAAAGATTTTTGGGTGCTGATTACAAACATCACATCAAAATTTACGTATCACGTACCGTTTAAGAGAAATCTTCAATTTTATCTAAGTTTTTGCTTATATCTAAGTTTTTATTTATATCTAAACATCTCACTCCAGTTAGTGGCTCATCAGCAACAGTTTGTGCAGCTAGTGTGTGTGTGTGTGCATCATTATAGTAAAGTACAGTCCCAGTATCAATATAACAGTAAGTAAATTTAATGCTATAGCCGTTTTGCTGTCTGGCAATATGTCTCGTCAATATTGTAACAGCCGCAATACATTCTGCTATATCTGTGGCAAATATACACTTGCGTCTCAGAGATGTCTATAACTGCTCTTGTGAAGAAAGCCTATCATCTGTATTTTGGCTGCAAAATTGGTGACCAAGACAAGGAATGGGCGCCTCACATTTGCTGTACAACATGCGGTGTCAATCTAAGAGCCTGGCTCAGAGGCACTTGTAAGAGTATGCCGTTTGCTGTTCCGATGATCTGGCGAAAACAAAAAGACCATGTGACGGACTGTTATTTTTGTTTGAATAATATATCTGGTTTCTCTTCCAAAAACAAGAAGTCAATTGAATATCCTAATTTGCCTACAGCAATGAGACCTGTGCCACATGACGACAATCTCCCAATTCCAAAACAACCAGAGGATTGGACCTTAGATGAACCAGATGAAGAAACTCTAGCGCAGGTTACTGACAGTGACATTGACCCAGATTTTGAACCTTGCTCATCAGGTGATCCACATCTAATAACACAGTCAGAATCGAACAATTTGGTTAGAGATTTGGGTCTGTCAAAAGCAAAAGCCGAGTTGCTTGGTTCCAGGCTGCAGGGATGGTGTCTGCTGTCACCAGGTACGAAAATTTCTATGTTCAGAAGCCGGCACCATGATATCACCAAATTTTTTGCTCAAGTCGATAGTCTCTGTTTCTGTTGTAACATTGAAGGATTGTTCTCGGCCTTGGGCTGTGATCACAATCCAGAAGAGTGGCGTCTCTTCATTGATTCGTCAATGCTAAGCCTGAAAGCTGTTCTGCTAAACAATGGCAACGTTTATCCGTCAGTACCTGTTGGCTACGTGGTACACATGAAAGAAACATATGAGAATATGAAACTGTTGCTCAAGCACATCAAGTATAGCAGTTACAACTGGAATATCTGGGTAGATCTGAAAGTCGTTGTTCTGTTACTGGGACTGCAGCTTGGGTATACCAAGTACTGTTGTTTCATCTGTGAATGGGACAGCCGTGCCAAAGAGTCATATTATTGTCGACAGAGCTGGCCACTCCGCAAAAAGTTAGCTCCAGGACAGAAAAATGTTGCACACAAACCACTTGACGAGCCAGCAAAGATATTTTTGCCTCCTCTAAACATAAAACTTGGACTCATGAAGAATTTTGTGAAAGCACTGAACAAGGAAGGTGAAGGTTTTCGCTATTTAAGACAGATGTTCCAAGAATAAGTGATGTGAAAATCAAAGAAGGCATTTTTGTTAGTCCCCAGATCAGACATGTTATGAGTGACAAGCGGTTTGAAGAGCTGTTAGTTGGCCAGGAAAAAAATACCTGAAAAGGCTTTAAAGACGTTGTTGATAACTTTCTGGGCAATTACAGAGCGCCAAACTACGTTAAAGTTGTAGACAAACTTATCCGCGCATACCAGAAAATGAAGTGCAACATGTCACTCAAGGTTCATTTCCTTAACTCGCACTTGGACTTCTTCCCCGTGAATCTCGGTGCTATCAGTGACGAACACGGTAAGCGGTTTCACCAGGACATTGCTACAATGGAGAAACGATACCAGGGCAACTGGAATCCGTCAATGCTTGCTGACTACTGTTGCACACTGTAACGTGATGCACCAGAAGTTGAACACAAAAGAAAATTAGGAGCAAAACATTTTTAATTCTGTTGAACTAATGGCTCATGCGGAACATAAACTTGATTAAATAGGTAAACATATAAATGTCTATTTCTTAGAGTTCTTACGTGATACAGTAAAACAAAAACTATATTTGTGCGTACCCTATTCATCCACTAATTCTTTGTTTATATATATTTCTGCATCCTAATAACAGTCTGAGAAAAAAAAAGCAAAAAAATTATAAATAATATGTTTTTTGAGTGATTATTCTAAAGCTTATATAAAATTTGTCGTTAAGCATTAAGGATTTTTGGCCAAAGTCTTTTTTGCAATAGATTCTCTACCTTTATTTTCAAAGCTACGATCGTCAAATTTTTGTCAGTTATATAGCGATGATCAGAGTTTTTTTTAGATACGATTTCGATTACTTTCCAGCAATTAGTTTTAGCTCTGCATGTTTTTTATTGACCAAGTGTTGAAGACTAGGTCGTATATCGAACACTGGGTATTTAACTCTATGCAATTTATCGGCTTAATTATCTATTTTTTTCAAGTTGCACAATTAATTTCCAGACTTTTTATCTAGATCTAGATCAGATAGGTGGATTGACTAGATTTGATTAGGCGGAGTTCCATACTACTTAGCTCTATACTACGTTGGGTATAATTTAACTTTCGTCAGTTAAAGTGATTAAAAATATACACCTCGTACCGAGTTTAGATTAGGCAAAATTTATTTCGCCTAGTGCATCAAAAAGCCATTTGCCTAATCATAGTTTGTAACACTCCCGCGCTCATTAAAGATAAGTTACTCGTCAGCAACGCCGAAACCATGAATAATAAAAAATGCCCGATGGAGTTTTAAAATGTAAAGTAAGTTATTATATCTTAATTAACATTTTATTAGTAATATAATATTTCTCCTTAGGTGGCCGCCTAATGTGCCGTACCCTAGATCCGCCTCTGAAACATTCTGAGATCCCTTTACCTGTAATTGCCGTTTTATAATGTAACACCGCAATTTGTTCATTAAATAGTATTAAAAAAAATTAGTAGCGTATGTCTTTGTGGCCGAAGTGGTTAGCTCGCTGCGCTTCAGAAGTGCATCGTGGGGTTTAAATCCTAGCACTTTTTCTTTTTTTTACAAAACAAACTACTTTTAAAGTTCTACTGATATTATATGCATAACTTATATAAAGAAAATATATACTATAACAAACGAAGGAGAGAGAATTTTTGAAAAGATTGAAATTTCTAAAAACATCAAAACAACGGTAGAAATTTGTTGCGCATATCACGGTAGATACTTATGTTATTAATGTGCTTAGGTAGTTAATTCAATTTGTGCGTTTAACACACATTAAACTTTTTTCGCATAGGAAAAAAGATTTTATTTTAAACTTTTATAATCAGTCTTTCTTTTTTTTAAATGCTTACAATTTGACAATAAAAAGCTATAAAGTATTAAAAGCAAATCGTTAACTCAAAATAAGGATTTTAAAGATCCTATTTTATACCACTTATTAAAAGTCGTCAAGGTTCGTTTTTCGGAGTTATAGAGTTGAGAGGGTTATATTCACAAGTAGCCTTCTCACCTGTAGTGGTCTCAGCCTTAGGGAGGTTAATTACAATATATATATATATATATATATATATATATATATATATATATATATATATATATATATATATATATATATATATATATATATATATATATATATATATATTGTAATTAACCTTCCCAAGGCCGAGAACACTACAGATGAGAAGGCTACTTATATATATAGTATCGGACAAAACAAGTGCAACCAAATAATGCTAATTTAATTTCTTTATATAAAAGTGCTGCGTTTTTTCAATTTAGAGAAATAACTATGTAACTGTTTAGAGACAAAGTTCTTCAAGTTTTATTCATCACAAAGTTCATTATTTGTACACGAAAATTAATAAATTAATCAAAAGTATTAAAAAAAGTTGATTTCCTTCTGGACAAAACAAGTGCAACTCGACAAATGTTGACCAAGCTGTATTTCGCTATCAATATTTCGTGGCGAATCCTTTGTTGTCGATCACCGCCTTGCATCTTCGAGACATAGATTCGATCAGGTGATCAATGAAACTTTGTGGAACCGCTGCCCAGGTCTTTTGGATTTGTTCAAACAGTTGATCCTTATTATGAACACTTTCACGATTAATTCTGCGGTTGACGATCTCCCGCAGGTTCTCGATAGGGTTGAGATCCGGAGATTGAGGCGGCCGATCCATCACCGTTTGGTGGTTGTCTTGAAACCACTGCTTGACTACTTTTGCAGTGTGTTTCGGATCGTTTTCTTGCTGAAAAACCCAATTTATTGGCATATTCCATTCAGCATGAAGTAACATAATATCTTTCAGGATATTTTTATACATGAAACGGCCCATTATTCCATCGTTTCGATGTATTGGACCTAGACCGTTAGCAGAAAAACACCCCCAGACCATTACATTGCCTCCACCATGCCTCACGGTCTTATGGCAGTAAAGTAAATCGAGGCGTTTTCCGGCCGGTCGACGTACACGGCAAATGCCATCGCTCCCAATTATGTTGAATTTCGATTCATCACTGAACAGGACAGTTCGCCATTTCTGCACATTCCAGTCAATATGAGATGTAGCAAACAGGAGTCTTTTCTTCTGGTTTTTTAGTGAAATCAGCGGTTTCTTTGCAGGGCGTCGAGAAAACAATCCGGCTTCAACAGCACGTCGTCTGATTGTTTGGTCCAGGCAGCTCTAATTGCTTTTGTATCTCGACTGATAATATCAAGGGATCCTTCTTGACGGATCTGACGATCATAGAATCTTCTCTATAAGTGGTGGAACGCGGTCTTCCACCTTTGTTATCTGCTGCCAACTTCCCCGTAGAACGATATTTGGAACATAATCTTGATATGGTCCATTTTTCACGCGATATTTATCAGAAATACTTTTTGTGATATTCCACTTACGTAATCGCTAATAGTTTTCTTTCTTAGTTCCAATCCAAGACTGTCGGGAGCCATTTTTGCACTTGAAGTTATAAAAATGATAAAAATAAGTAATCACGCTTCTCAAGGCTTACCGTGTTACATTTATTTTGTGATGATACAAAAATCCTCTGTGGAACACAAAGTCTTGGTTGGATGTAGACTGTATTGATGTAATGAAACACTTGTTGTATTTCACTTCTTGTATTGATGTTCTTCGATAAAACACTTTGATAAAACTCACTTCGATAAACTGTCTTGATAATACTGACTGATTGACTTCCATATACTGACTGAACTACATGTCAATTTACATGTCTCTTATATAGTAAAATGAACCTGTGTGAACCTGTTCTGGAAGATTCTAGATGCTTCTTTTCGATGCTTCCGGAAGCTTCTGGATGCGTCTTGATGTTTCTGAATGTTTCTAGATATTTCTTGATGCTACTGGATGCTTCCAGATGCTTCTTCTGGAAACTTCTAGAAGCTTCTGCATGCTTCTGGAAACTTTCGGAAACTTCTGGATACTTCCTTTAATTATTAAAAAACTTCCGTGACGTTGACACGGACCAGACTTAAGAAAATGAAACAAACCAAAAAAGTTGCACTTGTTTTCTCCGCTGCAAAATGGCACTTGTCAACGAATTTCTGCTTGTGTGCTGTCACCTGTCAGCTGATTGCTCATGTCATGGCATGCTATGACTCCAGACTCCTGAACTGTCTGCTGTGGTAGTATAGTTTGTTTCGTTTTTAAGACATGTAAAATTAGGAACACTTTTTAGCATTGTTCGACGTTGGTTGCAAATGTTTTGTCCGATACTGTATATATATATATGAATATATATATATATATATATATATATATATATATATATATATATATATATATATATATATATATATATATATATATATATATATATATATATATATATATATATATATATATATATATATATATATATATATATATATATATATATACATTGGGTATTGAATATATAGAAATAGTCGGTGTGAAATATACTTTCCAAGACCTGTGTTATACGGTTCCGGACTGCTAGTTGTTAATAAATGTGGCAACTTTTTCTCTAAAATTGCCCATTTGCTCAAGTTAACCCAACTCTTTTAAGCTAAAATCATGTAAATCAGCAAAAATGGACTTGAAATTATCTAAATGGCGTGGTAACGAAAAAAAAGTATGACATTTTCAACGAAGAGAAATATTCTATTTAAGGGTGTAAAATATACTGTTTGAGGGTGTGCTCTTGTTCCAGATTTTTACCACTATCTTTGAAGTATCCCACTGCGTTTTTGAAATTTTATTTAAATTAGGATATTTAAGAGCCTCTGCAACAGTTCAGATTATGAATTGCAAAAATAAATCATCTTTGCAATAAGCTGACTTCATATTTCTTCACAAATGCCACAGTGCAATTTGTTGCACTCTCAGGAAGAGGAATTTTAAGTATTTCAGCTATCGTTGCTTTTACGGCAACGTCAGTTTTAAACTCATTTTATCTCAAAAAACCTGTAGTTTTTATTGTTTTTAGGCATCAAAATTATTTTGTAAAAAAACTTTAATACAACAACTTTAATACTTCAATGTAATTTGTTGTAAAAAGGTGGTAAAAGTGTTTTAGTTTAAGTACGTATATGATATCCAGAAATTTTGGAATTTTCAAAAACACCTGTCAAGTGTTCAGTCTTGACAGGTGTTTTTGACACTTTATCAAGAATTATGTACATATCGAATACAGAATGTCTAGATGGACCAAGAATAAAAGTAAAACTCTATTTGAAAGCTGGAATGGATGGGGTCTCTTCTCAAAGTGTATAAAATAAAAAGGTTTGAATACACAGATTTTGCAACTGGAGTTAAAATGAAAATTTTTTGTTCCCAACTGCAATTGTTCCATTGAAACTGAAAATAGGGGACACCGCTATATTTTCAGACTCAAAGCTTCAAGCCCCCACTTTTGCTGGCCTATTCACCTGCAACACCAAAAAGAAATAAAGAAGTCCGTAAGAGCTGAAGAATTAGATGTTAGGGAGCAAATAGAAAGTCTTTCAAGATTTTCAACTTGAAATTCCCTTCTCTAACCAGAAAGCAAAGATAGAAATAAAAATAGAGATAACCATGTTGAGGAGGGGGGGGGGGGCGAGTGAATGCTGTAACAAATATAAAATCAATACAATCTTGCTATAACTGTTCTGCCAAATCTAGTGAAATGAACAAGATGGATATAATTATATATTCTGTTATAGAAAAAAATATCTATTATAGAAAAAATATGCAATGAGCAACATATAGCTTTAGGACTATCCACACTGCATTGTTGGATCAGGACTTCCTCAGGGAAAATTAATAGTTTTTTTATCTTAATAAATGTTATTATTTATTTTAAGTTTAAACTTTTTCTTGTAAGAACTCATCTATCAGTATATAAAATCTGTTGCAGTGAAACCAAAAAGGCTGCTTTTTCGGTCATTTTGCTTCACTGTACATTGCTTAAAAAATGTTTAGCCCTCTGCCTTTCTAAAAAAATGTCACTTTTTAGATGGAATGTTGTATGTTTTTAGTGTAATAAACTTGTGATTAAAAATAAATAAAATGACTTTCCTCACGCAGTTATTTCGACGTTACAAAAAATTGAATCACAATTAATCGAAAATTGAATCACAATTTAAAATTAAGTAGTCGAACTATAATTAATAGCTCAAGTGATTTTTTGTAAGTGTTAGTGAATTTAGAAAAATTCGAAATTTCCCACATTTATTAACGAACTTCTAAATGCAACTCTTCAAAACTGAAAAGTAGCGTAAACTAAAAATATCTTTAAATTTAGCATTTATTATGGCTAATGTTTTCTTAATGCTCTGTGATTTTTTCATATGTTTTAAACCATTTTTGTAATATAGAAAACCCTTTACAGTTAGCAAAATGTCAACACTGTGTACAGTTTTGACATTTGTAACTATGACTATATTTACAAAGTAAATTATGTCCAAATTAATTTTGTTCGATAAGATTTTTATGTTCAAATGTTATGTGTCATCCTGCACATCGTTATCCTGCGCATCGCCACTCTTACCTCTTTTTACGCATCGTCATTCATAATTTATACTTCCTAATAGTAAAAAGATCAACTATATAAAATGAAAACTTCGTTAGATAAGTAGTTTTCAATACTATATTTCCTAAGTTTTGTATTTCACTTCGTGTTTTTACGGAACAAAATAGCTGTAAAACATTTTGATTTTCCACAAGAAAATAGAACTTCTCGTAAATGAGAAAATTAAAAAAAACAATTTACACTTTTTTTAACTTTAACTTTTTTTTTTACGGCCACATATCTTAAATAAAATATAAATCTTATATCTTTTTTCTAACGGCCACATATCTCATATAAAATATAAAACGTTTACTTTATCACAAAGCACTGCAGAATACAATTTAACGAGGAAGTTTCTTACTGCCTTACCCACTAAAGACGCATTTAGACCAGGGAATAAATCGAAACGCGGATCTTGTGATTTTGAAGCCGTACTAACCACTGTCACGTCTGCTTTTCTAAAACTAAAGGATGTTTTATTCTTTAGCAGTATACTTAGAAGTTTATATTGTGTCGCGACATTAAAATTAACAAATACATAATCCCAATGCGAGGATTGTTTACTAAATATGGCATTTTATCTAGAAATCATTTATAGACAGAGAGATTACAAAAAATTATTTTTTTATGTTTTAAGTAAAGAAAATATACAAGAATATATATAGTCGTTGAATGGTAACAGAAAAAAAAAATAACATGGAGTTGAAATAAGGTAGACTATTTGTCACATTCTTTATTTACACTAGAATTTAATCTTGATATTTCCTGCAAATACTCCTGTTGTGATTGTGCAAGTACTGCAGCCAATACCGGGTCAGTATCCCAATCTTAAATAACAAATAAATAATTTTTCAATAAAAAATAAACATTTAGAGAAGTATAAAAAATAATACTTATAAAATTACCTTCGCTATAACCTAAAGCATAGCTCCAATCATCTACGTTTGGAGTTGATAGCGAAATACAAGTATTATTTTTTGCAGTAGCTTCATTATCTTTTGATAACATTGATAAATTTATATGTTTTTCGCCACGAGGCGAACATCGAGAGCCGCTCTCGTTACTTGGTGAACGATGTCCTGGCGAATTCCGAATTTGAGATGAAGTACACGTAGAACTTGAGGCGCCGTTCTAAAAAAAAATCAATTTTTATTATAAGTAATAATGTCATTAATACGATTAATATAAAATGTTAAGATTCATAAATAAAATCCATCTATACAGACTTTGAATGATATTTTAATTTAGTTACAGTTAGTTTTAAAAGTAAAAACTTTCAAAACTAACTGAAAAAAAAAATGATAATATAATACAAATAATAATAACGACACAAAAAAAAAACATATAGTTTTAAAAATGTTGTTCATTGATTTAATTAAATATTGAAATCTCCTTAAAACACCAGGGTAAAGTTTCCTAACACTGGCACGGCGAGGTCTCCTTACAAAGCCAGGGAATAAATTTTTTTTAACTCTAATTTTTTGTGTGGATAATTACTATATATATTTTGCAAAGTATTTAAAATAGTATTTTAAATCTAAACCAGATTTTAACATAAAAAAAAACAAACAAACGGATTTAACCAAATATAACATATGGTGGGGCGGCAAAAATACAGCAATTTAAAAAAAATGTAGAAATGCAAAGATTCAAAGAAATGATTAATAAACTTAAAATACTTAAAGATTAAAGTATGCAGATTGTAAAAAAGCAACAAACCAAATCAAGTTTAAAAAGTATCAATAAGTTTGTGCCAAGCTAAAACTAGTCAAAACAATGAATGGTGCCAGTGCAAAAAATAAAAAAAAAGGAAGGCTTGGCTTTGTCAAAACTACATACCAAATCGATAAAAGCACCGAGTTTAAACCAAAAAGTGCCACACAAGCGACAACCGGCAGAAATTTTCAACAACTCAAGAACATGAAGAAAGGAGAGAATTCCAAAGCGCTGATGTATAATGAAAAATAAAATATATTAGATATTTAAAATCTTTTTAGAGCATAAAAAAATAGTTACAGTAAAAAGATACAAGCTTGGTCAATGACAAGTTACACAAGATCAAATTTTGATGGAACAAGTGATGATAACTTGCTTGAGTAACAACCATGGTAGTATTTGAAAAAAGAAATAGAGATACATCAACAGAGATTTTTGCTTGGCAGCGAAGACCAACAGCATTTACAATGCACTTTTGGACCTTGTCTAAAAGTGGCAGCGCCTTATTAAAAGAACCACTTCAAATATTTTCCAATTTCACACAAGTTTCCAATTTCACACAAGAATAAATAAGAAATTTATAGAGATAGAGAATGGAATCAGGAGAAGTGAGAATAAGGAATGGCAACAGATGCAGATACTTACTTTGCAACTGATTGGCTGGAAATAATTAATTAAAAGTTACCAATCAACACTGATCAGCTGAAAAATTTTCTTACGAACAATCAAATTTAATTTTTGTAATTTACACCTAAACTTGGTAGCCGTAACACTTTATACATTACACTTTTTGAGTTTGCACAATATTTTATTGGCCATATCGTTATAAAACTGGAAAATCCACATATAGATAGAAATATAATTTTTTTTAAAAACTATTAATTGTTTTGGGTGATTTAAAATAATATGATAAGATAATTATCTCTCTTATAAAAAAAATAAAGTTTTACTTTTTTTTTGCAGTTGATTCAAATACTTTTATTAAATGAAATAATTGTCTGCTTTGTTTTTTCTGCCTCTATTTTATGATTATAATTTATTTTATTTTATTTAATCAATATTAAATCTTAAAACTAAAACTATTACATCGTTTTGATGTTTAATGATCTCAAACTTTTGATATTATTAAATAATTTAAGTAAAAGTATAACTATTTTGCTTGAGTTCTTATGATTAGAATATTTATTATTTGGACTTTGAAAAGAAGTGTTAATGTTTCTAGTTATTATTTCAAACTCAGTTTATTCAAAAAAATTAAATTCAATTATAAAAATTCATTAACATTTAACTGACTAATTAAATCTTTTTTTTCTGAGTCAGAAAAAAAAATTATGACAGCAAACTATACTTACTCTGCCATCTATATTTTACATCACCTTTTTATTGTTATATTTTTGCTTATTCAATAACACTTTTGCTCTTTTTTCATAGTGTAAACTAAAAATTGTTCTCAAATTTATTTTTATTCTAATAATCAAAAACATTTAGTTGCTAGCTTAATAATTTAATCTTTCTGATTTTAAAGATATTTCAATTTTTTATTATTAAGTTTGACTTGTAATTTATGACAATCAAATTTGAGTGGCCAGAATTAATATCGGGAGATCAAAACATCATTTTTTTCAAAGTAGTCAATCATTGATTGTTGATTGGTTTTTTTATCCGGTGCTGCAATTGTATGAATCTTATGAATTTAAATCTTTTCAACCTTTGAAAGTTGTTATACTGTGTGATTGTAACTATCAATCTTATTTTATCAAAACCAGGTCAAATTCAATCCATGGTCGATTAATACCTTAAATACTCACGCCAGAGGCAAGCATACTTATCAATGTGGTTGCATAAACCAAATAGTTACTACATTTTAGGTCAAATGCTATAGAATAATATACATAATACAGAGCTATTGATTTCAATATTTTTCTGAGATTTCTAATACATTCTGAAACATCTGCCACTAACAATGACCAAAAACAAACAATGACCAAAAACATTTTTAAAAAATCTTGAAAAAAAGAAGGTTTTTACTGAATATATAATAATAACAACAATACTGCAATAATAACTAAAAATCTGGACTGGCTTTAAGGGACTTCTAAATAACACAAGCTTTTTTTTTCTTCATGTTTATATTCATTTTGAATCTCATTTTATTCTCTCTATTTAAAATTTACATTCTCTATAAGTTATCAATCAAAGTTGTATATCAAATTTAGATTCTCTACAAGTTGACTAGTTTTAGATTCAGATAAGTAATAATAATTAAGAACAAAATGGTGTCCGAGCAAGAAGAGAGATAAAAAATAGATTTGATTAACAAATTGTAAGGTAAAATTCATTGCAGATCATTCCAATGCTAAACAAATTCCAAGAAGCACTATGTATGATATGATGTGTTAAGAATGATACTAGACACACAAAAACTCAAGGAAGTGGTTGTGTAGCCAAAATCATGACCCCAAAGTCATCAAGCACCTGAAAACCATGTTTGACCACAGTGGCCAAGTTTCAATGAAGCAAGCCAGTCGAAAATTTAAATATATTTATTCACTTACCATTAAAACTCTTTCCAAGTACACTGACATAAAACCATTTAAAACATAGTATACCTAATCAAAAAGAGAGCCAGAAAGAGTGAATCACAACAGACATTGATTGTCTGTCTGACAATTTAGTCAGATTTAGCAATAGCATGATCTGATTCTTTAACTTCAGATTCCAGAGAATAATCTGCTGGTGGATTGGGAATGGGAGTTCTTTTTATTGAGGTAGTGGAAAAACTGCAGGTGGTATATTGAGATAGTTGACAGTCCATTTTTAGAAATTCTGTGCTGTAGGAACAATATTATACAAAAATAGCAGTCTGTAACATGATTAGTTGACTTTCTCCATACCGTAGGAGAAATAAAAGGTTTAGAATCACCTTCTCTATAGATCCAATTCTAGTGGTTAGAAGTACAAGTATATACAGTGGCGACAAAATAAATAGCACAGATTGATGTTTAATATGTAATGATATATTTTCTAGAGATCTGAGTTTTTGAGATCTAAACTTTTTTAGCCTAATAAAATATTAGTTTTAGAAGATAACATTACTGAGGAAAAAAAATTAATGAACTTAATTAAAAAAAAACTTTGATAATGTAAATGATTTAGAGGTATAGAATAAGGGGGCAATTTAAATAGCACACCCTGTTAAAGAA
Organism: Hydra vulgaris; assembly: GCF_038396675.1. Classification (NCBI taxonomy): domain Eukaryota; kingdom Metazoa; phylum Cnidaria; class Hydrozoa; order Anthoathecata; family Hydridae; genus Hydra; species Hydra vulgaris. The sequence continues at coordinate 4,769,354 of NC_088926.1, read as the reverse complement.
TTATCATTTTATCCCTTTGCTATAAAAATCATAGAAGTTCTTTGTATACAAATTTAAGAAAACTTTATTTGAGGTAAATTAATATTTAGTGGGGTCTCCTTTTGAGTAAATAACTGCTAGACAACAACCCATTGACAAGATCAGTTTTTGGCATTGTTCAAGCCTAATGGTATCCCCAGCTGCCTTTATTTTGATCCAAAATATTTCTAAATATGTTGCAGTTGATCAATATATGTTTCTATTAACTTCCTTCCACAAATTTTCTATCTGATTTAGGTCTGGTAACTGTGCAGGCCACTCCAAAACATCAACCTTGTTTGCGTTAAACCACAATTTTAACACTTTTGGTGGTGTGCTTTAGGTCTTTTTCTTGTTAGAATTTTCAAACCAAAGTAAGATTTTCTTCGGCATAAGGCAACATGACATTTTTTAGTATTTCTTTTTACATGCGTTAATCAATTGTCACTTAAATTCTATGCAACAGGGCCATGCCACACCATGAAAAACTGCCCCAAACAATCACCTTGCCACCACTATGTTTACCGTTTTTAAAGTATACCGAGGGCTGTATATTTGGCTTTGGGGTCGACAAACATATTGTTTTCCATCAGATCTAAAGCAATCAAACTCAGACTTGTCAGTTCAAAGCATATTTTTCCACAAACGCAACTTCTCGAGTATGTACTGTTTTATAAACTTTAAACAATTGGCGAGATTGCGTTTTGAGACATATTGTTTTTTCTCGGGCAACTCTTCTAAATAGCTTATATTTGTAAGCAACTTTTGACAGCACTGACAGACAGATTGACTTGTACATTTAGAGCGATTTAATCTTTAATTTTTTGTGCACCAGCAAAAGGATCTAGCTTAGCGATATGGACAATGGCTGCATCTTCTCTGGGAGTGTCTTTCATTTGCGAGCCTTGTGTTTTTTATTGCTTAATGAACCAGTATTGTTTATTAAATTAATAGCATTGATAGCTTTTTCATGAGAAAAATCCAATCTTCAAGCAATTTTAGAGTTGTTCAATTCTTGATCTTGAAGTGCCTGTACTAGTCCTCAAAAGACATCTGTTCCATGTTTACCTTGTCCAATAGTTGAAAGAATACGATTTTTGAAAAATAAATTACAAGTTTATCCTTAAAATACTGAGTATAATGATTTCCTTTTGATTTAATGCAAGATCTTTGGGTTTTTTTTTAAGAAAAAGTAAATGTGTGCTATTTAAAATGACTTCAAAAATTTAAACGCGCCCGCTAAAATGCTCAAAACAAACAATTTTCTAATAAGTAGTTCTGTTTAAAAAAATAAACATTTTGATTTTTTTTTGTTTTAAAAATATTTTCAAAATGGTGATAGATTTTCCATTAAAGTGTTTGTTAAAGTAATCAATAAAAAAAAGTTAGTTTGTAAAGTAAATGTAAAATGTTATGTTTATAGTAACTATTTTTACATTAATTAATATGATTGTTTCATAATTTTTGAAAGAACGTAAAAAAAATTTTACGTCTGAATCTTAAACTTCAATGTTATTTATTTTTAACTTTTTTTTAGAGTGCAATAAAAATTCTAGAATTTTGATAAAAACTTTTTCAATAAAAGATTTTTTATGGTAATAGAAGTAGGTGTTAAGATACCAGCTTGGTGTTGAAAAAAAGTTTTAATTTTATTATACCCATTTTTGATTTTTATAAAAAATAACAGCAATTGCTATAAAACATAAAACTTGATATTAAAAAGTTAAACTAACTGGTCAAGAAAGTGTGCTATTTATATTGTCGCCACTGTATGTGACATCCAGATTTTACCTTTGTCTTCAATCTTGCACCCAAAATAACAATGCAAAATAGCCTCCCTAATCACTGGAGTAAATGGACATTTTTTTGTGGAAAATGCTATTTTACCACAAGCACAACATAAGCTATTTACACACTAACTGACACAAAAAACTCATATGCACTACTCAAAAGTTTGTCTGCAACTGACTCATAATAGAGAAAGATATTTTATCAGTTAATGTGATAAATCAACACAAAATTCTTGTAATAGACTCAACAGGAAATTGTTGCAAATATGACCACTCAGCAAGACTGAAATGAAGATATACTCAATGTTTAACAGAAAAGGTTTATTATGCAATATTTAACAAAAAAGGTTGTTATAAGTAAAACTTATTTCATCATAAAAACTATAGCTAAACATCCTTCTTTTTCAGCAAAATTAGTTATAAATGGTTGATTTCATCACCGATTTTGACTTTTTACATTTTGGCAGTTGACAAGAGTCATTTGCTCTTATCTGCCCAGATACATCACCAATATCAAATAATTTTCTCAGTTTATAAAATGTTTTTTTTAGAGATGTGCAGGAACCAATTTATCCTGAGTCCTCGATTTCGGGTTCTAAGAAGAAAATGCTGGGTCCGAGTCTGAGTACCTGACACCAGGTCCATTTAAAAAAGTTGAAACAAAAGCTTGTAAAATCCTAGCGCTGTTTTGTTTTTACAAAATAACACCGATTAATTTGTGCTTATTAAATTTGCCTAAACATATCAAGTTTCTTTTTAATAAACAACTATATTTACACTCGAGGTCACAAATTAATCTAACTAAAGTGTAAACTTAATGTCTGTAAATATTCCTTCTCCCTATGGGTTGTTAATATTTGGAATAACTTGTTGTCTGACGTTGTTAATGCCAAAAACATTAAGAACTTCAAAATTAAAACTAACTCTACCAACTTCGAAAAATACTGTTCCAGCTAACTAATTTTTGTTTTATAATTGTGGTACTATATATAATATATATCTTTGTGTAATTTATCACTAAATAATCGCTAATGCGTGTAATTAATCAAAAGTTATGTTATGGAAAATAAAAGATTAGGAGAGACACAAAATTGCAACAAAAAAAAAAAGAGAGTAGACCTCAACTGCAGTGTGAATAAAATAAAATTGAATTTCTTTTAAGATACTTGGTGCCGGGTACTGCAACAAAATGGCCGTTTCCGGGTACTAGGGAAAACAGCGGAATTACTAGGTCCCTGGGTTGCTGCGTACCCAGTTCGGGTATGCAGTCACCCAGGGATTATAAAATATTAACACATTGCTAATACTTTTATAATCCAATTATTTAATTTTGCTGTTTTACCCCTGAAGAAAGCATATAAGTTTGATTTGAAAGCTGAGCAAATACTTTTTGGACAACACTCTTTGTCTACATCATATTCTCTCCAAAATAAGTTTTGAACATGAAGTTGGATTGCAAGAGTTACTTTGAGGTCATTCCATTTTAAATCAATCCCAAAAAAAAAATTTTAGCACCATGCCATCTCAGATTTTGATGATTTTTGGAATACAAGCTCAAATAAAAGAAAGAAAACTTCACTCCAAATTTTAATGTCTGACTCTTTTAGGTTTCAGAGATATTGATACTCATTCCCAACCTTTTTTTACTGTTTTTTTCAGTGCCATTTATTGTTTAAGCTAATTGCATAACACAACTAGCTTTTACTTTGCTCAATAGGCTTGAAAATTTGTACCTAACTATTTTTTAGAGTAAGGAACTCGAAAATGATTTCTAAAACACTAAAAAATTAAAGCCTCTATATAAAAATTCAATTTCAAAATGGCGTAATATTTTTTGAAAGCTTTTTGGTGCCCCCTACAAAAATAATTTTATCTTGAGATGCCTAAAAGATATGATTCTGAAAATTTGAAGCATAATGAATCACATTTAAGGACATTATTTACTTTATAATAAACTACTGTTGGATGCAATGTTGCTTGAATTTTTTTCCAGTGAAAACTTTGTACTTCGTCTTGTACAGCAAACTTATAACTTTCTGAGAAATGACAAAGGACAATGACCTCAGTACTACTTAACTCATTTTTTAATTTCCTTAAAAAAGCAGCTTGACTTTTTGCAATGTAAGAATGAGCGGTAAGTTTTTGTAACTTATTTATTAAAGTATTAATGAAGTTACTTGCAATTTCTGTTAGATTTACTAGCTCAGATCTGTCTGTTGTCTTCCATTGTGTGTAATCTATACAATAATCATCATCTTCATCAATATCTTCTTGACAGTATAACTCATTTTCAAGACAATGTCTTAATATAGACAGTATAACTCATTTTCAAGACAATGTCTTAATATAGACAGTATAACTCATTTTCAAGACAATGTCTTAATATAGACAGTATAACTCATTTTCAAGACAATGTCTTAACATATCAATAAGCTCATGATAATCCTTTGATAACTCAACTGTACTAATCGTTAACTTCACATTTTAATGGTATGTTATTAGGATAACTGGTTTTAAACTTAGCATACAGTTCTTTTAGATTTGAGAGAATCAAACACTTTTACATATGAGATCTTCTAGCTATACTCACAAAATGTTTTTTACCAGACATTTACTTGCTATTTTCATCATTACAATAAAATTCAATATTTTTATCTACAGTCTCTTTAGATATTTCTTTTCCTTTTTATTTTCAGGGAAAGATAAAATACTATTTTTATGCAGCAGCTTGCGTGATATCTGCACTATACAATTAGTAACATTAAATTCTTTTTCTACACATTTATTAGACCAAGATATTGGAACCAGTATTAGTAAATGAATTTTTTGGTTTTCATTGGAAATTAACATTTTTTATTTTATTTTTCCAACTAGTATATCCATGTCATTTGCTTTACGTTTAACTTCCTTGATATTTTATCGATAAAATCTTTTTGGCTTAGCTGCTCAGGATCTATATTTAAAGTCCTTGCAATACCTAACGTGACTGTTTTTTGTACATATAATAATTTCTTTTTGAGATTTTCTTTTACCAATTCATTTATAGTAACTTCACTATCTTCATCTTCATAAATCTGACTGCATGCTGGTTCTCCTGGTCCATCATCCTTAAATGACATCAATTTAATTTTACATAATGGACATATTTTTCTCCAGGAATAACATTAGTACCAATGTTTTTTTCCCAGCAAGTTGTAAATTAATTTCGTTATATCCTCCTAAAAACATAATTTATAATTACTGCATTAGTGAGTATTTTGCAAAAAAAAATCAAGTATATGTAACTACAATAAAGCTTAAAAAGGTTTCATGGGTAATTAATAATACCTTTTCTTTTTTTATTGTGTGAATTAAATGAATCACAGCAAGTTATATGGATTGAAAAGTAATGTTTTAAATAAACATATTTATGGTGTAAGCAAACTGTTGTATTTTCATAAATTTCAATGCCAGAGCGACTTCCTATAAAGTCTTTTTCTACATTATCGAGACTTAAAACTTTCTTGATATTACTAGATTTCACATATGTTTGTGACAAATTTATTTATTTATTATTATTGAACATCTTTCTTTATCATTCATATTTTTATATGATTTTTTAGTTCTGTAAGACATAATTTTAAAATAATTATAAAGATTGTATAAAGTAAAGTTCTTTAATGTAAAATGCAAACAAGTTCATATATTAGAACTGTACCTGAGATTCTAAACCTTTGAAAAAAAATGAAAAAAAAAAAATTTTCATTATAAAGTAACAATTTTTCTTAATTTTTTTTATAAAACTTTCAATGTAAATAATTCAGATTCAAAGAAAAAAACCCTTGCAGTTTTTTTGTAATAAGGAATTTGTTATATATTGAAACATAGGAAAAAGTTTCAAAATCGTATCTTTTAGGCATCTTGAGATATACTTCTTTTTGTACGGAGCATCAAAAAACTTATAAAAAGTGTTTCACCATTTTAAAATTGAACTTTCATATCAAAGCTTTAAGTTTTTAGTGTTTAAGAAATCATTTCTGAGTTCCTCACCCTAAAAAATAGTTAGGTACAAATTTTTAACACTATTGAGCAAGTATTTCGTAAGTTAAAGTTAATTGTGCTATGCAATTAGCTTAAAAAACAAATAGTGCTGAAAAAAACAGTAAAAAAAAGATTGGAACTTAGTATCCATATCTCTAAAACCGTAAGGAGTTAGACACTAAAATTTAAAGTGAAGTTTTCTTTCATTTATTTAAGCTTAAATACCAAAAATCTGAGGTGGCATGGTGCGGGGCATAAATTGAATTGAGCTGGAATGACCCTTTGATAAGTTTATGAATTCCATTTCATGGTAACAAAACAACATGTACAAATGAAATATTTTGTTTCATTTTGACAAAAATATAAGTTTTCATGATTGCTTTAAAGAATTATAAATAATCCCAAGACTTATTTATTTTTTTAATTCTTTTAATTTAAATAACTTTTAATTCAAATTTCAACTTTATTTTTTATAATAAATAATTATTTTTTTATACTTATTTTAACTATTTTATTTTTTTTATTGTCTTAATTTAATTTTGGCGTTTAAAAGTATAAAATTTAAAAACTAAATACCTTTTTAAACCCAAAATTCATTAATAATAATATTATAGTAAATAATAATAATTTTAACTTAAAATTATAATAAATAATGATAATTTTAACTAATTTTTTTAACAATTTATTATTAATTTAAACAAGTCAAAGTAAACCAAAATTTACCCTGTGATTTCATGATACACACAGCAGAGCAGTGAACTTAGTGACTTTCATTTATTAATTTGACTTAATATATTTTATATTTTTTTAGTCTTAAATATGACGTGTTTTTCTTACATTTTTTTCTTTACTTTGATTTTCTCTAACCCATTCTAAGTAAGATTCTCTAGCAGCAACTTCAGTTAGGTGCTCGTCAGTTGCTTCCCAGTCAGTTGCTTTTAACTTGTCTTGTAACATTTCCTTAAATCAAAGTGTCATTAAAAAAAACTATTCTTTACAAAATGTCTCAACTTTATAAACAGTATTAATGTTTATATTTATAAAAACAATAAATTTCGATAAAAGTAACTATCCATTACTTGTTCCAAGAGCTGCGCTTCAGATTCTTGTATTGTACTTTGTAACAATCTTTGATCATGCGTCTAAAATATTAAAAGACCAAAAAGTCTAATAAAAAAAATTTTAAAAGTAAAAAAAAATAAAATAATTAAAAGTTTATATTTATTCATTTAACTTTGTCAACCAAAGAACAACCATATTAGGTTTGTCTTGCTCAGTGGACATTTATTTATTGACACTTTTGTTTTTATTATTTGCTGAGAACTGTTAATTGTAATGTCTGAAGTTTGCTGTTTTGGGATTTTAAAAGCATTCCTTATTTATTTAAAGCTTATTTAAGCATAACAGGTTAAGAATCTTAATATAAGTTCAATACTTGAGTTTTATCTTTAAATGCATTTTTTTTTTTTTTTTAAATTGATTTAAACTTTGTTTTTAGATTTATCATCTAAAAAAACTTGAAATAAAACTTGTATTTTGCATTATCTCTCTCTACATTCTCTTTATCAAAATGAATATATATAGATTCTTTCTAATCTATCATCTCTCTTATGTAGATTTTATCTGCTATATATATATATATATATATATTTATATATATATATATATATATATTTATATATATATATATATACTTATATATATATTTATATTTATATATTTATATATATATATATTTATTTATATATATATTTATATTGATATATATATATATATATAAATATATATATATATATATATATATATATATATATATATATATATATATATATATATATATATATATATGAACTTTCAATAACAATAGCTATTATTCTACTTTGTTAGAATTATATACAGTTATACAAACATTGATATATATCTAAATTATATATACATTATATAATTATGCCTTTAAACAACAAAAAAATGTCACATTTGTAATAAATTAACTCTAAAAAATAATACCCCTGGTTTGTATCCTGCCAGTCCAAGACCTACTCCTACTGTTGGATTATATGGATCAATGACAGAATTATAATGTATGCTTCCGTGATAACTGAGTCGTAGTGGTGGATTTTCATCGCTATTAGAAGATCGACTGTGAAAAATATTTATTGGTTCTGAAACAAACAAAAATTTAAACTTTTTAATTCAGTTAATGTGATTTTCTAAAATACTTCCAAATATAATATGGGTTTGTAAATACGTAAAACATTTGAAAAAACATCCACTTTTTTAAATAAAAAACATAAAAATATTTTTTGAATTAAAAAAAACTATATCTATTGATAAAAAAAATTTTCTCTTTAATTTTGGTAACTTTATACTTGTTTTTTTCCTGAGGTTTTTATATGGAACAAAATAGTTTTTAAACATTTTGGCTTTTCAAAAAATAAAACTTCTCAATAAAGAAAAAATTAAAAAAATCTCTCTATTTAAAAAAAAACTTGGCACATTTTAGGTTTAAAGAAAGAAAATTTGAAAGGAAAATGATTTATAAACTTATTAAAAAAAAAAAAAAACTAACCACATCCATATTGGTAAACCTCGATGGGTCGATTATATATTTCACTAAGCGCTTGCATTTCTACATGATTTCCATGAATTGAATCATTTCTTTTTCTTCTAACATAAGTATGAAAATCTTCTGTAACATATTGAGAGAAAAAATCACTGTTTTTAACCTGATTAAAAAAAAACAATAAATAAATAAAGCTTATTGAAAATGCATAAAATTATTTAAGATAAATAATAAAAGAATAACAAACAAATTATAAAAAAAAACATAAATAACAAAACAAACAAAACAATAAAAGATAAACAGAAAAATACAATAACTTAGATTTTATATAATAGTAATAAAAGTGGAAATCACCATGTAATCAATGCAATGTTTTCTTACAACACTGTGCATCTCTTGATCTCCATAAACCTGATCAGCTAAAAATATCATAAACCTACTGTTTTTATTTAATTATTTTTATTTTTATTTATTTTACTAAAATTATATATATTTATTTCATATTATTTATTTTTAAAAAATATTTTAATAAAAACAACAAACTATTTTATTAAATACAGTAATTATTTTAAATATAGTAATGATAAATTTTTATTGCAATTAAGAAACCAAAAAAAAATAAAAAAATCTAAAAAAAGAAAAAAATTATTTTTGAAAAATAAAAAAAGCTTTAATTAAAAAATTAATGAAAATAAAAATAACAAAATACAAAGAAAGAAATAGTTGTTGAATGCTGAATGCTGGATCTTTTTGACTCGTTGCATGAGTTTTGCTAGTGTTTTTTATGACTAGACAACTCATTCTATTATCTCTAAATCAGGGTACAGCCCTAAAACTTAGTTTTATGGTTCTGAGGCCTGCTGGTAGTTAGGTTTCTTGAACTTTTTGGTAGCATCAGAGAGGCTGATTCCATCAACTGCTATAAAATATCAAAATACTAACAGTGGCATATTGCGCATGGATGGTGTCCCTGTTTGTGCCTTTGGTGTGCATTGTCAAGGCCACATTTGGAACTCTTTGTTACAGCTTAGGGTTTATTAATTGTAATGAGGCAATTGCTTGGATTATTAGTTAGTGTACTGAGTACTATCTGTGCTTTAAGTTGAGTTCTTGAACCAATTTAAAAAATGACTTGAGTTGAGTTCTTTAACCAATTTAAAAAATGAAGTATCAAAAACTATAAAACACAAAAAACTAAGTTCTCTAAGTCTACCATTCACTAATATCTGTGTCCTCTGAAATAACTTTTCTTCTGTTGAGTCTTACCTTGTGCAAGGTTCACTAGACCAACTTGTTCTATGAGAGATCAATTTGAGTTCAGTTGTCTCATTTTGTGATCTTAGTATTAATGGTTATCTTCTTTTAATTCATAAAAACTCTAATAGTCACATGCTTGGCCTGGGCATTTACATTTGTAAGAACTCACACATTTGTCAGGAAACTAGGTTTGAATCTAAAGACTATTCTTTCACGTGCTTTTGATTAGCACCACTTAATTTATGTGCTTTTGATTAGCACCACTTAATTCTCTATTACCTTTCTCTTTGCTCTATAAACTCTACCCTTTGACCAACCCCTTTCTCTTTATCCTTTAGCCAATAACATTGTTGTTTTAATACGCATCACATGAATGACTTGGTCTAGTGTCAGTGACTCTGCAGGTGTTAAGGCCTACAACTTTTGCCTTTCTCTTTCTCTAACACAAATAGTCAACTTTTTGACTTGCTTTCCAGACAACCCAAATTATTTACTTTCTCTACTCAACATATGTCTTGTTTCTGATCCTAGTCAGTGCTCAGTTTTTCAACATTTACCCCTAGGTGCTTCTGATCCTGATTTGATTTCTCTAAAGCTATTATCTCATTCTTTTTCATCATCTGAACCCCTCTAACATAGTACCTCTAACAACTTTCTTGTAAGAGGTACTGCGAGGTAAGCTGACTGGGACTCTTACCATGATTTTCTTTGCGATGGCCCTTGGGTAAAAATCTTTTGTCTATCTGCTGAAAAATGTGCTTCTTATGTAACTTCTTGAATTCAGCCTGGTATGGAATTTTTTATTCCCTCTTGACAATTCCAAGTCAAGCCTCACTTTTCTCTATGGTTTTCCTCTAATTGTGCTGCTGCAATTTCCAATTATAACCTTTACTTCCATATCTATTGCCAAAATAATTCTTCAGAAACTGACGTCTGTTTATTATTGCTAGAAATCATTGTAAAAAGGTTTTGTTTAATGCCAAAGCCTGCTATTCTCAGATCACAAAATCTTGTATTTTATATCAAAGGGTAAATCTGTTATTCCTCCTCTCTTGCATGGTTAAGATTTTGTTATCTCACCTAAAGAAAAAGCTAATTTTGTCAGCTAAGAACTTTTCACTTCACTCTTCTTCACCTATAACTTCAGGAGTTCCATAAGGTTTAATCCTTAGCCCTATACTTTTTTTTAATTTATATTAACATATATCTTCCATAGATTTTCACATCTAAGATGGCATTGTTCAGTGAAGATACTACCACTTATTCTTGTATAGATAAGAAGCCAGCATCCTCTGATTGCTTGGAGGGGGCATGTGAGCTTAAAAAGGATCTTACTTCTGCTACAGCATGGAGCTCTCAGTGGCTGGTAAACTAAACTCAGATAAAACTCAATTTTTTTCAGCTAAACGTTATTGCAACAATCTAGATCTTCCTATATTTATGAAAAGTAATGTACTCAATAAGTCATCTACTCTTCGTCTTCTAGGATTAACTCTTATTTTCAATCTTTCTTGGAAACCATATATCAAATCCATTGTAATATATTAGCATTTGCTAAGATTGCATCTCTTTAGCGTGTTTGCCATTTTCTTACTCTGGATTCTATTCTTTATCTCTATAAATCCGTCCTCGTATAGAATACTATTGCCATATTTGCAGCAGATCTTCAAATGATGCCCTTTCTTTTTTAGACAAGGGTATGTCAATTAAGCCTAATCCTTTTTCTGTGACTGTTCCTAAGTGCTCCAAAAATTTTTATTTATCTAGTTTTTTTTCTTGATTCATGTAATTTGCAATCTTTTAAGTCATCTGTTAATCATTATCTTGCTTTATTAACTTCATCTTTTTTCTTCCAGTAACTTCCAAATCTAATAGTGTTGCTTGCATTCTTGTTGAAAGTGAAAAAAAAAAAAAAAAAACAAGAAAAAAAAAAAAAAAGATAAATAGAATGTAAAAATTAAAAAAGTCGGCCAATGGTATTTGAATAAATTAAAATTGAAAAACATTTAAGAAAAAAAAAGGTAATGCAGGAAAATTTGTTAACAAAAATAAAATTTTTACCAACAAAAAGATAAATTTATTTTTGTTTGTCCATGTTAGCATAAATTTTTTTCAAAAGTCGAATATATATTTATATCTATCAAAACAAGAGGCATTGTTTTTAGTGGCATTGTTAAGTGCTTGTTTTTGTATTCGATTCTTTCTGTTATATTTGTACTTATACTTATGTTAAGTTCATTTTTTAGTATACTTTTTTCTGACACATTTTTTATCTTTACTTCATATATATACTATTGCATAGTAAATCATTAGGAACCATTGTCTGAGAAATCCAAGCAAAGTCTGGAAGCGATTTCTTCAAATTGTCTTCAATTTCAGATATTTTGTAGAAAACAATCTATGGAGTTACTATAAAAAGATTATTGATATTTTAATTTATTTTTAGCAATTTAACGAAAGTTTACTATTGCTAAGATTTTTTTTTGAAAATATTTATTTATTCTGAAATTACTCTGGTCCCAAAATTTGGCCCTATTTGTGAAAATATTTTTAAATGGATCGCTTAACTTTAGCAACATGAACATTTCTTTGTAATTTTTCTGCTTCTCTGGTAGATTTTTATATTTAAAGTAAAAATTCAACATAGTTACATTTTTGGTTGTCTAGAAATCATAGTTCGAAATCATTAAACTTGAAATTTTACCCTAACTTAGAGAATTAATATCTATTAAGGCCATTATTTGCACATGGTTTTCTTAGGTGATTTTGAAAACCAATATGACATACATTAATTAAATAAAAAATGTAATGTGCATTAAAGAGCCTGAGAAGGAGTAAGCTGTCAAAAATTAATTTTTGCGGTCAACACGCTTTGTTAGATTACCCATAACAACCATAGCCTTAGATTGCCATGAAAAGTATGTTATAGATATACTTAGACATACAATTGCTACTTTACAGCCATAATAAATAGTAGGGTGGAACCTCTGGTTTTTATACTGGTAGTATTGTAATTAAAAACTTTGATAATACATTTTTGTAAGGAAACTGTAAAAGAGTACTTGACAAAAAATAGATTGTAAGCTTTTTTAATGTAACAAAAAACTCAACAAAAGGTTCAAGTGATGCAATGGCAAAACCGTAATATTCAAATTAACTGTAAGAGTCAAATGAGTGCCAATATAGTGTGATATTTGTAATAATGACAACATGCAACATATTATGCTTTACTTACATAAGATTAATTTCTTTCATGACCTTTGCTTGAATCACAAAATATTAAAAGTAGTTTAAAGTAACTTTTTTGAACCTTTTTTAACGTTGGAGAAATACTAAATCTTTCAAGTTAGCAAATTGACAACTGACATAACTAAGCATTTCCATGCTTTAAAGAAATGAATAATATGCTAAAAATTTTTTCTTTTTTATTAAAAGAAACAATATTTCCAACTCCATAAACAAAAAATTTATCAATAATGTTTTAAAGTTACCACCAACAAACAAGTGAAACAAAACCCTGACTAAAAGTAAATTACAAACTTATCTTTCATGCTATGACTTATTATGAGAGGGCTTTTATATATTTTTATTTCTTTAATTTTTACATACTTTGTATTATTTTGTGAATGCTATAAAATCACAAGAGTTTAGTCAAACTACAAAAATACAAGAAAAAAAGAAAAATTACAATTTTTTTTTTCAATTATAAATTTTATAAAATTATTAAATTTAAATTAATTTTTTTCCCTTAAAATTCAATAGTAATTAGATAATTTATTTTTCATAATCATCTTTTGAATATGAAACAAAACAACTTTTAAGTTTTTTATAAGCAATTTTATTTATATCAATCTATTGAGTTTTGACAGTCTGACCCAATCTATTGTGCTAGTCAATTGCGATCTGTTTTGTTAGTGTATTATTAAAATTGCAAACAACATTTAGCATATTTTGAAATAAAATTTTGATCATATTAATCTCACCTACAGCTCTAAACAAACAAGCTCCGTCTGTACCCATTTGTTTAATTTGAAAACCCCTTTTTAGAAGTAACTGCTTTTCAAACTCAGATTCTTGCTAAAAAATGAAAGTCAATAAAAATAAACATACTTGCAAATAAAATAAAATAAAACACAGTAAACCAAGAATGATAAAATTATTTTTGACTTCAATTTATTTTTGGTCAATTTAATAATTTTTATTTCATATAAAAATGATATAATCAACAATCAAAATGTGAAATATAGATATAAATATGTGAGCATACATTTTTATGGTTATTTGACAATGATATAACGGTGTATTTGAAATTAATAACTAACCACTATTAACATTAATAGCAGGTCACCACAATAATTAACTTTAGCTGATTAATTTTTAACATATTATTCCAAAAAATTAATCTCCTTGATATAAGTAAATTAATCTCCTTGATACAAAGTGTATTAACTTTTGCTAAAAACTCTAGCAAATAAATAAATACTTACAAAAAGTTTAAATACTTAGTATAAAGCAAAATTTACAAATATTTTATTTAAAAACTAATCATCCTTCCTAAAACTTATTTTTTTACTGTCCCTGCATGTCCTGCAAAACTTTTATTCTTCTATTTTTTCCCCCGCACTTCAACCCTTTGGAACTCTCCTCCAACTTCAAGTTTTCCTGACTCATACAGCCCCAGCTTTTTAAGACTTCTGTCAACTGTTTCCTTACTCTTTAACTCTATTCTTTTTTCAAGTAACTCATAACTTAATAGTGGTTGCTTGCAGCTGCGTTAAGAGTGAATCAGAATAAATTTAAAAAATATATATTCCAAAACATTTACCTCGAGAGGATTTCCAGAAAAATTAGTTCATTTGCAAAAAAAAAAAAGCTAAATGAGACTTTCTAGCTTGAACTGTTTGCAAAACATTTTCACTAAATGAATATCAATAACATAGTCAAAAATTGCATAATCAACTGATTCATAAAGTATTTTCATCTGTAACCCAATAAAAAGTTTTCCAAGCATTGCAAGCACACATATTTTTTTTATGCCAGTTTTATTACCAAATGCTTGCAAAATTGAAATGCTTCATAAAAATGAAACAAGTAAGAAAAAGAAAATACAATGACCTGACATTTATATTTATATGAATGCAATTAATTTGAACACCTTATTACGAGTCAAAACCATAAGTAAGATGATTATTATGAATAGCTCACTCTGGTACTTGCGGCTTTTAATTAATTCCTTGTTTGCAAGCTCTTTGCATATCAGTACATGAATATCATATGTATATCAGTGTCATTTTGCATATTAGTGTTTGCATACAATATGGAGAAAGAATACACGTAAAAATAGCACCAATACGTTGCTCTATTTTTCTTACTAGCATAGAAAAAATTTCAAGGAAGGATTTTTAATAAAATAATAAAAATTTGGAAGAAAAAAATTAGGTTTATATTGTGTTTTTGAATTTTGTATTTAACAAATTTATTTTATTTTTACTGAATATATATATATATATATATATATATATATATATATATATATAAATATATATATATAAATATATATATATATATATATATATATATATATATATATATATATATATATATATATCTACTATAGCATATTTATGTGAGCACATTTTTTTTATATGGTAAAAACTGGATTCAAAACCGGGTACCTGACACCGAGTCCATATATATATGTTAAAAATATATATATATATGTTATAAATATATATTATATTATATTATATTATATTATATATATATATATATATATATATATATATACATATATATATACAAATAAAATATAGCAAAAAAGTGTTGTCTAAATTATTTTTTATTTGTTGAAATTTTTTTTAGTCTTACTTTTTTTTAATGGACTCGGTGTCAGGTACCCAGTTTTGGATCCAGTTTTTACCATATAATGGATAAAATTAGAGGTGTGCCGGAACCATATAATGGTTCTGGCACACCTCTATTTTATCATGTATTTGTTATTTTGTATTATCCTACCATAATTTTATCATGTATTTGTTATTTTGTATTATCATGCATATTTTATATGTATTTTTTATAAATATATTTGTATTTTCATATATAAGCCATAACTTCTATGAAATAAATCCTAGCAATATTAACTTTTTACTATTTGTCTGAAGATTGTGGTAAAACAAGAAACTCTGAGTAGCAATATTCTATTATAAATATTAGCATTTAGCTGATTCCTGGTTTTGCAGGTAAATGTAACTTATATTTTAAATTTGTGTATAAATAAATATATATATATATATATATATATATAGATATATATATATATATATATATAAATAAATATATATATATATATCAGGGCTTGCGATGAAGCAAGGGCGATTGCGCTCCGCTCGTAAAACGCGCCCGTAAACGGTATTTTCAAACGCTCTAGGCGCGATAAACAACCCTCGTTCAGCTTATAACGAGCGTATAAAATAACGCTCGTCCAATAGTTCAAGATTAGTTTTTTTATTTTCATAAAATATTTAAAAAAGATTTTTTATTAAAGATATTCTTATTATCAAAGCACTGATATAAAATATAAAAAGCACTAAGTCATTCTCTTTTGCACTAATGTAATGAATGAGCAGTTTGAAGTCGTTAATAGTCACTAATTTCAATAATGGAATGTGCACATGGAAACACAATCTGAATACAAAAATGCGCAAATAAAATAAGAATAGAAAATTAGAAAACCATTATAAGAAAATTGAAACTGCAGAGTATTTTTAATCTTGTGAAAATATCAAGTAAGGTTTATTTGATTTATTGTTTTTAATATTTCACACATCGTTAATAATAAAAATAAATATTAATATTAGAGTAATTTTTAAAATAAGTTTTTGTTCATAGTATAGGTTTTTTATTAACTACTATTTATTTTAACTCAAATTTAAAACGATTCTATTGTTTAGAATGTTCGCAATCAAGGACATTCGAAAAAGAAACAAAGTAACGATGTCAACATTTATTAAATAGTTTGGCTTGGAAGAAATAAAGTTTTTATCCACGCATTTTAAAACACCATTGGAACATTCCAATTTTAATGAAAAGTTAGTTTTCCAAGATAGGAAACTTTTTTTGATTAATTCAAGAACCAATTTTGAAACAATAGTACGCAATCGCCAGACAGGAAAAATTTGGAGGTCGACGTTTTTGTACAAAAAGTCAAAGTTTCCTAATTTATTAAAAGTTATATCGATTATCTTCGCAATTTCCGGATCAAAGCGTGGAGCGAATGTTTAGCACAGTAACTAGCATATTATCAGATCAACGTTTATCTATGAATCACGACACTCTAAATGATAGCATTATGATATTAGGAAACCACGGAAGCTGGTCAAAAGAAGAAATAATCCTGATTAAAAAGCAAGCAAAAGAAATTTGTTTGAATAAGAGACGAGTGGTTCAAGTTGATGATGATCCAGTTGACTATATGACAACAGCAACAACATTGATTACAAATCAAATTTTTGGTGATGATGATGAAATAGACAGTGCTGATAAAGACACGACTGATGAATTAGCTGCACTCAGTTTCAACAATGTAGAAGAGGAAACACTGTTGAAAAAAGTTGAAGGGAAAATCTGTTATTTAACTTATAATGAATAGTTTTTATAAAAGAAGATTTTCAAATTATTCTTGTGTTATTTTTTTAAGATAAAAAAAAATGTAATTTAAAAAAGAAATTTTAGAAAAAAATTAAATAATTAATTTGAATGAAAAATATCAAGAAATATAAAAACCATTGACCGTTAATTAAGTTTACAGCATAACATTTTGAAATACATATGTCAAAACAACGAAGGGAAACTAAGTCACTAAATTATACTTCAATACTAAATCAATAAGAAGTTGTGTTTTTGTTTGATATTATGTTTTTATAACATAATTTGTTAAAAATAAAATCGCAATATGACAATATAAAAGAAGTTTGGAAGTATAAAAATCTACTTCGTTGTAGTAGTTTCATGAGTGTGATACTAACTCAAACATTTTTTGACGAAATAATTATGTAACAAATAAAAAAAGATATAAAAAAAAAACGCTTTTTATGAGCATCACCTTCAGCAATTTTCGTGATCGCACTCGCTGACGTTATCTCGAGCGCACATAATCACGCTAGATGAAAACATATTCTAATTTTACGAGCGCGATATAACACGCTTGACGATTTTCTTCATCAGAAGCCCTGATATATATATATAACTATATATATATATATATATATATATATATATATATATATATATATATATATATATATATATATATATATATATATATATATATATATATATAAATATATTTATTTATATATATATATATATATATAAATATAAATATATATATAAATATATATATATATATATCAGTGGTGTACACTAGCGGTCGCCCAATGGCAAATGCCACCCGAATCTTCTGAAGGGCTACCGGAAATAATATTTTGATGCAGTTTAGTCGCCCGACCAGGTGACTCGATTTTTTTTTTCATTATTATTATTATTTCAATAATTCTATAAGCAAAATTTATGCGTTCAAATTCAAATTAAGCAAAATTTATGCGTCCAAAATTAAAGAAGATGACTTTTATCTAACATAATAATGCAATAACATTTTGCATATCTCGATATTAAAGTCTGTATTCTGTTTTCATTAATTAGAACAAAATAAAATTTTTCTAGCATTACATTGTTTAAACAATGAAATACTAGTTTATGTTTAATTATTTTAGGAACTTTTTTTTTTTTTTTAAATGATTTAGAAATAAGTTTGTAAAAAAAATACTACAATGTATATGGGCCATGGCGTTACATTTTGAGCAGAAGGAGGGGGGAATGCAAAGTACTGAAACAGCTTAAACCACCAAAAAAAGCATTAACGAAATCAATTTTAAAAAATCAGTAACGAAAAAGGTAACCTAGAAAAAACAAAAAGAATTAATAACGAAAAAGGTGACCTAGAAAAATTGAGATGGTATTGGCCAGCTCGCGGGCCAATACCATTGGCTTCCATTTTAAGGGCCAATGATTCATTACTATTAATTGTGGTATTTTTGATCCTACAATTATTGAAAGACTAGAAAGTATAAATTCACTAATTTAAATTAATTTTAAATAAAATTAGTTTTAAATTATTTATTTTACTATAAAAAAATCATATTTTATTTTTAACGATCTCTAAAATTCAGATCAGTTGAGATTATTTGTTTTTATTTATACTTATTTCCAATTGTTTAATTGTAATTGTTGCTTAATCGTTTTACAAGAAAAAACAAGACAAATATTTTCAACAAGTGTGTATTTCTAACAATATTGGCTTGTAATTATATTGAATTATTATATTAAATTGCCAGTATTAAAATTTTCATGTGTTTTCGGCATGCGTCTATTTATAAAATATTATTAATCTCTTTATGTGAATATTTTACTAAATAAGTTTTTAAACTAGACAACTACAACATTTACATAATAGTTTATGCTTGTGACGTAATTGTTTTGATCATAATTGTTAGACTTAATAAATGACCTTATTTTTATATTTCATAGTAGAAAACCAATTCACTTTAAACGAAAATCATAAAAATACAATGGCCTTGTTAGGTGTTTTGCTGCATTTTCTTACGTTATCAGACACATCCTTACGTTACTTTTTTTAATATAAAAACTCTTTATAATTTTGTTGTCAATTATAAGAATAATTTTGATACTGTAAGTTATAAATATAGTCATCATTCAATTTTTATAATGACATTTATAACTGACATTTATAAATGACAATTATAATGACATCTGACTTTTTTACAGGACGCAGTATTGATTTTGTGGTGGGCGAAAGCAGCAATGTCAAAGTCAACAGCAGCCAATATGAACAAAATAAAAGAATGCGAACGCTTCAATCATCATGGTTGAAAGAATATTCATGGCTTTGATACAACAAAGTTGTATATCAGAATTGTATACAGAAAAGGCAACGAAGATTATTAAAAGCTATCTGGAAGAAATAAATACCAAACGCCAAAAACATATACAAGTTAAGACGCATGATGAAATTCAGGATGTTATGACTTGCTTTAATTGCTGTGAATTTATCACGCTCACCAAATTAACAAAAAATTATATACCAACAATAAAAGAAATCAAGCAATATCCATTTGTATTTGGTGCTACATCATACATAATTGAGAGTGTCAGTAAACCTTGCAAGCCAATGAATATACAGCACACCCTTGCGATGGACAGACATCAAAATTTATAAAAAGAAAAACTTAATAAGTTAAGCGAAGTTCAAAGGATTAAAATAATCTTATCAGAAGGTCTAAAACCACATTTGCAATTTTTGTTTCGAAATATGTATGGTGTGTTAAAAAAGGGAAAACCATTTTCCGATTATGAATTTTTAGAATTTTTAGATTTTTTTTTTTTTTTTTTTTAAACATCTTCGCTTCCAACAAGGCTGCAAGCAGCCACTAATTAAAGTTGGAAGTTACTGTAAGAGAAAAGATGAAGAATGTAGAGCAAGATAACGATTGACGGACGATTTAACAGATTGCAAATTATATGAATCAGGAAAGCAAGATGAAGGAAGCGAATTCCAAAGAACTGATGTTCGAGGAAAAAAACTAGACGAATAAGCGTTTTTGGAGCACTTAGGAACAGTCACAGAAAAAGGATGACACTTAATTGAATGACGAGTAACACGAGAATGAATTTTAGTAGATGGCACAAGAGACGCTAGCTCTTTAGAGCAGTGCCCATTATAGTATTTGTAGAAAAGAGAAAGAGAAGCAACATTACGACGATGTGATAATGGTTGGAGGTTGGCTGCAAGAGCAGGTCCAACTATGTTTACAATGCGTTTTTGCTCCTTGTCTAAAAGAGAAAGGGCATCATTAGAAGATCTGCCCCAGATATGGCAACAGTATTCCATACAAGGCCGGATTTGGGATTTATAGAGATAGAGAATAGAATCCAGAGTAAGAAAGTGGCGAGCTCGATAAAGAGATGCAACCTTAGCAGATGCTAATTTTGCAACCGATTTGATATATGGTTTCCAAGAAAGATTCGAAGTAAGAGTTAATCCAAGAAGATGAAGAGTAGGTGACTCATTGAGTACATCACCGTTCATAAATATAGGAAGATCTAAATTATTGCGATAACGATTGGCTGAAAAAAATTGAGTTTTATCTGAAATAAAGTTCACAAGCCACTGTGAGACCCATGCTGTAGCAGAAGTAAGATCCTTTTCAAGCTCAAATGCCCCCTCCAAGCAATCAGAGGGTGTTGGTTATTTATCACGACAAGAATAAATGGTAGTGTCATCAGCAAACAATGCCACCTTAGATGAGAGAATATAAGAAGATCGTTAATGTAAATTAAAAAGAGTATAGGGCCAAAGATAAAACCTTGAGGAACCCCTGAAGTTACAGAATAAGAAGAAGAGTGTTGTCCATCGAGGACAATTTTTATGCTACGATTGGAAAGGAAGGATTCGATGATCTTAAAGATGTTACCGGATACACCATAAGAAGAAAGCTTATGGAGAAGACCAGCATGCCAAACTTTATCAAACGCTTTTGAAATGTCAAGAGCGATGGCCTTAACCTCTGATTGGACAAAACGAAAGCTGTCGATATCGGAACAACATATCACAATAGACAAGCAGGAGTCGATTTTGGATTAGCAATAGAAGATGTTTTTCTAAATGAATTCAGAATGGAATTCTCAGCATCTAAATTTTTTAGCATTATTGCGGACGAGTCGACTGATGCTTATAGACTGGAGCAAATGGTTGTTTATCTGCGCTATTCGATTAATGGAAATATTATTACTAGATTTCTGGCAACAGAATGTCTAACACGACCAAATGCCATACAACTAACAGCCTTAATACTCAAACTTTTAAAACCCGAAATGAAATGGGATCTCCCAAAACAGCCTTTAGGCAAAGCTGTAACTGAAGAAGATATAGAATCTGAAGACAAAAAAGTAGTACACACAAAAGACGAAATATACAATATGTTTAGCGACAGGGAAGACTATGACGAACACAATTTTGAAGGTATTATAAGTGAAGAAGACCATGACGAGTATAATAATCAGTTATTCCTCCCAACAGAGAATGAAGCGCCTCTCATGGTAGGCATAACTTGAGATGGCACAAATGTTCTCACTGGACGGAGGAGTAGTGTTCAGCACCAACTCAAAATTACTTGCAACAACTTTCTTACATCTACCCGTTATTTGTCGCATCGATTGCAGCTCGCATTAAAAGATGCTGCAAGCACGTCAAAGGAGCTCCAAAATTTGCAAATATTTTGTGAGCAGCTCTTCGTCTATCATAGAAATTCAACAGTTATATCTGCTGTTATTCGTAATGCATGCAAAGTTTATGGTGTGTAAGGTATTTTATTAAATAATTATTGATGTATAATGTTTTTTTTCCATTTAATTTTTTTGTTATGTAATTTAATTTTAGTAAATCAAAATCAAAATTTTTGTCACAATTTTGACAATTTTTCAACACTAATATAATTCATTAATTTTTTTGTGGTATTTTTTCAGGCAAGTGTAGTGTAATATGTATAAACAGTACTAAATGTGTGGCACATATGGTAAATGTGTTGGAGAATATTTTTAATGGTCTCGAAGCGCATATTAGCTGTTATAACACCATCAGTGTAGAAAATGACTATAGCGCAGCGCAGAAATCAAAGGCTTTGTTCTTCACAAAGAAGTTAGAGGATCAGCATTTTGTGTCAAAAGCATTCTATATTCTTGATGTGTGTAGAGCAATGACAGTTTCTTCAAAGGTAAGTTTGAATAAAATTAATGCAGTATATAAACAAATAATATAAATAAAATTTAAAACAAAATATGAAAAATAATAATGAAATAATAAAAATATGTTTTGAATACTTACAAAAAGTTTAGTTATTAACATTTAATAATGAAAGTAAAATGTTCAAGTCCTTAAATTTACTTTAAAAGAACAAATTCGAATTTTGAAAACTTGTTTTGTCGCTCTCTTACTTTGAGTTTTTTCAACATGATTTTTTGCATAGTCATACTTCGGTAGACTTTTAAAAAATCAAGATTTTATTATTTACTAAATTCAAATATTTAATATACCCATATTTATTCAGTTATAAATTTTATACTATTTATATTTGTAAATCATTTGAATTTAGTATATTATAATAACTATATATAATACATTATAATATACATATATATATATATATATATATATATATATATATATATATATATATATATATATATATATATATATATATATATATATATATATGTATATATATATATATATATATATATATATATATATATATATATATATATATATATATATATATATGTATATTAAATATATTGTTTAACAATATACAGTAAACAAGAAGTTCATTAATCATTCATTAAAATTTACTTTTAAAGAACTATTATATATTTAAGTTATATGTTATGCCTATTGATTTAGCGCTTTTTGTTTCACAAATAAATTTTAATTTTAATATTTTAAATTTAATTACTAAGTTCAAATATTTAATTTCCATATAATATATACTATATAGTTTTAATAAAAACACACAAATAATTTTTTAAGTAAACCCTTAATTTTAGTAAATAAATTGTTGTAATACTAATATATGTAATAATTATATCAATATAATTGTTTAATAAATTAAACAGATATAATGATAAGAAATTCACAATATATCGCCAATAATGTTGTTTATGTTTTTATTTACAGGTAACACAAGAAAAAAACGTATCAACGCACGAAAATCAGACTTCACTCGATCATGCGATTGTCAATCTAGAAAGATTTGAAAAAAATCCAGACTCCGGTTTTTTCTGGGCAAAGCGCTCATTGTATGAAATTGTCAATACAGACGAAGTACTAAAAAACGAAGTTTGAGTTTGTATTGTAACTTCCTTGAAGGAGTGTATTTTAAAATGGTGTTCAAATATACCGGATGTGTTTGCAGAGGCGGACGATTTGCTAAACACGGCTAAATGGGTGGATAGTGACTTCTTCACCACTGAAAACAACAAAAAGAAACATAAAAACATATTTGACTCTAACATTAAAGTCCTTATTGAGGACGAAAGGTTATGCAAACAACTTGAACATAAACAGTTGGAAATATCCTATCCGAGTGGATATCTTTAAAGCAAATAATGAAAACTTGGACCATTGCAAGTTCAAAATCATTTCCGCCATTGTCATGGGCACAAATATCAATAAATGTCAAACCAGATAGATTTAATAATCTATTTTCATTAATTATTTATTATGCCATAGTTTAAGTTTGGCTGACATGGAAAGAGGCTTCAGCGCAATGAAAAATATAAAGACAAAGAAAGAACACGAGTCGGTAATAAGTTACTAACAATACAATTGCGTATTAAGATTGATGGTAAGGAAATGGAACTATATGATGCAACGAAAGCTATTGAAAATTGGCTTTTAAAACAGTCACGGAAAAATAAATCCGGCATTCCTAGAAGAAGAAGACTTGGTTGTATGGATAACAAAACTCCGATCATCTCAGTTAAAAAATCAAAACGAATCAAAATTTTTTCGAAGAGCGATGATAGCGAAGATGATAATGATGCAATTATAATGATAGATGATAATAACCATTTTTGAATTTCATCTTTTGTTTTACTCCTTTCTTGTAAAAGTCATTTTTTTAATTGTATTCTTGTAAAAGAAAAATCACTTTTATAAAGACTTTGATTTTAAATTATTTTATTTGTAATCAAAGCGCTTATAGCAAGTCAGAAAACTAAACTCATTTATGCCTATGTATGCTTTTTTTGAAATTGGAAGAGCAAATTTTATCGATAGTTTACAATAATTATTTTGGTTTGGGGCCATCCATAAAGTACGCAAGCAGTAAAACCACTGATTTAGGACTCCCCTCCCCCTTGTACGCACCTGTATGCTTTCAACAACCACCCCCTTCTGTATACGTACGCATTATTTATTATTTAAATATTATCTTGTTGTAACATTCTAAGAGAAATGATAAAAACCAAGTTGCGTAATCAAAAAAAATAATACATAAAAAGTTTGCTTTTATTTAACATCTTTTTACTACCAATCAAATTACGTTGCAAAAAATAAAAAACATTAATTTGAACAATTATCGCTCGATTTCCTTTTTCTCTTCTTATTATTTATAATGTAATCCTCATTAAATATAAAAAACAGTTGTGACAGTAAGAAAAAAAATTTAATATTTAAAAAAAATCAAGTTTAGGAGAGATAGTCAAGACTTAACTGTATGAGAATAACACAAAATGCGAATTTTGTTAAAAAATGGAGATGGACGAATGAAAATTATTACTCTCAGTCGCCTGCCGGGCGACCAACGAAAATCCAAGTGTACACCACTGTATGTATATATATATATATATATATATATATATATATATATATATATATATATATATATATATATATATATATATATATATATATATATTGATATTTGAGGCTGTTTTGTATTATAATAATAAAACAAAACTCATAGTCGTAAAAGAGTGCTCAATATTAAAAAGATACTTCAAATAGAGCGATATACATATATATTAACGAAGAAAAAACAACTTTTTCTATGGTACTTTAAGTTTCATGCCTATACGGCAATCATCAGCCATTGAATACAAATTCAAAATTTTTGAATTTGTATTCAATGGCTGATGATTGCCGTATAGGCATGAAACTTAAAGTACCATAGAAAAAGTTGTTTTTTCTTCGTTAATATATATGTATATATATATATATATATATATATATATATATATATATATATATATATATATATATATATATATATATATATATATATATATATATATATATATATATTATTTAAACAACTTTAAAATGTATTCTACAAAATAGAGTGCTCAATATTCTTAAAAGAACAAAGCATTTGTAAATTAGTAGAAAATCACTTAACAAAATTTTTTTTTCATTTTTCACTCATTGTGTTTCATCAATAAAGACTCATCAGAAATGAATGATCAAATTAATAAAACTTCAATTTATACCTAAAATTAAATTACAGGACGTCGCAAATGTCTTAACTACTGTAAATTTCACATATCTGTGGAATAGTGCTGACACTTCTACGTTCCTTTAGTGAAAGGCTTGAGTTATTCTTAAAACTGTTAACCAGTTTTCTAACTGGTTTTATATCTTTAAAACTTTCCTTTCTTCCACCATCAGATTTGCGTTTGATCGATTTTGTTTGAGAAAAACGTTGAATAACACAACTAACGTTGTATGGATGTATTTGCCACGATTTTGCTATCGAATTGTAGCTACTATTAGGATTTTGTAAATATTTGTGCATAATTTTTTCTCTTATGTCTTCTTCTTTTGTCATTTTTAAAACTAATTTCAAGTTAAACCCAAAAACTAGCATATTTTTTTGAAACCATAACGCGTTGTAAACAAAATACAAAACAATTAAAAAGATCAAAATAATAAAGAAAAAATACAACCACTGAAAAAAAACAACGTGCTTATTCTTTCACATTTATTTTGTGTACACGCTTTATATATATATATATATATATATATATATATATATATATATATATATATATATATATATATATAATAAAAAAATAATATCAAACAAAAATGCAACTTCTTATTGATTTAGTATTGAAGTATAATTTAGTGACTTAGTTTTGCTTCGTTGTTTTGATATATGTATTTTAAAATGTTACTCTGTAAACTTAATTAACGGTTAATGGTTTTTATATTTCTTGATATTTTTTATTCCAATTAATTATTTAATTTTTTTCTAAAATTTCTTTTTTAAATTACGTTTTTTTATCTTAAAAATATAACACAAGAATAATTTGAAATAATAATAAATAAGAATAATAACTTTTCATTTAATAAATATCATTACTTAGTTTTCTTTTCGAGTGTCCTTAATTGCGAACATTCTAAACAATTAATTTTAAATTTGAGTTAAAATAAATAATAGTTAATAAAAAATCTATACTATGAACAAAAACTAATTTTAAAAATTACTGTATTATTAATATTTATTTTTATTATAAACGATGTGTGGAATATTACAAACAATAAATCAAATAAATTTTACTTGATATTTTCACAAGATTAAAAATACTCAACGGTTTTAATTTTCTTATAATGGTTTTCTAATTTTCTATTCTTATCTTATTTGCGCATTTTTGTATTCACATTGTGTTTCCATGTGCACATTCCATTATTGAAATTAGTGACTATTAACGACTTTAAACTGCTCATTCATTACTTTAGTGCAAAAGAGAACGACGTTGTGCTTTTTATATTTTATATCAGTTGTTTGATAACACAATATCTTTAATAAAAAATCTTTTTTAAATATTTTATGAAATTAAAAAAATAATCTTGAACTATTGGACGAGCGTTATTTTATACGCGCTCTCTTCATCACAAGCCCTGTATATACATATATATATATATATATATATATATATATATATATATATATATATATATATATATATATATATATATATATATATAAATATATATATATATATAAACAACAGTACAAACTTGAAAATAATTGCTCATTCAGTTTTAAAAAACTGCTTTGACAAAAAGAGCAAGACAATAGATATCAATTTACATTTAGCCAATAATATAGCGACAATCTACTTATAGTAGAATTTGTACTCATACTCTACTCCACGAGATTTTCTCCTTGTAGTTTTATCATTATTATTATTATTATTGCTATTATTATTATTTTTATTGTTATTACTATTTTTATTTACTACTTTTTTTTTATTACTATTACTATTGCTACTACTCCTATTGCTATTGTGACTGCAACTACAAATATTAAGAACAAATAATAATAATAATAATATATAACCTTACTTTATAACTAATTGAAACATTTTTGATGACATTTTTTTATTTCTTATTTTGAAAATGTCTATGTTAGTTTGTAAACTGTATTAGTAATTTATGTAATTATTGTAATAAATTAAGATTGTAAATTACATATGTAATTTATAATCTTAACTAAAAGAGTCCTACCTCCGCAGTTGGACCATCAAGTTTTATAACACCCTAAAATAAAAATATTTTTTCATAAAAAGTCATAAGATTAATAGCTTTAATAATATTTAAATATTATTAAAAATATAAGTTGTTATTTGATTTAAATAATTTACTATTATGTTATTATAACTTTAAAAAAAAAAGGAATTGAAGCGAGGATTAGGGTAAAGGAAAAGGTGAAAGATAAGGGCTGAAGCTAAAGTTTGACAGATAAAATCAAAAAAATATATTCTGTTTAAATATTTTCAGTTTGTTTACCAACTATCTTAATCTTCATTGTTTAAAAAATCTATTCTAAATCAAACAGAAAAATCATTTTAAATTTCTTTCAAATTGGTCTATATAGGGTGGAGTTAATATGAGTTTGATATATTGATAAGTTTGTCAGAAAAATGACTTAAAATAAAAAAGATTTATTTTATGTTGGTTCTGTGTGGTTAAAACAACTTTTGTAAACTTGATAAATTTGCCTTGTAACTTGATAAATTTGCTTTATCAAGTTACAAGGCAAAATCATGAGAGTATTTTTAATTTAAACAGAGATGTTTATAAAAAGTCTTAAACTTAAAAAATGAGTTCTAGCATATTCAAAATGGTAGAACTTATATTGTATATTCAAAATGGTAGAACTTATATAGTATAATCTAGAAAAAATTACTTGATTATTAGAAAGTTTAAAAACTATAAGATTAATAGTTTAATTGAAATTTACAACAGGTGGGAAACAATGGGCAATGTATATTGTATCAATGTGTTATTGCTGTTGCTATTTGCTATGTATCAATGTGTTGTGCCATCTATTTGCTATGTATCAATGCATTGTGCTATCTTTTTGCATATGTATCAATGTGTTGTGCCATCTTTTTGCTAGTATCAATGTGTTGTGCCATTAAGAGTTTATTAGTTATCTAATACTCTAAAAATCTATTAGTTTTTTAATAAAAATGAGTCCAAAAAAGAGCTTTTTAATTCTAAGGACTCATTTAGAAAGTTATTGAAAATGTAATCAAATTTTGCATTGCTTTTTTTTTATACAAACACGAAATATCAGTCAAAAATGAATCTTAACTCAATGAATGAATCTCAAGCAAAAAGAACTTTCAATCTATTTTCAATTAAGCTAACACTTAAAGTTCTTTCTTCAATGTGTAAGGTTCTTTTGAAACATCTATTGAAACATCTATTGAAATACTGTTATGATTAAACTCTTTATCAGATAGTTTAAATCGAATACATAATTAATTACTAATGGCAAGTCAAAATTTTAGAAAATTGATTTCATTTATTTATTTGAAAAACAAGAGATTTATTAACTCTTACGATATGTGGTTTCCAAGAAGGATTGGATCCTTCTTGGAAACCAGATCTTCCAATGGTTCCCTTTCTCTCTTAGACAAGGTGCAAAAATGCATTGTAAACATAGTTGAACCTGCTCTTGCAGCCAACCTCTAACTATTATCACATCGTCATAATGTTGCTTCCCTTTCTCTTTTCTATAAATACTATAATGGGCACTGCACTAAAAAGAACTCTTGTGACATCTATTAAAATTTATTCTTGTGTTACTTATCATTCAATTAAGCCTTTTACTGTGACTGTTCCTAAGTGCTACAAAAATTCTTACTTTTCAAGTTTTTTTCCTCAAACATCGGTTATTTGGAATTCACTTCCTTCATCTTGCTTTCCTGATTCATATCGTTTGCAATTCTTTAAGTCGACTGTTAATCATTATCTTGCTCTATAAATTTGATCTTTTCTCTTCCAGTAACTTCCAACTCTAATAGTGGTTGCTTGCAGCCTTGTTGGAGGTGAAGATGTTTAAAAAAAAAAAAAAGGTACTTTGTTTTTCAAATTATTGAGGCCCAAACACTTGTTTTTTTAAAAAGAGACATGCAGTTGACTCGCGATATCTCAAATACTCATTATCTCAAACTTCATTTCTGGTCCATTGCACACTTGATTGAGTCAAAATCCTCTTGATATCTCAAACTCTTGCTATCTTGAACTTTTTTCCTGGTCCCCTGAGAGTTCAAGATATCAAGAGTCAACTGTATTAAAATGTGGAAACTTCATCATGCAGAACAATTTAGTTGAACAAGATGCAGGAGATACTACATTTTCTAGTAAATTATTCCATAAATTTACAAGGTGATTGAAAAAGTAAAACTCTGTACTGTTAAGATTACAATGGAGTTTGTAAAGTTTCAAGGGATGATAACAATTGCCTCATTAAGAATTAGATTTAAAAACATTTCATAAATCAGTGTCCGCTTGACCAATAACATAATACTAAATCATTGAAGATTAGACAATATTCTAGTGAATAGAGCTTGATGTTTATAATAGGATGCTGAACACAGACCAGCTATTCTTTTAGTGAAGAAGAGTTGTACTTTCTCAATTCTGTCTGGCAGATAGCAAAAGGTCACCATAATCATTACATGAATAAAATATTTTTAGTATGAGATAGGCTTTCAGCATATCTCATACTATAAATCACAATACAATGATAATGCACAATAAGATGATAAGATGCTAGGCAAAGACTATAGATGATAAGATGATTAGATGATAGGCAAAGACTATAGGGGTTAGCAGACAAATTCTATTGGCCTCGCACCCTTTCTTTATCTATTTGGTTGGCATTGATGTAAACTAGTGTTAACATCCATGTCAGTTTTATGCCTAGGATGATGAATGATGGATCTTCTTGACTCTAAGACTTTTTTTTTTGTGCCTCCTTGATAACAGCTATGTAATTCTTCCTGTTATCTCCTACTGAGGGTACAGCTCTAAAACTCTAACAGCTGTAAAATATCAGACTATAAACAGTGCCATGTTTTGCATGGATGGTGTCAGGGTTGCAAAAAAAACGGTTTTTTTGAAAAAAACCAAAAATTATAGGTTTTTTTAAAAAAACCAAAAAAACCATGGTTTTTTTGGTTAAAATTAGGTTTTTATTAAATAATGCCGTATTTAGTTATCCTTTTAAATTAAAAAAAGTATAATGCATTTTATTTGAGTAAACTATATTCTCTATCAATATTACTGTAGTATTTCATCAAAATTATTCAATACATCATTGTTTAATGCTCTATATATAAATACAAGCTTTGCTGCTTTTTCTACCCCCGATTGATTTCTTAACTTAGAATGAACAAGGCCAAAAGTTGAAAAAATTCTTTAAATTCCAGCACTAGAAGCTGGTGCATTTAATAAACCTTCAATATCCATTATGTTACAGTCCACAATTTTTAGAGATTTCCACCATTCTATTGGTGATACATTTTTTAAAACCGATTCACAATGCAAACAGCTTTTATCGAATGGAGCAGATTTGGCTTTTAATTTGAATATTATTGGTAACAAATTCTTGAACTCTTTATCTGCGAAAATCATGGCAGCTTCATTTTCATTTTCAGAAAGATTACATCCAAAATATCTAGGATCTATTGTGTTTGCCAGGAAATGAGCATCATTGACAGTCTGAAGGTATCTAGATTTTTTTTTTTTTCGTTTGTTAAAAATGATAAACTGTTTATCAAATCTTTAAAAATTTCAACAGTGTCACTTATTTTTGTTTGATCTCTTTGCAACTTATCTAGAGCTACTGCAATTGGTTTTAACATTTTAAATAAATCTTCTGTGTTTTGCTTTATCTGTATATTACTTACTTTTTTATCAATCATAGGATCTAAGTCTTTATTTTTTTCAAACATTGTGAAAATGATGCTCCAGTTGTTGACATATTTTTCAAGTGAATCACATACAGAATTCCAGCAAGTTTCTGTAGGAAGTGGCAATTTTGCTCCTCCATTTAATTTATAAATTGCTCCAGCTTTATGATTATTTCTTATATATTTTATTATTAGTGTAAAATTTGCTCACATTTTCAATGTTAAGATCATTTGCTAAAAGATTCAGCATATGAGCAGCACACCCAAAAGTTATGATAATATCTCTTTCAGATGACAGTACTTGTCTCATTGATTTCATATTAGCTGCATTGTCAGTCACAAAGCTTTTTACTCTGCATCCAAATTTACATCTTACAGAATCTATTGCTTCTCTTGATAATTGTGTAAGATATTCACCAGTATGTGAATGACCAGAAGTGTTGATCGTTTCTACTAAAATGTTAATTTTATCTGTAATTACAGAGATACAAACTATAGGTTCATTATGTACATTACTCCAGCCATCTAAAGACATGGCTACAATTTTACCATTCAATACATTACATTTTTGAATTTCTTCTGCGTAAACCCTATCTAATATTTCTCCTCCAATTTGAGTTCTATTAGGTAGAGTGTATTCTGGATAAAGCATTTTGATAAATTTTTTATTTTTTATATATAAAATTCTTTGTGTTCAACTGTTCTGAGGCTAGAGTTTGTACTGTATATAAATCTACCAAGCTGCAGATCAAATAAATCTTTCTCTTTGAGGCTTGTTTGTGTGAAAAACTTATTTATTTTCAAAATATTTATCAGCTGATGTTGAATTGGGCTGAGACCTTTTCATTTGTTGTTGTGACATTGATGGTGAGTTACCTTTAAAATGAAATTGCAGTTTATTGATTTATTCTAAGTTAATATGTCTCTACGTGATAATTCAAATATATATGTTTAAAATTTAGTTGAAAATTTAAAATGGCAATGCCATAGTTTAACTACCTTCAAGAAGTTGTTGATCTTCCATTGACTCCATAATTTCATGGGGTTGTGATTGCTTGCACTTTTTTATATGTTCATGCATCCTTTGAATTTGACCTTCCATTTCTTTTCTACATGCATTACAAACTGCTCTACACCCCTTTCTTTCTGGAACAGTCACTCGTGTATACTTTAACCAAATCATATCATATTTGCGCCCAGTTTTTTGAGATATTTTTTGTGGTATCAATAAACTATGTTAGAACTACTTATAGTATATATATATATATATATATATATATATATATATATATATATATATATATATATATATATATATATATATATATATATACACACACACACATTTATATATCGTTAAGAAAACTTCCTGATGAAATAAGTTCATCAGGAAGCAATGCTTCTTGATGAACCTAATGAAGGAGAAAAAGTCTGTAGAAGAAAACAGATAAATAAGTGTTATTACTAATTTATTACTGCTCTGTTATATAAGAACACTGAGGACTCTATTCTATGAAAAAACAGAAACAAATATCATGGATTTTAAAAAAATATCTATATTGAAGATTAGTTATACTTGTTAACATAACCCTGTTTTAGTTTTCTGTTGTAAGTTCAAATCAAAAAAACATTAATTTGGTTTAAACCAACATTTTTTTAATGTTTTAAACCATGGTTTAAACCATTTGGTTAAAACTTTGCAACCCTGGATGATGTCCCTGTTTGCAATTTTGGTGTACACTGTCAAAGCCCACATATGAAGCCCTAACATACAAGTTTTGGTTAATTAACAGGACTGAGACAGTTGCATAGCTCATTGCTTGGGATGTCATGCTCTATCTATGATTGAGTCATAGAGCATTAACATGACCAAAGTAACTTAAAATATTAAACATATAAAACCATCAACATCTAACTATTTTAACTTATCTTTTACAAATATTTGTGGTCTTTAAAGTAACTTTCCATCAGTTGAATCTTACCTCATTCAAAAATTACAAGATCTTTGCAAGACTTAGATCCAATTTGGATGCTTCTTCATCGAATCTCAATATTAATGATACATCAATTATACACATCAATTCTATTTGTCTAAATCAATTATATTTGTCTTATTAATCAATTTGTCCAAGTCAGGATTGAATCCTCTGACTATTCTTTTATGTGCTTCCGCTTACCACCTCTTCACTTCACCACCTCTTCATTTACTACCTCTTCACTTACCACCTCTTCACTTACCACCTCTTCACTTAATCACCTTTTCTTTATTCTTTATTATTCTTCTTCTTCTCAAGACTGCACTCTTTTAGATGTAATTTCTGATAAAATTGGCCAAGCCTTTTTTCTTTATGCCCTTGTCAATATTGTTGTTATTGGTGACTTTATTGCTCATCATGCTGAATGGCTTGGCTCTAACACCACTGTTGGTACTAATGCTCATAACTTTTTGTATTTCTCAATCTTAAACTCAGATAGTTAACTTTGCAATTCACTTTTCAGATAACTTTAATGGCTAGCCTCATCAAGTTTTCAAAAAAAAACATCTTTTAAGTTAAGTTGATAATGACCAAAACTTTGGGGCACCATTTAAGTTGCCTATCTCTATCATTTTAAGATAAATTATGATAAAGAACTTTATGCTTATTTAGAATCATACAAAAACATAGATCTGAAATCTTGAAAAAAGTATTTTGCTTTGATGTTAAAGTTTAAAAATGTACACTTAAAATACAAATATTTGTTTTTTAATGATATTCTTTAGCACAGGAAAAAAAAATTTTTAATTATGCAATCTAATTTTTTATTGTTGCTACATAAAAATTTATTAAAATTTAATTACATATTTTTATGAATATAAATTTTAAACAAAATACTTTTAAGACTTTGTTTTTTAGGTGTAAATACATCGACTAACAAATATTGATTGGAGCAATCAAATGTACACAAATTGACTGAAAAATAGGAATTGGCGCACTTAAATGTAAATACATTGATTGGCAATAAGGATAAGTGTAAATAAAAGTACATAGTTAGAGTCGTGGTTAAGGTCAGAGATCAATCAGGGACTAATGGGTTTTGCTAAAAAAAAGTTTGCCTTCGAGTGTCAATAAAAACTAGGCCGTTTTTAAGTTAATTTCAAAAAAAGCGAATATTAGCATGTTTAGTGTAATTTTATAAACTTTAACACCAGATTAAAGTACTTTCCTCAAATTTTTATGTTTTTATGCAATTTTAAATCAGTCTAGAGCTAGAGTAAAGTGGAGTAGCTCATTGTATCTTAGCTTCATGGTAATGGCTTTATTTTATTGAAGACTTTTTTACACTTTAATTTCACTTTACTTCACTCTATCCTTTAAAAAGATTATTGAAACTCATTTTTCTTGTTTTAAGTGTCAAATTTTAAACCTTAGAAACGAAAAACAATAAATTCTTAAATGTAATATTTAGCAAAATAAAGTTTTGTTACCTTTTTAATTTCTCGAAGACTATCATATTCATCAGAACTATTATATCCATTTTCACTCACGTCATATGGCGGACTGACACTACCTTCGCGAGTTTCTCTGCTGTTTTTTGAAAAATAATTAGAACTTTGACGGTGTCGCGAACGTTTATGAAGTGGCAAATTTAATAATTCTTGAGAGTCTCTTTTATCTAAACTATTCGAACTTTCCGAAATGTTTTCATCTTGATTATTTCTATTTCTAACAACTTCACCACTACGAGTGGTTCTGTTTCTTGAACGATTTCTTTCTACCTCGTCATTTTTTTGCTCTTTTTTTTTGGGTAATATAGTCATCTTAAAATTTTTTAATTTTATAATCACAAATCGTATTGATATAAAACAAAATACTTTTAAAAAACCAACCAATTCAACCTTTTCAGTTTCGCAATTTAAACATTCACAATAAATAAACTTTAAATTTTGTGTTTACATCTTAAACCTGACTTGCTTAAAGTGGTTGTTGATTTAAGTGCATGCGCATTTTATTTTTGCCCATATATGTTCTCAACATATTGACAAAAGACAAGTGAAGACTATGTTTTCAAATATATTTAAAAAATTTATGTGAAAACTTATCTCATAAAATAAATTGCAAATTAAAAACGAAAATTGAAATTTTAAAAATCTGATATCAACAATTAATCGATTTCTAAAATTGTATTCATGCATACAAATCAAATAAATTCAAAAAATAAATTTACTTTGCTTCACATTTTTTACGCTATATATATATATATATATATATATATATATATATATATATATATATATATATATATATATATATATATATTATATATAAAAACTCATTTTTTACGTTATATAATATATATATATATATATATATATATATATATATATATATATATATATATATATATATATATATATATATATATATATATATATATATATATATATATATATATATATATATATATTATATAACGTAAAAAATGAGTTTTTATATATAAAAACTTAAATTCCATTGAATTGTCGTTTTTTTTGAATTGAATTAACTATATTTTGATCTTCTACAAACTTCGTGACGTAGCTTTAGCTTAGCGGTTTGAAAAGTTAGTATAAAAAAAAACTTTGTTCATTGAATATGATGCTTATTTAAAGATTATTTATGATTATTATAAATACAGGAGTGATCGAAATATATTGAAACACCACACATTAGTTAGGTATGTATAAAATTAGAGTGAACATTGTAGCGTTTTTACGTAGGAGAGCGTTCTTCTACGGAAAAACCGTAAATGGCAATTCTATAAAAGATTAAATGCGACTAACTGAAATAGCTGTGTGATCATTCATACCACTGAATTTAAAATGAAAGTATAAAATTTAGAATGAAAATAGAAAGTTTACAAATATGTCCTTATGGAGTTAAGTTGTAAATATCTTTAGCATCATTCAAATCAGATCATAAACAATAACGAGCCAAAACAGTAAATTCCTCGCTCACCAAATAATAAATTATTTTATAAGTATAGCAAAAGAAGTAATCACATAAAAAAACGAAGGAAACAAAAAGAAATTATGTGTACAGATTATTTTGAATATACTAAAATATAAAAGGTCGAATACTCAATATAGAAAGATTTAGGGCAATATATAAAGAAAAATATCGACAAAATAAACGAATTCCTTAAAAAAAATTAGAGCTTTCAAAAAGAGACGGGGCGGAATTAGTACTTTACCAGTAAAGTGCTTTTGGCTTTCCATCTCTTTAAATAGTCATCGTGAATAAATGGTTCGTGCGAGGCCAAATTTTTTTTTATTAAAAAGTTTGTTGTTTAGAACTAATCTAAAAAACATATTTAAAGTTATGCAAATATTTCATTAATTTTATGTCAAATTTAAAAAATAAAGGGTTTTTTTAATATTAAGTTACCTCCTCGAGGCCGAGAAGCCCACTACAGTCGAGGAGGCTACTTTAATTGTGGTTATAACCTTCTCTCAACTACATAACTCCAAAACACGAACCTTGACAAACAAGGCCGCTGCATGGAGAAACAAATTGAGCGCGGTAAAACCAGGAAAGTGATGAGGATTTAACTCGGAACTACTTGCCTATGAAGCGAACGCCCTACCACTTCACCACCACCGCATTAAAGCTACTTTTACTTTTTAGTTGCATTTATTTTCTGTTATAACAGATCTTAATTAAAAGTTTTTTACCACTTTAATAGTTTACAACTTTTAAACTGTTTCAGGGTGCACTTTTGCAATAGAATTTTTACTTTTTTGACAGAATGAAATGAAGGAAGTATCAAAGATAACAACAGTATCAAGAGGAAAAAATCTCAGAATTTAAAAATAAATAGGGTAGATTATGGTAATATAAGTACCTTGGTAATATGAGTATACCTAAAGATTTCTTAGATGTGAGCAGTGAAGTTAAAGTTGCTTTGTAATTTTTGAATCGACTTCATGTGGTAACAACAGGATTCGGTGCAATTAGCATAAATTTATATGCAGTAATTAGCGGCTATTATCTAATTAAAACGCTGTTAAACTTTTTGCGTTGTTAAAATAATATCATTACGCGTGAATAACTTTTTGGCGCAAAATTTTGGTGCTATAATAATGAAATTTATTTTTTCTTAAAGAAAAATATGTTAGCTAGAAATCCGTTTCATTTTTGTTTGAAAAACAATGCATAGAAACATTTAGTTTTGACTTAATTTAATGATGCCATTTTTGTGTAATATGAGCATGCTCAAAATTACCTAGTTTAAAAGTACTAAAACTGCAGTGGTTTTAGTTGATTTTTGAATAAAAACAAAACATAATAAAAAACTTTATTTTAACAATACTAAATATTTTTCTGTAATTTAAATTCAAAAAATTTGAAATTTTGTCGTTCAAAAGTTTAAGTTGATAAAAATGAAAAAATAACGAATTAATTTGTTGTTGTTGTTGTTGCGGAAAACGTTATATTTTTTCAACAAAAAGTTGCTTAAAATTTGATCTTTTAATGATAAGTTTTGCAAATAACGAATCATTATATTCCAAAATTTAGTTCTAATTGTCAGGTTGGTATTTTTTTTTACTTAATAAATGTTGTTTTTTTGAGCTATTTTAAAGTGCTGATATTACCAAGTGGTCTGGGCAGTATGAGCACTTTTGCTACTTTTTTATAACCTCTATGTTTTTAAAAAAAATTTTCGGGTGCCCAAATATGTAAATGGATCATGAGCATAGACCCCTAAAAATTGTTTATTCACAAAAATTCTGGATACAGCATAATTATTTTTTTAAATATTTTAATTTTCGTTTAAGGTGCTCATATTACCCTAATCTACCCTATATATCTTTTAGTTCTTTTAAACGCTTTTTCAAATAATTAATACATATACTAAAAAATATAATAATAAGTAATAATTTAGTTTCAAACTAATTTAAAAAAGTTGTACTTTGTGACAATTTAATAAAACTTTCATTGTTGCTAGATTAACAATTGTTTGAGAAACGCTGTTAGTAGTCAAGTTTGTTCGTAATGTCTAAAAAAAAAAAATTAATTTAATTACGTAATTAATTTAATTAATTATGTCAGTTTTTCAGAATCATTAATTAGTTTATTTTCAACTTTTGCATTTATTTTTACTTTCGTTTTTTTTGTTTGTTTGTTTGTTTTTGTTTTTTTTTTAAATTGTTGAAATTTTGCCAAAAATCAAATAAGAACTTCGATTTCTTTATAAAATCAAATAAAAACTTTGATTTCATTTAAAAAATTACAAATTCATGTATAGATTATACTCTTTTCCAACACAATTTTAAAACTTTTAAAATCAGAGATGCTTTTTTTGTTTTAACACCAAGAATCTAGAAATGCAGTAAATATCAGGAAACAAACTCGGATATATCAATCCCTTACATATCTCTATCTCACACTAAAAAAAGTATGTTTGTTATGTATTCAAAAATTTTCAACCGTTCTTACAAGAATTCACAAACACCTCATTGAAAACTATAGTTCTAATAAAATGTGTTTTTATTTTGTAAAGTTTGTTCTAGATGTGACAAACAACTTTTTGTTTCTGGTGCGATTAAAACAAACGCCAAAAAAATGCTAAAAAAGAAAGCATTTTTCCAAACTTGGTCTGGTTGCATAGTAAATGGACAGAATTTTTTTTTATTTTAATTTCATGCAGTTATAAAAGTGCAAAATACAATTGATTTTGAGTTTAAATAAATTTTATGGAATTTGTTGAAACAAATGTGGGAGTTCTGGAAAGCTCTGAGAGCTTCAAGCTTCAAAAAAAGCTTATTTTTTGGGGGTTTCAAACCCTGGCCTAGTGGTTTTATAATTTCTTGAGGGAAAATAGAAAAGTCTCAGAACTTTAATTAACCTATTTCATAAAAAAAAGTTATTTAAAATATGTACTTTAAAAAAAAACTTTTTCGGGAGGCATTTTTCTTTCATAATATTTCTCTTTGGGTTGGATAATTTTTTAATTTGAATAAAATAAGTTTGAAACACTAAATGAAAAATATATTGAAATTGATCAAAAAATATATTGAGATTGATCAAAAAATATATTGAGATTGATCAAAAAATATATTGAGATTGATCTAAAAGATAAAACCAAAAGCTAGTTAGATGAAGATAATATGTTTTATTTATTTATATTTTTTTTTCAAACAATTTTGTAGTATTGAAAAATTATCAAAGTTTATTTGTACAAAAAATTATTAAAATTTTTAAATAGTTTTTTGTGTAATATTTCAGCAGAATATTTTTTTGAGATGGTGGTGAATGATGGTGATGGAATGATGGAATGATGATGATGGAATAATAATGATTGAATGATGGTTATAATATAGGTTTATAATAATATTTATATTAATAGATTTATTTTCTTTGATTTATAACAGATTTATAAAATTTATTATTATGCATTTCTATAAAAGATTTGTGATTATCATTATTACAGATATGTGATTATTATTATGGATTTATTATTATAGATTTATTATTATGACCATTCTTTAGATTTGTATTTTCAGTTTTTATAGTATGATTTATTGTTTTATAGAATGATTTATTTTACTATTTTATTTTTAAAATTGTAAAGGTTCTGATGATAAGATCCTTATGATCTTCTTTCAGAAGCCTTGTTTGTTTTCTCTTGTAAAACATAGCACTTATTTTAAGACAAATGTAAACAGAAAGAAAAAAAAATAGTGGTGGAATTATGGTGATGGAATGAAGGTGAATTTGGTGATACACCACCAAATATTCAAAATTAAAAAAAAAGATAAGTTTTATATCAATAAAAACTACACAAATTTAGAATGCTATTTTATATTTCATTTTACTTTGCCTAAATAACTTTGCCTCAGTTTTATCAAAAAAACATTCATTTTAATGGTTCAATTCCAAACACGATACCTTGAAGTATATTTACAC
This sequence comes from Hydra vulgaris, assembly GCF_038396675.1. NCBI lineage: Eukaryota > Metazoa > Cnidaria > Hydrozoa > Anthoathecata > Hydridae > Hydra > Hydra vulgaris. The sequence goes on along the minus strand of NC_088926.1, from coordinate 4,728,933 downwards.
TAAATCCATGAAATTTTGTTCAAATGTTTTAGTCATGGTATCGACGTAAGTTTTAGTAAGGTATCGACGTTTGGATTTTAAGATTTTCAAAGTACATCACAAATCATATAAGTTTTTTTACATCGATTAATAAAAAAAAAACTAAAAAGACTGCTTAGAAAATAATATTATTTTATAGGCAGTGACATTTTAAAAATTTTAAATTCTACTCCAATCATTTTTTTTTTTAATTTAAATTTAAAGTTTTTTTTTATTAATTTATGTAAAATAATTTATATAATTTGTGAAGCAGAAGTGCAAACTGCTTCTAATTTTCACGAAATTTTTATAACATTATAATATAATAAACATTTACTATAAATTATTTTCACAAGATATCATGTTTACAGTAAAACAATGTTTCGCAAAATTCGAAAACGGAGAAAAACGCATAAGAAGATTAAATATTGTTATCATTGCTACATATATATTTTTTAGTTAATTAATTTATTGAAAAATTAAAAAATAAGTTGGAAGCAAACATTTATATTATTAATCTACAATAAATTGCCAATCAAACGAGCAAAATATCAAAAATTCACATTTTATTTCAATTTTCAGAAAATATTTAATGGTGTACCACCGTAAAAATGCTATAATGGTAATAAACTTTTTGGAATGGTTTTAACTTTTTTTAACGTTTTAAAATTGGTGAAAATATGCACATAAAAAATCCTATTTTCAAGAACTTTGACTATGCTCAGCGGAAATAGACGTCCTTATTTTTGACCATATTGGCTTTTTTATGCACATGTGCGCAGACCTTATTTTTTAACTTTGATTTATTTTTAAAATTTTAACATATGGTATTTTAGATTTTTTTATTCTCGAGTTGAGTTATTTACGTACGAATCATGAGAGGGGAGGAACGGATTTTTTTCAAATTTTTATAAAATAACATAAGCATGATTGTACAAAAACTCAGAGTTTGCTTCATGCCTGAGTTACCATATCTGAAACATCAAAAAAAGCTGAGCACAATCGCTTAAAACTTCAACGGCTTAATTAACAACTAACCTAATTTTTTCTTTTCTTCTATGTCAGTTATTTTCAATTTGCCAATTAATCACTTTATTTTCAATTAACCAATAAATTATTTTCTATTAGCCATTCAATCATTTACAAGTAGCCAGTTTAAGCTCATGAGTTTTGTCCAAAAAGAATGTAAAAAATTTTTTAAGTGGTAACCTTAGCTGAACAATTCACTTCTTATATGCAAACATATAATAATGAATTTTAATGAATTAAGAAGTTGTTTCGATGAAAAATCCTTGGCAACTCTAACAATCCATGAAATGGCAATACTCATTTAACAACTCAAGCGCAAGAAAATAACTGTTAAAGTGAATAACAAAGTTCATGAAAAACTTTAAAAATGTATTTAAATTTACAAAACAAGCAAGTAGTAACTGCACTTACCATAGAGAAAAAAAAAATTAAACCTTAACTCAAGTTTTTAAAGCTAGGTTTTTTTTTCGGATAAAAAAGCATGAAAAAGGAAAGAAATTTCTAGAAACTTATAAAACTGTAAAATAGATTATATTAAAGTTCAATCGTTAATCAACAACTCTTTCATTTTCATAAAAAGCAATAATGAAAAAACTAAGTGTTGCTTAAACAAGGCATAAAAATGTTCACTAAAAACAAAAAACTCATATTTATTGATGTTTAAAATTAATACAATTCTAATACAAAATATTTTTTATATTTAATATATAAAAAATATAACTGGCTACGTGCTAATATAATATCATCAAGAAAATTGTTTCTTGATGACAGGGCCGCTAAGAGGGCGTTTGAAGTAATTTGCTCAGGAAACTACCGTGAATGGGTCATCACATCACATATTCTTAAAAAACAAACAAGTTATAAGTAGTTGATAAAAAAACAAAATTTACCTAGTTTGCAAACATTAGTGAAACATTTAATTTATTGTAAAACTATTTTACGAGTAAAAGGTTTAGCTGACAACTTGATTATTACCATTTTCTTTTTTTTTTTGTAATAGCTTTATTCGCGTTTAAAGCTTTGTTTACATTTAAAATATAGATATAAATAAAATATTAATATACTACAAGTTTTCATTTACAGTTTAAACGCAGGCGTTTTCATTGGCTATTTGTTTGCATAAAAAAATACAGCCTTTAAGCTTGAACCAGTTAAACGAAGCTGCTAGGAGAAAAGAGCGAAGTTTTGGAAAGAAAATAAGGAAACTTTTAGATTGTGTTTGTTGGACAAAAAATGAAGATAGTAGTTAATTTATTTTTAAATCTTGTGATTTCCATAAAAGCAAAATTAAAATAATTCTGTTAATTAACATTTCTTTATAGCTTCGATAACATATAGATATAAATGATTCCAAAGAGTCACAAGACATCTGGGAGTCTTCAAGACATTGAAGACTCTCAGTAATACCAGTTACAATTTTAAGTTGTCTGTCACAATGACAAAAAATATTTGAAAACTTGATACGCAAACGAGACCAATTTTTAATGATCCAACTCGTGGAAATCAATATCAGAAACTGATCGAACGATAATAATTTTATTTGGAACCTGCACAAATCCTAAAAGTTTTTTAAAAAATTCAAACAGATTGCAAATTTAAATTCAGCTTGTTATCTTATGATGGAGGCATGCATGGAAATTAAAGAAAATTTTCAGATCGCAAGATTCAACAGATTTAGGCAGTTTTAAAGTCATTAACAAAGCGATATTACTTATCCTCGAAGTCACAAAATGAATTTATTGAGAAGTGCGGCAAAATAATGAGTTGAAATGTTATTCAAGAAGTTTGAAAATCAATACACTTTACCATCATTACAGACGGTAAAGTCTTTATTTCTTTTACATTGCGGCAATAATCAGCTATGGAGGTCAGAGAATTTTTCCTTGAGCTAGAAGATTCGAAAATAAAAAGGGAGCTGATATAGTAAAACGAATATTGGATGTGTTAGAAGAGAATGACCTTGAAGTTAAAAATTGTCGTGGTCAAAGCTATGATAATGACGCTAACTATCAGGTATCTACAATGGAGTTCAAGTTTTGATTAGACAGAGTAATCCACAAGTAATTTTCTTTCCTTGCTCTGCCCGCATCCTAAAAAATTCTATTTTAGAAATATTATTATTATTTTTTTAACTACACAGTTTTTACTAGTTTTAACAATATACATTTTTATAACAAATACATTTAAGATACTTCTAAAATAATTGAAATAATATTAAGATATATTTGTTGTACAAAGTAACATAACGGGTGAAGTTATCGGACAAATCCTAATTTCATTATTTGAGCATAATAATTAATTTTTGTGGTTTTATGCGTAGGCATAAACGTTCTATAAAATATAAACTTTATTATTTGAAACACAATTATTTAAAATGAGGTTAAATGCAGCTGAACGAGAATCTTTTCGAAAGCGACTAAAAATGTTTTTTGTAAATAAACCTAATATAAAAAAAAAAAATCGTAAATCATTTTGAAAAGGAAGGATTTGCTCAAAGTACAATATATGATAACCTAAAAAGACTTGAAACTGTTAAATCGTTTTCTGATAGAAAGCGCCCTGGTCGTCCGACATCCTGGACTAGAGAAAAGAAAGCCGAATTAACGAGACTTGTCAACAATCGAAAAGGGGTCAGCCAGAGAAAAATAGGTATTAAATTCGGTGTAAATCAATCGACAATTGGTCGTCAGTTAAAAAAAAAATGAATATTAAATATAGAAAACGTAAAAAGACTCCAAAATACACTATAGAACAACAAATAAAGGCAAAGAAAACAAGCAGGAAACTAGTTAACCAACTCTATAACACAAAATCGCTTCTAGTCATCGATGACGAAAAATACTTTTGTTTTGCAGGGGAAAACATGCCTGGAAATTCTGGATACTACACAAACAACAAAAAGACATGCCCAGAAAGTGTTCGTTTTATAGGAAAAGAGAAATTTCCAAAAAAAATTATTAATGTGGATAGCCATATCTGACCGTGGTATGTCCATGCCATTGTTTCGCACTTCCAAGGCTGTAGCGATCAATTCATCAATCTATATCTTTAAATGCTCTATTAATCAGGGAGTTTTTCCTGATGATTTAAAAATAGCAAAAATTATTCCTATATTTAAAGAAGGAGAAAAAACTAATGTTAAACACTATCGTCCAATTTCTATCCTCTCTGTTTTTTCTAAAATTTTAGAAAGATTTTTGTACAACAGAATATACAATCACCTTTTATCAAACAAATTATTATATAACATGCAATATGGATTCAAAAAAAATAATTCAACAGACCATGCAATTATTCAGCTTACAAGAAGTATATCAGACTCATTTAATAATTCTAAATTCACATTGGGAGTATTTATTGATTTAGCGAAAGCGTTTGATACCATTAATCATAAAATTCTTGCTAAAAAATTAAATGTTGTGGTATAACAGGCAATGTTTTAAAATTGTTAAAAATTTATTTAACTAATCGCAAACAATTTGTTTACGCCGATGAAACATTATCATCAAATTTGTTAAATATTACATGTGGAGTTCCTCAAGGATCCATATTAGGATCTCTTCTTTCCCTTATTTATATCAATGATTTATACAAAGCCTCGGATTTATTAACAATTATGTTTGCTGATGACACCAATTTATTTATGTCACACAAAAGCATTCCTACTTTATTTAGTTGCTTGAACATCGAGTTAATCAAAATATCTGACTGGTTTAAGACTAACAAATTATCTCTTAACATTGATAAAACTAAATGGGTTCTTTTCCATCCTCTTATCAAAAAACATAAACTGCCAATTAACATGCCTCATCTTGTTATTGACAATATACAAATTAAACAAGTAACAGTAACCAACTTTCTAGGTGTTTGTATAGATGAAAATCTTACATGGAAAAGTCACATTAAAAACTTATCAAGTAAAATTTCAAAAAGTATAGGAATATTGTACAAAGCAAGAAATGTTTTAAATAAACGTACTTTAGTACAATTATATCACTCATTTATTCATTGTCACATAAACTATGCAAACATTGCTTGGGGTAGTGCAAAGAAAATTAAACTTAAACCTCTTTATTGTCAGCAGAAGCATGTATAAAAATAAATACATTTTGCGGAATGATAATTTTATTAAGCAGCCCATTTTTCAAACAAATCTTTTTAAATTTTGTATTGATTATCGCGAATCATTCTTATGGAATAAAATAGTTTTAAAAAATTTTACTAAGGATTTTATTCATCAAAGTAACTACTTTTCTTTTAAACGAAAGCTTAAAGAACTCATTTTTACAATTGAAGATGTAACAATATACTTTTGATATATATATTTTTTTTTTAGTGATCTTCCTTTTTACCTCCTATTTAACTATTGATTTATAAAAATTATATATGCATCATTAACAACTGTAATATATAATAATGTATCTTGTATTTGTAACGGAATATTTTAAGTTTCTTACTTCGTTAACTTGTTTTTTATCTTGTTAATATCTTATAAATTTTAACACGATCATTTCTTAGCGGTACTCGACGACAAGACGGTATGATCTTCTACGAGTTCCCGCGTTCTTTTATTATTTAATAACGATTATTATATATATATATATATATATATATATATATAATATATATATATATATATATATATATATATATATATATATACATGTTTTTATTATTATATATTTGTATTTTAAATATTGTAACGAAATGCTTATTTATAATGTAATAAAAAGAACAAATATATATATATATATATATATATATATATATATATATATATATATATATATATATATATATATATGAATGAATAGAAAAACGACTTCTTTCATATATTCACAAGTATCATGGAGACTTTAACTATTTATTTTGGCCGGATTTAGCAAGTTCTCATTATTCTAAAGATTCTCTAAATTAGATAGACCAATATTACGTTGATAAAGAATCCAATCCCCCAAATGTGCCTCAAGCACGACCAATTGAAAATTTTGGATGACATTTGGCACAGAAGGTTTATGAGGGAGATTGGCAAGCTTCAACAGAGCTAGTTTTGATTGATCGCATTAAACTAAAACTACAAGAAATTGATTTAAACTTTTTACAGTCGCATTGAATGGCGTCAGAGCAAAATTGAGATCAATTGCAGATGGTGGTGTTTTTTCATATAAAAAATAATATATTTTTGTTAAAAGATAAATGCTTTATTTAAAACAAATATAATAGTAGTTTGTTTTTTTATTTATAAATAAGTTATTGACGTTTTTATTTTGTCCGATAACTTCCGCATTACCCGTTAATAAAGTGAAAAGATATATGTATATATATATATATATATATATATACATATATATATATATATATATATATATATATATATATATATATATATATATATATATATATACATATATATATATATATATAATTATATATATATATATATATATATATATATATATATACATATATATATATATATATATATATATGTATATATGTGTATAAATATATATTTAAGATTTGACTTTTTGTTTGATATATTTTTTTATCTTAATTACTCATAAGGTATTAGAAAATTCCCATATAATTGCTTTGGATCTAAATGGATTTTTTTTTCAGATTAGCTTTTAAGAAATTTATACTTTTCAGGAGAGATATTGAGGAAATTTTAGGTACTAGTTTGTTATACAGGTAAGGACCACGATATGCTACAGAGAATTGGGATATGTTTTTTTTTTCAAAGGTATTATATTGTTCTCGTTACTCTAGTGCTGAACTTATTTATAATAGTTTTAAAAAATTTAATTATAAATCGACTTGAATAAGTTCCCATTTTATGTTTGAAAAAAGAAAAATATTTTTATACGTATTGGTTTAGTTAATGTTTGAAGCATTTATCTGTTTAAGTAATGGGTTTGCATGAGTAAGCTTGTTCTTATAAAATAAAACTCTTGAAGCAAGTTTATGCCGTTTATAGAGAGAACTTAATTTAGTTTTATAAGTATTTGCTCATCCTAATATTGACATTGACTCATATAGTAGACCAATTTATTTTGAGATTTTTGTATTAATGGCATTTATGTGAGAGTTCCATGTTAAAAATTTCTTAGTATGCTCCAATCATCGCAATTTTTTGCATAGCATCTTTATTTGACATAAATATAAACATATAAATGTTTGGTGTATTTAATTACTGTCTTGTGACAAAATTACAGTCTTGTGACAAAATTACAGTCTTGTGACAAAATTACAGTCTTGTGACAAAATTACAGTCTTGTGACAAAATTACAGTCTTGTGACAAAATTACAGTCTTGTGACAAAATTACAGTCTTGTGACAAAATTACAGTCTTGTGACAAAGCAACGCGGAAAAGCATTTAATTAGGGAGTTCGCGCTACCTTCTTTTCCGGTAGGACAAAATATGCCCAGAGCTCGCATTAAATCATGGATAACTTCTAAATCGCTTCTAAAGCAAGCGTTTTAACCACTGTGTCACGGCTGTATAACCATATAGTCATAACTTTCGAACAGTAATAAATAATTTAAAAAAACTTAAAATCTGTTGATCAATTTAAGTTTAGTATAATATGCTAAAAATGTATATTTTAAGCCTACTTAATAAAAAGAAGTAGGAGATTATTTGCTCTTTGGCAATGTGATTTTATTGAGTTTAAACCAGTATTTTAATTTTGGGTTTAATTATAGTCTCAACGAGGGAAAGCTTGCTATCTTTCTTTTTTATTTATCAGTTAAAATAATAGAATTGGTATAAAAATTCCATTACAATTTTTATATCCATGTTTCAACAACATCATAGAACTTTTTGATTTAGAGACATAATTAAACTAAAAAAAACGCTTAAGTAAAAGCAACAAAAATGAAGAACCTTGCAATCTGATATGTAATTCAAATCTCACTCAAGGAAAAAAACATAATACGAGTTGATGGCAAATTGACCATACGAGTTGTTGGCCATCTTTTTAAATTCCTTTAACGATGCTTTGTGGAAAAATGCAAAGTCTTTTTAGAGCTTGATAACTAACAAAAAATAGGAATAGAGTATTTAGGCAGCATTCTTTCTACATACTCTATTCCAGCAGGGGAAAATATTTTTATGTAACTTTTTTCAATTATTACCCAGCTGTCATTTGGTCTTAAAAAGACGTCTTTTGAACGTTTAAAAGAAGTTTTTTGGGACCAAATGCTGGCTGGGTAAATTGTTTTTAATTTTTTAAATATATACATGCTATACAATTGCAGAGTAATTAGATACATTCCGTAACAATAGCAGGAGCAATATATTTAGCACTAACAATATATATTTATAGCTGGAGCAAGAAGGACTAAGTCATTAGATGAATTCCATAAATGTAAAGAATAAGAAGTTTCATACGCTATAAATATACCGAAATAAAACTGAGAGGTTAAAATAAACATTGAAATATTTTCATTTATGATTTTTTTAAATCTATTTATTTTACCATAAGATTGAAAAAATTAAACTCACAATTTCAAAAAATCAGGTTAGATGTCACTCATATAGTAAAAAACTAGCCAATGTATTATATTATATATCCCTTTATTGAAATGAACAAATAAAAAAAAACAAATAAACAGCAATAAGCAACAACAACAAAATCAATAAAAAGAAAAATAATACTTGAAAAAAGCATAACTAATAACAGAAAAAAAGGAAAGACAGGATGAGATGACACGAGGCAAGATGAATGAGACAAAAATATACGAGAGTATTTGTTTTTGTTTTTAATGTTTTTTCAGTTTATTCATTAACAATCTTTAATATTTTCGTTTTTTCTCTTTAGTTTTGTTTAAATGTTTTTTTTAAAAAACTTTCTTTATTTCTTTTTTCCTCGTTTACCATTTTTCCTTGTTTACCTTTTTTTCTGGTTTACCTTTTTTGTTTTGTTTTTGATTCTCCGTTTATGATTGAGAAATCATAAGTTTCAAGCATCAAAAAATAAGCAAAGCAAAACAAAACAAAAACCAATGTAGTTCAATGAAGTGAAAAAGTGAACCTGAAAAGTAACGAAAGCAAAATTAAAAATACTGCGTTGTAAATGTACTAGTTACATGCAAAAGTACTGCGAAGCCTAAAGAAATGTACTTCGTTACACCCCAGCCATGACAAGGATGAAACTTGAAATTTTTTAGCAATGGAAAATTAAACTTGATCGGAAATATACAAGTCTACTTTGTTTTGTATTATTAAAAAAAAATTTCTTTTTAAAACATGAACTTTTGTAACTTTGATTTTGTTTTTTATTAATTTTATTTATGTTTTTTTTTTGTTTTTTTTTGAGGTTTTAACAAAAAAAATATATTTTTTATATTTCGATAAACCTTGTATTGTTATGAGGATAGCAAATTTAAAATTTTGAACTTTTATTGAAAATACTTTGATTTATTTTTTTTTTTTATTATTGAAATAAGTGCCAAATGTTGTGTAGAAAAGTACGAGAAAGAAAAGTATGGGTCAGAGTAAGACACTTTTTTCAAACAAATATAAACAAGAAACAGTGAGTTTAGAATGAAATAAGCAAGGTAGCATGATAGCTTGGTTTTTAAATAAATTTGGTGTCAGAGGTTTTCTTTGTGAGGTGTTACCTCTTAAAATGCCTATGTAGGGGCACTGCAAATCCACTACAAAAATATTTGCTGGGAAATAGTATTTTTTATAATTGCTACTGTTGTCCAGTTTATTATTAAAATTTAGTCCAAACTGTACAAAACCTCTTTTAACAACGATTTTCCTTTGCTTAATAATCAACTAACGTTTATCGTACATTGTATGTCCAAGATTTTGCAGAAATTGAGTTTTTCCCAATGGCAAACTTCACATTCATGTAAATTTGATAAAAATTTGTGCAACTTTTTGTGCTTTGGTGGCAATAAAGTCTTTAATTAATTGTGAATAACGAAAAGATTGGACAATATCTCGTTTGATAGATATCATCGCTAGACATTAGTTTAACTGAAACTTGAAAAAACTTCTTTCACCTAATAGTAATCGCAATCATCAAAGCTGTACAAAGGGTTTTAGCGACATTTGGAAAAGCAGTATTCAAACCATATTCATAAATAAAACGTAAAGCATCAAGAGAAGACGAAACACTATCTGGACCAATGTTGAAAATATTTACAACTCATTGCCTAAATTCTTCGGATCAATATCTGAACCAAAAGTAAATGTATATACACGTGGCACATAAAATGATTTGAAGTTAAGTATACCATTTTGTCCCCAACAACTGCAGCCATATTTGCTCTGTTATCATAACATTAGCACTTGCAGTTCTGCACATTTAAGTTCAGATCTTTAAGCTTTTGTAAGTATGCTTCCGCAAGACCTGAACCAATGATAGTCTTGACAGGTAGGAGTCCCACAAAATAATTCATCAATTTCTTCCAAGTTACATATTCGCAAAATATAGTTATTTGCTTTTGGTGAAATGAAATAATATTTTGAATTTTTAACATTATTTATAATTTTTTGTAAAGCAACATCACTGATCAGATTAATTACCTCTTTTTGAATTTTTTTGCCCAAGTAATGATTTTGAATTGTAATGATTGTAAAATATCAATTATCTCTCGTATTTTAAATCAATTTTTTTTAGCTCATACAAGCACTGACATGACAAATGTGCTTAATGAAAAGTTTATGATCAGCTAGAACATTAGATATACTTTTTCAATCGCTTTTTTCTTTAATTGTGGCTTTGATTTTTTCGATCGAAAGCAAAAAACTTTATGGTTTGAATAGATTAGCCAACAGAAATTTAAGGATTCACCATTTTGTAACTTCCTAAAACAAATTCCACAGAGAGATGCCACTTTTCAGAACTCTGACCTTGTGGATACTTTGTTCCTAAAAACAAAGGAACACAAAGGACAAAACATTCCTTTTTTGACCAAGTAAATACGTTCTTTATCGCTAATTATAGATGGTCATAAGCCTGTATCTTTCCAATCAAGGTTACTGCTTTGGCTCTCATTTGCACCGCATAAATCTGTATCTTCCGTCCCCATGATTTCTCTCTGTAAATTAGCCAATTCCTTGACCACTTCTTCTAAAGTTATCTGACTACTTTGATCACACGTTGGCGATAGGAAAAATAATTGCTTATCCTCATCGTTCTGACCATCTGAAGTTGATGTTGCCAAATGTGGTTTAAATAAATTCAATTTCTTATTTTAGCTGTACATTATATTTTTGTTAAAAACTGAGTAATGTTCTTTTTTGTTAAAAACTGAGTAATGTTCTTTTTTGTTAAAAACTGAGTAATGTTCTTTTTTGTTAAAAACTGAGTAATGTTCTTTTTTTTACGACCTTTTGTTAGCGAATTCGTTTAACAAATTGTAGATATATATTTATCAACGTTCTAATAATTTATTTAACAGCAAAACTCAATTGCATTGAAGAATAACTTTCTTTTCGTAAACTTTAGAAAAATATTTAAACCTCTAAAAACTTTCGTGAACCAATCGGAGGACCTAGTCGGCTGCCTACTTTGCTTATGCTTTTGTCTATCAGTAGGAATTTATGCCTCAAATTTGCTTTAAATTCATAAAACGATGTTAAAATTTTAAGTTTTAATTTTATTTTTGACCATTTTATTCCATACCATCGGTCCTCTGGAATTGATAATTTAGTTGCCACAAAATAACATTTGGGCTGTATATAACTGTTATGTAAATACCTGGTTAAGTATTTCATTTGGCGCCCCTTGGATATCTGCCGTTCGGGACAAACTGCCCCATTCTCCCCCTCTCGGCGGCACTGGGAACATGTGAAACGGCTTACGTTGGATATGATTTATAGCTGTCTGTACTAACTGTTAGCGAAGACAACCATGACGTAATTTTTATTGCGTGTTTTTGCAAATTAAAGAATTTTTTCAATTCATTTTTATCGGTACTGTTAAAAGTTTTTACAGTTTTTTTTACAGTAATATACGCTAGAAACAACAATGTTAATCGAAGTTGTTTTAAGATTATACTTGCAGCTAAATAAGTTACGACCAAATTGATCATAGCCTCAAAATCGATCAAATCGAAGTTTAGGTTTTCTTGACTTTGAAATAAATTTTGGTTTTTCCAGGTAAAAAGTTTTTTCATCTTATTAATTGTACTTTATGTAAAACAAGTAGAATAATGAGCCGAAAGCGTTTTCCTCCAAAAAATGCTACATTAACTAAATTTAACGTCACCTAATTTTATTTATTTTAAAATATTTAAGTGTTCTATGAGGACATAAACGTCTAATCATAAAACGTCGCGGAAAAGCATTTAACAAGAAAGTTCACGCTATCCTTTTTTACTGATCATGCTTATATCGCAAACATCAAACTTGTTGACTCTTAAGTGATTGCTATTACTGCTAATATTTTAAATTCTATTTGAAAAAAAAAAAAAAAAAAACATGTTTTAAAAAAAGTATATCATTTCTATATTAATGAAAAAGAATAATATCTTTTTCATAAATATAATTATTGGTTGGTACATAATTATTGCACGTTTATTAGCGCCACAATTACATATAAATACTAAATAATAAATAAATACTGACTTCAAATTAGTATACAAATACTCAAATATATAAAAATATAGATTGATAATATAATAAATATTATAATAATACAAAAAATAAATAATTACTGCTCAGCCTCTGTGCCAGCCTCTCATTTGTGTTACACAAACATTTAAGTAGTAAACTTTTAGATATTTTTATTTGTTTAAACATACTTTAGTTTTTAAGTTTTAATTAAGTCTTAAATATACCTAAACTACTTATGTCTTAAATATTTATCAATAATTAAGTTCTGCTTTCACTAGATTTGACCCCCCCCCCCCCCCCAAAAAAAAAAAAAAAAAAAAAAAAACCTTTTGCATACTTCGATTTTCTAACTAGCCAATACTTTTCTTCTATAATATTTCCAGTTTAGTATAAACTGTATACTTAAATTTTCTAAAAGTACGTTACAAGTAATCGTAAAAACGTCATTATATATTACGTCAAAGTTGAAAAATTTAGAAAAATAAGGTTCATCAGAGTAGTAATGAAATTTCAATACATAATTTTAGTTTAAAGTTTCAGTTTTTTAAACAATTTAACTCTTTTTTTTAATTTTTAAAAAGTTGTAAAGAACTTTGAACTGTATTTAAATAAATACAAATCAAATCAAATTTTTTTTTGTCTTTCAAGAAATTTATTTAATTGATTGAAAAAACTATTTCATTCAACATTTAGGGGGGGGGGGGGAATGTCCAAGTCAATGAGTAATTAAAAGAATACTTAAATAAAAAAACCAACTAAAGATAAAAATTAAAAAAAAATTCTAGTTATAACAACTAAAAAATGCGTTGAGTCGTTGAGAAGATCTGATTGAAGAGTTGATGCAATTTTTTGAACAATAAAACTCAATGTCTTTTACATATCGAGTATTTCAAGATTATTGGGACAGTCAATAAACATGAAATAAAAAAATTTGTAATAACGAGCATTTGTTACAAAACTGCGGAAAGAATTTAGGCCGATTGCAATTGTCAAATTGTACAATCAACCTCATTTAAAACCTGGGCAAGATGACTTTTTATGCAATTTCTGACCCCAACTTTAATAAAATATAAAAATTACCAACTAATCTAACTAAGGAAACATAAAATAAACACGCGTCGAAAAAAAAAATTCTTAAAAAAGTTACACTCAAAGGACACCATTCGTTATGAATAACCGAAAGCAAAGTATTTTTTTTGAAGCGATAAAGTAAACTTAAGCGTATAAAATGGCATTATTAGTATTTAAAAAAACTTTTTGACGTTTTAAAATACAAAGTGTAATTATAGTTTTGTATTCACCCATTTTTAAGTTTTTTTTTTAAGCCAGTATAATTTTTAATGAAGTTTGAAATCTTATAACAAATTTTGATTTGATTTAAACAATACTTTTTAAAAACTATTGTTTCCTTCACATCCACTAGATTTAGTTTCTAGGAATGGGGAAAATCTACGGAGTATTTTTGTTACCAACTTCTAATATCAGTAACTCTTCTTAAAAACCTGAATTGGTACAAGTATAATTATACAATGTTTAAAGTTTAAAAAACGCCTAAAAGTTATCTCAAGCACGAAAAATAAGCAACAATAACAAAAAAAAGTTTTCTCCCCCGTGAATGTTGGTAAATGCCTATAAAATGAAAAAATTCGATAACATACTGAACGGATTCGTGTTTAAAATTATATTTATAGTAAAAATGTGAAGTTTGGAAAATTAGGTAACTTACAAAATGAGGTAGTTTTTAATGTTGCGTGCATGATCCTAATTGAGCAAAAATTCAGTAATGTGCTAAACTAAAGTATGTTCATGTTTATGTGAAATAAGAATGTTTTGCAAAAAGACGCTGATTGGAGCCGCGATTTTAAGTTTGGAGTCTCATTTTCAAACTTGCGTCATGGCAAAATTCCTAAAAGTGTCATTTCTAAAAAACATAAAAAAATTCTGCCTTCGGGCCTATGGTACTACACGTGATTTGTAGCGTCTGATAAGACACTGTTTCAACTGTGTTAAACATAATATTGTTAACTGGAAAGTTATTATTGCAAAACCTTTAATGTGAATCTAATTAAATGTTTTCAGTTTTTTCGAGTTTAATAGCATTAAGCGACTGGCTCGCAAGCTTTAATGTTTAGCTTGTTATCAATAATCATGATTACTCATGGCGATTAATCGTGTTTTAAATATGATTACCGTGCACAATTTGTTAATACTTTGTATTTGCAGGTGAATCGACCAAAACTGATGGAAAAGCGACTTTCAGGCTGAAAGTTATTTATTAATCAGTTTTGATCATGGTCTGGAAGTTTCAACATAGGATGGTACCATTAAAAACGACAAAGATTCTCTTTTGTTTTATTAAAGTCTTGTAAAGTAAAAGTGTTCTCTTCTCGCTTAGTCTCTATATTCTTTATTCTCATTATTTAGTGAAAAGTTTTTTCTTGTATAATCTTAAAATAGAGAGAAGATGTATACTTTTTATTAGTAACTTTACTATTTGTAAATGGATGAATAAGTTTTGAATAAATTTAATAAACTTCCAAAATCAAACCAAATCATATGTTATTTAGTTTGATTTGGATCATCTTTGTATAGTATGGTTAATCTATGCACGTGATATAATCATGCATAATTGCACACACACACACACATACGCACACGCGCACACACACAGGCACACACATACACACACGCACACACACTTCCCGATCACTCTCTCAGACGAGACACCCCCTGTCTAAGACAAAATTTTATAAGTGTATTTACTAATTTATATATATATATATATATATATATATATATATATATATATTATATATATATGTATATAATATATATATATATATATATATATATATATATATATATATATTATATATATATATATATATATAATATATAATATATATATATATATAATATATATATAATTATTATATATATATTATAATAATACATATAATATATATATATAATATATATATAATTATTATATATATATTTTATAATAATACATATAATATATATATATATATATATATATATATATATATATATATATATATATATATATATATATATATGTATATATATATGTATTTATATATGTATTTATATATATATAATATATATATATATATATATATATATATATATATATATATATATATAATATATATATATATATGTATATATATATATATAATAAATATATATATATAATATATGCATATATTATATAATATATAGTATATAAATAATATATATATATATATATATATATATATATATATATATATATATATATATATATATATATATATATTCAAATTGTCTAATTTTTAGAGATAACAGTTAGAAATTTAATTTTAAAGTTCACAAAATAAAATGTCTAATATACTAGAGAAAAAAGGAAAAGGAAAGCTTGATGATACTATTCCTTTAAAATGTTTGATTGAAAGTTTTGTAAATGTTGATGATCATACAGTAAGTTTTTGTTTTTAAAATAAATTTTTCAAAAAATTTGAACATCACAATTTGATTAACATTTTTTCCTATTTTTTTAATACAATATTTCCCATTTTTAAAACTTTTTTTTTAAGCAAAAAATTTCAAATTTTTATATTTTAATAACTAAGTTCTTTTAAAAATTTTAGTAAGTAACCAAAATTTATATTTAAATCTTTTTTTTTTTGTGCATAAGTTTTATAGTTCTGTAATAATTCCTCATAAAAGTTTCTAGTTCTATAGGTCCTAACTTATATACTTTTATTGTGTTGATTCACCATCATCATTCATCTTTTTTGTGAGCTTGAAAAAAATTCGATACTGATTTGTCTTTTGTCACTGCTTGCACAATAAATATAAAGACTATATTGGTTCTAACTAAAATGTTGGTATTAAAATTATATGGGATAAAATTATATAGGTTTCTGAAATAGATATGATTTCCAAGTGGCAGAGAAACAAAATTAAGTAGTTTTGAAGTTAGAAATGGCGTATGTCAAGATGGTATACTTTCACCGCTTCTTTTTAAGTTTTATATACATAGCTTAATTTTTAAAATTACAAACTTGCAGAATGGACATAATATAGGTGGTATCTTTTTAAATGTGCTTTTAATGATTCTAACTACACCTCCCTGGTTTTCTCCTCCAAAATTACTTAGCATTATGAATGAGGATTCTTCTTTAATGTCTTGAAAAGAAAATGCCAAGAATGCAGTATGCATAATATTTATTCCAAAATGAATATCAAAAATTGCATTGAACTTATTTTCATAATAGAGCTTAGTGGTTGTAAAATAGCTTTTGTTGAGTTGTTTAAACCTTTGTTTTATAATTTTAAATAAGTTATTGTAAGATCTTGATATAAGCAAGGAAGTATAAAGTCTATACCCACAAATGTTATAATCAGACAGTTTTATTTATGTTCCATCAAATTAAAGTTTAAGTTGTTTAAATTATATTGCATTTATTTTTATAGTGCTACTCTGTGGCAAAATTATAACGTTAAAATAACAAAATGCCTTCAGTATTGTTGTAACAAATATGCTAAAAAATTTTTTGGTTCAATATCTCTCATTCTTTTAAAGCATAGATTACCATCTTTTCAGACAATTATGTTAAACTGCAGGCATGCTTGATGGTGTGTACCAAAGTAAATTACTACATTCATGCAATTAATATGGTTTGGGTCTAATACATTTAATCAAACACAAATACAAAGAGGTTATTTCTAAATTCCCAAATAAAAGTATAAATATATATAATTATTTTCGTGCTGGTACATCAACTGACAAATAGGTAGAACATACAAGGAGTGTACAAACATCGATTGAAAAATAGGTAGTACATGCAATAAGTGATGCTACATTGAATAACAAATAGGTAGAACATGCAAAGAGCAGGGGCACACAGAGGGTAGGGGACCCAGGTTGGTTTCCCCCGGGCATCATGTTTATGGGGCATCATCAAATAACAAAAAAAAAATTATCATTATGGGAAATAAAAAATTGAAAACATCCAATAAAGAAATAAAAAATGTTTACTTTGTTACCTTCATCCATCAGGTTACAGAAACATTTCAAGCTCTGAAGCAGCATTATAGATTTTTTTTCTTTATTCTTGTCTACGCCTGACATCAATTCAGACTTAACAAACAGTCAAGAATCTAAAGTTAAAAATCTCGTACTTTTTTATCCAAATCTTAGTGAAGAACTCTTATCTAGATTTTAGTGAAGACAAGTTTATTGATGAGTTCCGCCACTTTTTGTCTGTTTAACACTATCTACTGACATATGATCGACTCTTAGATCTTCTTAATAGCATTTATGTGAAGGGATTTGAAGCAAATTTCCCCCAGATATGCAGTCTTCATAACTTTCTTACTTTGCCAGTATCTGTGTCTGAAAGCAAGAGCTCTTTTAGCAAGTTAGCTCTTGTCAAGAACTCTATAAGCGCTCCCATGGGACAGGATTGTCTTAACAACTGTTTTATCCATTCAATTGAAACAGAATTTCTATTACAACTTTGGCACCGAAGTCGAAGCCAAAATCAACTTCGCTTTTTAGTAAACGTTGTAATCCAAATTTGAATGAATATTCCCCGGTCCTTAATCATCATCATCATCACCATCATCATCTCTTTTGGCAAATACTACATCATATAAATACTAAACTTTATATAAATATGAAAGGATATTGTATGCCAGCATCTAAATAAATAGCGAATATATATGTTTATATCCATAATATGTATGCTTAAAGCGCATCTCAGAAGCTTTTATACTTTCTGGACTAAAAGTTTGGAAGCTTTTATTCCTACTCTTCAATTTTAATTTAAACCTCATTCTACTTGAGCAGTTGCTTTATTAATCATTTATTTCATCTTTTTTACAATAACGTCTCTCTTGAGAACAAATGTCCTTTTATTATTCTAAGAAGCCAATGTAAAAAGGTCCTGTCTGATGTTAAGCTCTGTTATTCTCAGTTTACTAAATACTGTATCTTATATCAGATGTTAGGTTCTACAATATCATTATATAATATTTAACAGGGATGCGGAGTCCTAAAAAGGACTCAGGATTTGAAAGTCACAAAAAGATTACTTTATCCTTGTTTTTGGTATCCAGGAGCTCTAAAAATATAAATAAGTTTATGAACTATTAATAGGAAAAAATCTAAGACTTTTAGGTTAAAAGAACAATCATTTTTTAAGCCGGAGTCCTTAGGTATAATGGCAGCAAGGACTCCGGGACTCCAGGACTCCGGGCTTAAAAACAATAAGTTTCAAGTCATTAAATCTCATTAGTTTTTTTATTACAGCAGATAATAAATCAACAAACATGTTTAGAGCTTCTGGACACTACAGATTTGGAAAAAGTAGAGATAAAAAGCCGGAGTCCTTTTGGGACTCCGCATCCCTGATATTTAATTTTAAAAAGTGCTAAATTAATTTATTTACTGCAAAAAAATATTCCAATAATGTTAGTATTCCTATATTGATGAATAACAACCCTCTTACTCTCAGACAAAGTCTACAAGCACATTGTAAAATAATGCGGCCATGGTGTAGTAGTAGAGTGCTTGCATCATAAGCGAGAGGTACCCACCACGTCCCTGGTAGCACTGCGCTCAACTTGTTTTTTCTGCGCAACAGCCTTTGTTGGCAAGGTTCGTGATTCGGAGTTATATAGTTGAGAGAGGTTATAACCACAATTAAGTAGCCTCCTCGTCTTTAGTGGCATTTTAGGGAGGTGAATTAATATTAAAAAGTATATATATATATAATAAATTAGACCTGCTTTATCTGCCAAACTTGAGCCACTCTCCCATTGTTGTAAGGTTACATTTCTTTCTTTTTTCTACAAATACAATCATGGTCAATGCTCAAACAAGCTATTATCTCTATTACGATAAACCAAAACACATTCTTGCTTGTTTCTTGTTCAACAAGTTGCATCTATTTACTGTATCTGTCCCTTCATGCTATAAAAACTTTTAATAATCCAGTTTTTTTCCTTGCAAATCAAAAAAACCTTATAACTATTAGCCATCTTCATGTTTTTCTATTATATACAACCTACAACTTTTCCAGCCTTCAGTTAACCATTTCCTAGTATTTTTACTTATTCTCTATTTTAAAGTAACTCATAACTTAATAGTGGTTGCTTGCAATCTTGTTTTAAGTAAGTTAGAGTTTGAAAATATATAAATATATGCCAGTATTTAATAAATAGTAAATATAAGCATAAAATTATAATATATAAAGTATTATAAATTTTTTTCTGGCCCTGACTATCAACCCCTGCTAAATCTTAGTTTAGCTGGGGCTGGGTTTGAAAAAAGTCTCATTTTTAGCCGGGGCCCCAGTCACTTACTACCAACTCTGACTCCAATTGTTGAAATTTTCAGAGTATGACTCCGACTCCAAACCAAAATTTTTAAAAAATTCTTTGAATTCTTTAAAAAATATTATGCGATAATTTAAAAATTTTTTTTCTTTGACAAATGTATAAAAAATTCTTTGAAGATTAAATATTTTGTATACGCACATGCAATACCAAGAAGTTTTACTATTGGAGTCAGAGTCAGATTTTGTTTAGTGACTCCTACTCCGCTAAAAGTATCCTGATTCTAAATCTATGGCTCTGACTCCACAGCCCTAGTAAAACCTAATATATTTTCACTATATCTTATCAAATCCAAAAAAAGTAATAGTGTTTTCGGTTTTAAGATGTTATTAGCAGAACTTGTTTTTGACAAATATCAGTATAATTTTGAAATTTATATATCTTATATTTATAGCACTAGTATAAGTTATGTTTTTAAATTAAATTAAATATAAGTTGGGCTTTTAAAGCGTTTACTAATTGATTGTGTTATTTTTATTCGGTTATAAAAGTTTGGTTCGTTTTATAAAAAAAGTTAAATTCTTCTACATAAAATTTAACGACAAAAAGAAAAACCCAAACATAACATTTATAACTCAAGTTAAAAAAACGTTTTTGTATTGATGTCATTTATTAACTACAAAAGCGCATTAATCAGACTAGTATTTTTTTTTTAAATCATAGAGCCGGAAATTATCTTCCAAAAAAAAAAATGGTGTTAAAAATTATAAAGTTTTTCGCTAATATCTCTAAAAAAATAAATAATTTGTTCTGAAAAGTTTGATTAACACGAAACTTATTTTTCAAGGATTCTTATGACATGAACACAACTTGTCTCGGCACTAAGGGATCACTTTAACTGTCAAAAATAAATAAAAACAACCTTTTTTTTAACATTTTGGCTTAAACAAAATTTTCGCATACTACTCATAAACTAGTTTCTAATTTCTAATTTATGTTCAGTCCATGATCAATTCAAAAGATTAATGATAAAGAAAAAACTTTTGTTTAAAAAAAACTGAAATGTAAAATAAAGTTATATGTAATGCGAACATTTAAAAGTAGCTTGAATTAAATTTGTTAAATTTTTTTTTTACTTAAACAGTTTGGAAATTTTAGCAGTAAAAAAAAATTGTATAACGGAGTATTGTAAAATTAAAAAAAAAAATGTAATTAAATTTAATAAAATAAATTATAATATTTTATTATTATTTATTATTATTAAAATAGTTTTTATTATTAATAAAATAAAATAATATTTAATTATTTAATAAATTTAATTTAGGTTTAATAAAATAAATTAAAATAATCTTATTTAAAAAACAGCAAATAGAAAAAAGTTTATTTATCTATCTGTTTTTTTGTCTAATAAAAAAATATTCCACAAATGTTTTCTACAACAATTAATTACAGCTTAATGTTTTCCGCATAAACTGTTCTGAAAGACTGTTTAAATAAACTAATTAAAAAAAGTTTTTGCCTAACATAAATTGCAAAGCGCATACGTGAAATCGTGAATATGAACGTAAAATTCAAATATTATTTTTAAACATCTTTGCTTCTAACAAGGCTGCAAGCAACCAGTAATTAAAGTTGGAAATTACTGGAAGAGAAAAGATGAAGATTGTAGAGCAAGATAATGATTGGCGGATGACTTAAAGGATTGCAAATTATATGAATCAGGAAAGCAAGATGAAGGAAGAGAATTCCAAAGACCTGATGTTCCAGGAAAAAAACTAGACGAATAAGCGTTTTTGGAGCACTTAGGAACAGTCACAGAAAAAGGATGACACTTAATTGTATGACGAGTAACACAATAATGAATTTTAGTAGATGGCACAAGAAACGCTAGCTCTTTAGAGCAGTGCCCATTATAGTATTTGTAGAAAAGAGAAAGAGAAGCAACATTACAACGATGTGATAGTGGTTGAAGGTTGGCTGCAAGAGCAGGTCCAACTATGTTTACAATGCGTTTTTGCACCTTGTCTAAAAGAGAAAGGGCATCATTACAAGATCCGCCCCAGATATGGCAACAGTTTTCCATACTAGGCCGGATTTGAGATTTATAGAGATAGAGAATAGAATCCTAAGTAAGAAAGTGTCAAGCTCGATAAAGAGATACAACCTTAGCAGATGCTAATTTTGCAACAGATTTGATATTTGGTTTCCAAAAAAGATCAGAAGTAAGAGTTAATCCTAGAAGATGAAGAGTAGATGACTCATCAAGTACATCATTTTTCTAAATATAGGAAGATCTAAATTATTGCAATAACAATTGGCTGAAAAAAATAGAGTTTTATCTGTATCGAAGTTCACCAGCCACTGTGAGCCCCATGCTGTAGCAAAAGTGAGATCCTTTTCAAGCTCAAATGTTGGCTTCTTATCACGACAAGAATAAATGGTAGTATCATCAGCAAACAATGCCACCATAGCTGTGAGAATATCTGGAAGATTGTTCATGTAAATTAAAAAGAGTATAGGGCCAAGGATAGAACCTTGAGGAACCCCTGAAGTTACAGAATAAGAAGAAGAGTGTTGTCCATCGAGAACAACTTTTATGCTACGATTGGAAAGGAAGGATTCAATGATCTTAAAGATGTTGCCAGATACACCATAAGAAGAAAGCTTATGGAGAAGACCAGCATGCCAAACTTTATCAAAAGCTTTTGAAATGTCGAGAGCGATGGCCTTAACCTCTTCACCTTCATCTAATGCATGATAAAACCTGTCAGTTATTACTGTTAGCAAATCAGCTGTAGAACGAGAAGTTCGAAATCCAAATTGATCCAAAGTAAGTTATTAGATTCAAGATGAGAATTTAAGTGTTTGTTAGTTAAAGATTCAAAAACCTTGCTTATGATAGGAAGAAGACTAATGGGGCAGTAGTTAGATGAATCAGATCGCTCTCCAGAATTTTTGAAAATAGGGATAACAGATGCCGCTTTCCAGCAGGCTGGAAAACAAGACTCTGATAAGCACTTGTTGAATAGTTTTGAGAGTATAGACGACAGCTCCGGAGAACACTTCTGCAAGACAATAACAGTTATGTTGTCCGGGCCACAAGCTGTAGAAGAGTCTAAGCAAGAAGTCACTTTAGATACAGAAGCTGGAGTGATACGAATGTTAAGCAATGGATCAACCTGTTTGTTGGCAATATCAGGTAGAACGCAACTAGTGGAGTCAAGAGCTGATATTGATGAAAAGTTTTTAGCAAACAATTCGGCTTTGTCTTTAGGTGAGGTGACAAAGTCAGAACCATACAAGAGAGGTGGAATTAAAGGTTTGCCCTTATTATTAATATTATTGATTAATATTTTTGCCCTTATTATTAATATTATTGAAGATTCTCCAGAAGTCACGAGAGCCAAATTTTTGAGATAAGATATGAGATTTCATGACCTGAGAATAGTGGGCTTTAGCGTCAGACAAAACCTTTTTACAATGGTTTCTAGCAGTAATAAACAGATGTCTGTTTTATGGAGAATTGTTTTACTGTTAGATATGGAAGTAACGGTTTCGATTGACAATCGCAGCCGCATAGTGTGAGGAAAACCATTAAGGAGAGTGAGGCTTGACCTGGAATTGTCGAGAGGGAACAAAAGATTCTATGCCTGTCTGAATCCACGAAGTTATGTAAAAAACATATTTGCTGACAGAAAGACGAAAGATTTCTACCCAAGGGCCATCACGAAGAAAATCACGGAAAGAATTCCAGTCAGCTTTACTGTAGTTGTAAGAAGTACAATAATAGGGGGATTCAGGTGATGAATAAGAATGAGATATCAAAACTGTAATAATAGGGGGATTCAGGTGATGAATAAGAATAGAGAGATCAAACTGTGATCAGAAGAAACTGACAAACTGAGCATTGACTAGGATCTGAAACAAGGCGTAAGTCGAGTAGAGAAGGTAAATGATTCGGGTTGTCTGGAAAGTGAGTTGTAAAGTTTACTATTTGAGTTAGGGATTGAGAAAGGCAAAAGTTGTGAGCTTTAATGCCTGCAGAATCACTGACACTAGAGCCAAGCCATTCAGTGTGGTGAGTATTAAAGTCACCGACAACAACATTATTAGCTGATGGATAAAGAAAGAGGGTTTGGTCAATATGATCAGAAATAACATCAGAAAGAGTGCAGTCTTGAGATGAAGGAGAGCGATATAGAACA
This sequence comes from Hydra vulgaris, assembly GCF_038396675.1. NCBI lineage: Eukaryota > Metazoa > Cnidaria > Hydrozoa > Anthoathecata > Hydridae > Hydra > Hydra vulgaris. The sequence goes on along the minus strand of NC_088926.1, from coordinate 4,704,752 downwards.
AAGAGAAAAGCGATATAGTGAAATGGTGCTAAACGAAAGCACATCATCTGTGGATTCAAACCTGACTATTGGAGTCTTTACGAATTAAAGGAAGTTAACCATCAACACTAAGATTGCAAGATGAGACTGCTGAACTCAAACTTGTCTCTCAAAGAGCAAGTAGGTCCTGAGATAAGACTCAGCAGAAGAAAAGTTACTTCGAAGACCACGAATATTAGTGAATGATAGGTTTAGAGAACTTGGTGATGGTGATGGTTTTTTGTGTTTTATAGTTTTTGATACTTTATTCATTTTTAAATTTGTTGAAGAGCTTGACTCAAAACATAGATAGTACTCAGAACACTGTTTAAAAGCCCAAGCAATTACCACATTACTATTTATAAACCCTAAGCCATAACAAAGGGCTCCAAATGTGGCCTCGGCAATGCACACCAAAAGTACAAATAGGGACACCATCCATTCGCAACATGTCACTGTTAAAACTTTGATATTTTTTAGCTGTTGATGGAATCAACCTCTCTGAGAGCTACCACAGAGTTCGGGAAACCTTACTACCAGCCGCCCTCAGAACCATAAAACTGAGTTTTAGAGCTGTACCCTCATTAGGAGATAATAAAATGAGTTTTGCCTAGTCATAAAAACACAAGCAAAATCCATGCATTGGGTCAAAAAGATCCAGCATTCAACATCCTAAACTGGGAACAATGTATTAAAAATACATATGTGCCAGCTTAATAGATGAAGAAGTGGTGCGAGGCTGGTCCACAGATATGCTGGTCAAATAGCGTAAAGCTGGTCAAATATCAACAGATATGCTGGTCAAATAGGGTAAGGCTGGTCAAATAGCGTAAGGCTTCTTAACAAGGCCTATAATATATCTGTTTTGGTCAGGAAGGCATGTGATTGCACAACTTTATATAATCATGCTAATAATACTTAATTTTGACGAATTGATTGCAGCTTTTTACATATCAAAAATGCGCTAAATAAAAATGATTTTTAAATTATGCATTAAAGTAAATAACATCAAAGTCTATTTATCTTTACAAATGTTTTTATATTAGCAAAATTTTTTGAAATAAATTACAAAGTACTGATAATCATTTTTGTTTTGAGTTTTAATAAAAGTTGTATATAATTTTTTTTATGTTGTATAATTATAATGTTATATAAATTATATAAGTATGCATTATTTATAATAAACAATAATTTAAAATAAAAATAAACTTGTTTTGATTTTAGACAACGATAATTTTATGTTTAAATGTTTAAAAAATGTATTTTTTATCAAAGCATAAAATGGTTTTAAAAAGAGTTAAATTATCTTTTTTTTTTCAAATATGTAAGTATTTATTAAAAATAACAAAATATTATTTTAATTTTAATTAAATGTGTGTGTTATTTAAACAATCATTCAAACAATCAAAGTTGTTACTTTATTTATAAGGGTTTCCATAATATTATAAAAACACTTGCAATTATTTAAAAATCAATTTTTTTTACTAAACACAGTGTTTAGAAAAAAAAACTTGATTTAAATAATTTTAGTGTTTCCGTTTTTTAGGTTTTATTTTTGTTGTTTATATGTGTTTATTTTTTGGGTTTTAGTTAATTTCTTTTTATTTTCTCTTAGATTTAGTCTAGATACGCTTTTTTAGCGCATTTTTTAAGTTCAAATTTTCAAAACAGCTGTGGTCAAATTGCCGAAACAAAGTATTATTTTCGCTGTCATATAAAAAGACTTGCAATAGCATGGCTTCCTGACCAAGACTGATATATATATATATATACATATATATATATATATATATATATATATATATATATATATATATATATATATATATATATATATATATATATATATATATATATATATTCATATATATATATATATATATATATATATATATCTATATATCTATATATCTATATATCTATATATCTATATATCTATATATATATATATATATATATATATATATATATATATATATATATATATATATATATATATATATATATATATATATATATATATATATATATATCTATATATATATATATATATATATATCTATATATATATATATATATATATATATATATATATATATATATATATATATATATATATATATATATATATATATATATATATATATATATATATATATATATATATATATATATCTATATATATATATATATATATATATATATATATATATATATATATATATATATATATG